>NC_079189.1:144340052-144650701 GCF_029499605.1 Hyla sarda | reverse complement strand
GTGTTTTAAGTTCAACTCCATACACTCACCATGTCTGACCATGACACATAATTATTTTAACTATTTTACATTAGCATGTTTGATCAGCATAGAAAAAGATGCAGTCCTCATAAAAAGTAGGATTGTATACAGTGTCTAAAGGAATGATTAAGAAAGAGATCCATTATATGTACCCTGTACATGGGCATTCAAAGTTCATTGATGCACTTACATCCAAAGTGAAACTTATTTCATTGCTCCATCTTATACTCCGAAGTGCTGTTTCCTCTAGTTCTGCCCTTGCGCCATGTTCACACACCTTCTCAAAGCCTAACAGGTCAGTGAACTTATATGTTCATGTTGTATCCTGTCAATTTTTTTGGCAGGAACTAATATCGAAACCTGATTTAAGGAAAGAGCAAATAAAAAAATAACCTCAAATGTCTAACAATTTTGCACCATTAGCGCTTGGATTCAGGTTGAATTGATTTCTGTCATGAACTGTGAGTCTATGTGGCTTCCAATTACTAAGTCCACAAAGTACGAAGCTCTTCTAGAAGTTCCCTTCTCAGTTCCATTCTCAAAAGTGATAACTTCTTTAGTTCATTGAGGGTTAAACAAGGACAATGGTGCTGGCTCATGCAAGGGGCAGATGTCCACTTTACTAGAGAGACTTACTAGGTGGAGCAAAAGCAAGGTTTTAGAGGAGTAAATGGACAGCATGTGTTAAGCACAAAAAATGGTTTAGAAAAACAATTTACATTGTTTGCATTTGCATACCAGAACGAGTAAACAATGTCAACTTGTACACGTTAACATAAAACAACAATGTAGTGATGGAGGGAGATAAAATCACATGTTGCATTCGTCTACACAGGCACTAAATGGATTGCAGATACTACAAGCCCTGAACATCCTGGCACTGTGAAAATGTGTCATCTTTCCACAGTATGCTCAAGCCTGTTTGGCCATGTTGCCAAATGGGATATTGGCCCAATGATGATTGCTTCAGGACAAACAAACCCTACAACACATTACACATAGCATACTCCCAGGCTGGCCGTGTGCAAAGCTGGACTTGCAGAAACGCGTGTCCATCATCTGCAGGGTAGACCAGACGAAAGGTAGATCAGAAATTGGAGTATCTTGGCCATTGAAAACAAGGACATTTTTCTGTAAGCCCTTTACAATGCTACATGGCCTGTGATATGCATTAAACAGCTCTGGCTGGACTTGATGTATTTGTACAGGACAAGCAGGTAAACAGCGCATACAGAAACCGGAACAAAACATCTTATCTAAAATAATAATAAAAAAAAAATTACACAAAAAAAACCATAGTGCAAAAATTTCACACATTATATCTATATAAAAAAAAGTTCAGTTGGCACCAAAGGTGATAGTCTGTTTTGTGAGAGGGTACAATACAATGTCCGCTGTATACTGCTAACATTTCTGAACAAAGTTCTTTGGAAATATCCCAGTTTTCCCGTACAGCTCTCCACTCATCCATTCATCGTCTACCAATTCTGGTGCAGTGATTATATCACCAGCCTGTGAAGGAGGGCAAAACACTTCAGATTAATGTCAAGTACTATGGCATAGCTACTAAAGATACCACAGGTAAAGCAATAGTTAAAACAATCAGTTTTCAGTCAAATGTACTGCATACTGCAATGTGAACATGTACCTAATACTCACTAGAAGAAGCTTTACATGCAAGATAATGCAGAAGATTTGCTGATTTAGAACATTGAGTGTAAGTGAATAGTCAAAATTTTGTGCGATTGGAAAGTTGAAATCACATCTGCAAATCTTCTGGCACTGTAAAAATGTTGGTTGCAACTCTGTGTCTAAATTCCATACTATAACTTACGATATTAACATAACTGACGATATTAACATGGGACCACATTAGCCCATTAAGGATCAGGCCAATTTTATTTTTGCATTTTCGTTTTTTCCTCCTCACCTTCTAAAAATCATTACTCTTTTATATTTTCATTTACAGACGAGTAGAAGGGCTTGTTTTTTGTGTGACCAGTTGTCCTTTGTAATTACATCACTCATTTTACCATAAAATGTATGGCAAAATAAAAAAAATACTATTTGTGTGGGGAAATTGAAAAGAAAACCACAATTTAGCAAATTTTGGAAGGTCTTGTTTTCACGCTGCACAATTAACGGTAATAATGACATGTTTTCTTTATTCTGTGGGTTAATACGATTGAAATTATACCCATGACAACATACTTTTCTATTGTTGTACCGCTTTAAAAAAAATCTCAAACTCTTAACTAAATTAGTGTGCTTAAGATCCCTCTATTCTGACGACCTATAACTTTTTCATTTTTTCCGTATAAGCGACAGTATGAGGGCTCATTTTTTGCGCCGTGATCTGTACTTTTTATTGATACCACATTTGCATATATGAAACTTTTAATTATTATATATATATATATATATATATTTTTTTGAATTGTATGTGACAAAATAGCAGCAATTTTTTTTTTATTTTTATTTTTTAAGTTTACGTCATTCACCGTACAGGATCAATAGGATTATATTTTGATAGTTCAGACATTTACGCATGCGGCGATACCAAATATGTTTATTAATTGTTTTTTACTTTTTCTTGTTTACACTTTCTGGGAGTAAAATGGGAAAAAGGGATGTTTACATTTTTATTGGGGGAGGGGATTTTTCATTTTTTTTTACATTCTTTTTTACACTTTAATAATCCCCATAGAGGACTATTTATAGCAATCCAATTTGATTGCTAATACTGTTCAGTGCTATGCATAGGGCATAGCAATGATCAGCGATATCGGCTATCTTCTGCTCTGGTCTGCTCGATCTCGGACCAGAGCAGAAGACCCGTGGAGAAAGACGGAGGCAGGTGAGGGGACCTTTGTCCGCCATTATGTATGGACTGATCCCCACGGCACCGCTGTGGGTGATCCCATCATCCATTTTACCGACTGCACTGCCGCAGATGCCATGATCTGTATTGATCATGGCATCTGAGGAGTTAATGGTGCAAATCAGCGCGATCGCTGATGTCCGACATTACCGGCGGGTCCCTGGCTGGACGTACATTTAGTCCTGTGTTGTTAAGGGGTTAAAAGTGACTGATTTATATTTCACAAAGCATACTGAGTTATATGACTATAATGTAATTTGGATTGCAAGACCTTACAATTGTTACACGTAAATATTAGTGATACAACTTATCCATGATTAATCTTGATACTGTGCCTATGAGATACAGTCACTCTTAAAAGAGTTGGTCCAATTCGCAAAGTTATCCCCTAGCCATAGTGACCAGCTTTAGACACAGAGTAGCAACAGCAGGTAAAATATGTATTGGACATGTCACTATTTTCTCACTAAATATATTTCTAATGTGCTATTGACATGAAATTTTTACCAGATGTTGGTAATTCATATATACAAAGAAACCATAATAAATAAGCTTAGAAATTAAGTTATGCATAATAATTTCAATTAACACAGGGAAAATGTATTGAACACATGAAGAAAGGGATGTGCAAAAAGGCACGGAAAGCCAAGACAACAGCCAAAATCTATCAGTAATTAAAAAGCAATTCAACCCCTTGTCAGGGCAAATTAATATCAGCTGTTTCAGTCCCAACTGATGGCCTACAAACAGGTCTCATAGCCAAGGTGCCACATAAGACACATCTCATGATGGGTAAAAGCAGAGAGTTGTCTCAAGACCTTCACAACCTAATTGTTGCAAAACATAATGATGTTGATTACAGGCGCATTTCTAAGCTTCTGAATGTTCCATTGAACACTGTTGGGGCCATAATGCAGAAGTGGAGAGCTTCAAAAAGACCTGGCATTAGCACATACTGTTGTCTCAAAGAAAACAGTAAGTAATGACTCCATTGTTGAAGCTTGGTTAAGGTTTGTTGAACCTTATTTAGACAATCCAGTGAAATACTGGAAGAATGCAGTGTGGTCAGATGAGAGTAACATGTATAGATACCATAATACACATCATGTTTTGATGAGAAATGGCACTGTATATCACCCTAAAAGCACCATACCAACAGTGACGTTTGGAGGTGGGAACATCATGAAGTGGAGTTGCTTTTCTACCAGGATAAGAATGAAACAAGGGTGGACAATTCAGCAAGACAATGATCCCAAACATACAGCCAAAGAAATGGTTTCAAAGAAAGACAATAAAGCTGTTAGAATGGACCAGCCAGTTACATGACTTAAATTTCATTGAAAATCTATGGAAAGAACTGAAGGTAGTGTTTTTTTTATTGAATAAGCCCACGGAACCTTCAAGATTTATAGACTGTGTGGACGAATGGGCCAAAATCACCCCAGAGCAATGTATGTGACTATACAGGAGGTGTCTTGAAGCTGTCTTTAATAATTATCACTTTTTTATATTCACTTTTTTCCTGTGTTATATCACATTATTAAACATAACTTAATTTCTGAGCTCATGTGCTTGGCTTCTTTTATCTGGTCTCAAGGAGTACAATAGTTTTTTTAAATACCTTGAATGAAAGTTCATCCTCATTCTCCCCACTGAAGTCATAAAGTGCCCGAGCCTTTCCAGATTTCCCTCCCTGAGTTTGCCACGCTGTTTGTCCTACAAGAAACACATACAAATCACTACGGATAATAGAAATATCATGCTTATATCAAATCATTATATATGGTTTCCGTGTATTACAGAACAGTTCTTGTGGATTTACCACCTGAATATGCTGCTTCATACATAAAATAATCATAACATTTTTTTAAATTGGTTAATCAAAATCGCTTTGATTTCTGCTATTTGCATAAAGTAGCCAGTACTTGGTTCACAGCTTAGACTGCCCAGTACTGCTCTATGACTGCTCTATGACAGCCTATCCTAAAAAATCACCTAAAGTGTCAGGTACTTTCTAATGTATCTTGTGTTACAATTGCTCACTATGGGGGAGATTTATCAAAACCTGTCCAGAGGAAAAGTTGCTGAGTTGCCCATAGCAACCAATCAGATCATGTCTTTCATTTTGCAGAGGCCTTTTCAAAAATGAAAGAAGCAATCTGAATGGTTGCTATGGGCAACTCAGCAACTTCCCCCCCCTGGACAGGTTTGGATAAATCTCCCCCTATATTCAAGACATCCAGTTGCTGTCATAGGATGTAGATACAATTGTATCCAGTTTGGCCAATAAATTCAAAAGAAGCTACACAAATCACTTGCTGTAATGTATTGGTCTACAAACTGATGCTCACCGGACAGAAAAGTGTATGTATGGGTTTCCGTTCTGTGGCTTTAAAGTGGTACTCCCATGGAAAACTTTTTTTTTTTTAAATCAACTGGTGCCAGAAAGTTAAACAGATTTGTAAATTACTTCTATTAAAAAATCTTAATCCTTCCAATACATTTTATGGGCTAAGATGAAGAAATTCCAGCTCGTTTATAGATCTAATAGCAGTCTTTATTCACACGAAGTTACATCGATCACAGGTACAGGACAGGATGTGACGCGTTTCGGCCAGGTGCTGGGCTTTTATGGGCTGTATACTACAGAGGAAGTGCTTTTCTTTTTGGATTTCTCTGATGCCAGGACCACAGTCCTCTCTGCTGACCTCTTCTGTCCATTTTAGGAACTGTCCAGAGCAGCATATGTTTGCTATGGGGATTTTCTCCTGCTCTAGACAGTTCCAAAAATGGACAGCAGAGAGCACTGTGGTTGTGACATCAGAAAAATACAAAAAGAAAAGCATTTCTTCTGTAGTATACAGCCCCTAAAAAGTACTGGAAGGATTAAGATTTTTTAATAGAAGTAATTTACAAATCTGTTTAACTTTCTGGCACCAGTTGAAAAAAAGTTTTCCATGGGAGTACCCCTTTAAACATGTGTGTTCTCCTTCACATACAGCAAACTAATATTTGGAAAATGGTGAGGAACAGTAATATGAACATTCATATTCGTGTATCTGAACATTCAGGTAACTTTCCAGGATAAGCTGTCATGTCTGTGTACATAAGAAGCAGCAGTATTCCTGGCTATTATATAACTTGCTTCTTCTTCACTTGTTTTCTCTTCTACAAGCTTCAGCTATAATTTTCAGTTGCTTCTGAACTAGTGGGTAGATACTACCTACTATGATGTGTCCCATACACTGCACATGCACAAAAAAAAAAAAAAAAAAAAAAAGAATCCTGATCCCCTATATCTGTAGAACATCTATCTATATCTATATCAACAGACATTGATGATGCTTTATTACATAAAAACAGAAAAAAGTTTTAAAAATAGGGCCTTAAACCTTTGCAAGAATCACATAGCTAAAACATTTATAACACTTAAGACACATATCCATTTTATCCATCAAAACAGCACATTATGTTCATCACATCTATATGATATACGCATGAATGTGTGAGAATGGAGTCTTACAAAAGTGGCATAAAGGTGTGAGAGATCAGACCTAGGGCAGAGCTTGTTTTATTGCAGTCTATTAAGATTACATTAGAGCCATCTATCATGATCCATGAAGCCTCCTAAAAATATATTGCTAGCGTGTCTAAAATGGATTACTTTCCATTCCCAGCATTTCTGGCTACTGCAGGAGTAACCATCTGCCGAAGGACCAAATCTTCTTTACTATTCACTATTCGCTGAAAATGTGGCAAGATTAGAGCTTTAAAAACAGATGTTGATTTCTCCACAGTCTGTCATGACAACCCAGGTCGGCTGTACCTATCACAATGCAGCTCTGTAAGAACACAGTGCATGGCTAAAAAGACTTGTTCAGCCTAGAGTAAAAAGTCTTTTCACATCAGGGTTTAAAGGACAAGAACCTCTGGAATTGCTTCCCACGCTTGATTCACTATTGAACAGAGTCTGTAAATCTCTAACGATAACCCTGCCCGCTAAGGCTATGTTCGCATGGTGGAATGTCCGGCACTTGGATGGCTCGTAAATTGTCCGTCTCATAGACGGCACTGCATTTCGTGCAGACAGGTCTATACTTTTTGCAGACACCGGAATATGAATTTCCACAGATTTGTGCCTGAAATCTGCAGCGGAACATCCACAGCTAATAATGTGTTTTTTGGGGGGACATTTTCATTCCAGATTATGCAAATGAAGCTTTAAATAAAGTAGTGGGTGTAAAAAAAATCCTTTCTGTGGATCCACAACATTTATACAAAACTGCAAATGTAGCCACAGAATTTATGACACTAAACAGATAGGTTACAGATTTTAAATCACGTTCTACGGGCACATTGAGAGAAGATTTATCAAACCTTGTGCTGGGGAACAGTGGAGCAGTTGCCCAAAGCAACCAGACTAGTCCTTTTTAAAAATTACAGCTGGAATCTGGTTGCTCTGGACAACTGCTCCTCTGGCTTGATAAACCTCATGTGCTGATTTTTTCTCTCTAGTATGTGACTAAAAAATTTATAATCTCATGCACAGAAATTCCACTATGGAAAATCTGCAGCATAACTGCTACGTGTAACACTTCCCTAACTCTTCTGTCACATTGTTCTGTGCTTTTTCTTTGCTACTTTGCATATGATATCTTATCTTGGCTAAGTAGCATAATACACGTGCCATTCTGTCATTAGCCTTTCACATATCTCCATGGTGATAATGAGGTGAATTTCACAGTGTAAAGACGAGGAAGATTTTTACCTGTTTAGCCACTATATGTCAGCAAATATAAAAACAAAAACAAAAATTAAAACAGCCCCAAAAAAATATCTTTACAAAAAATATTTAAATGGCCACTGTCAGATACAAAAACTTTTTATATGTTGTACATCTTGGCAAAAACTTTCTAATATACTTCATAGGAAAATGTTAATTTCCTTTTTATAGAAATCATGGCTTATAAAATCATGGCTTTGTCCAAGCTGAAGCACAGGCAAAGTCCAGTAAGTGAGGGTGTACTACCACTCCTCTGTGCTCTCTCCTGTCTGATAGTACTCCTCTGTTCTCTCTCCTGTCTGATAGGACTCCTCTGTACTCTCTCCTGTCTGATAGGACTCCTCTGTGCTCTATCCTGTCTGATAGGGCTCCTCTGTGCTCTATCCTGTCTGATAGGGCTCCTCTGTGCTCTATTCTGTCTGATAGGACTCCTCTGTGCTCTCTCCTGTCTGATAGGACTCCTCTGTGTTCTCTCCTGTCTGATAGGACTCCTCTGTGCTCTCTCCTGTCTGATAGGACTCCTCTGTGCTCTCTCCTGTCTGATAGGGCTCCTCTGTGCTCTCTCCTGTCTGATAGGGCTCCTCTGTGCTCTCTCCTGTCTGATAGGGCTCCTCTGTGCTCTCTCCTGTCTGATAGGGCTCCTCTGTGCTCTCTCCTGTCTGATAGGGCTCCTCTGTGCTCTCTCCTGTCTGATAGGGCTCCTCTGTGCTCTCTCCTGTCTGATAGGGCTCCTCTGTGCTCTCTCCTGTCTGATAGGGCTCCTCTGTGCTCTCTCCTGTCTGATAGGACTCCTCTGTGCTCTCTCCTGTCTGATAGGACTCCTCTGTGCTCTCTCCTGTCTGATAGGACTCCTCTGTGATTCTCTCCTGTATGATAGTACTCCTCTGCGATTCTCTCCTGTCTGATAGGACTCCTCTGTGATCTCTCCCACCTGATAGTACTCCTCTGTGCTCTCTCCTGTTTCATGTACTCCTCTGTGCTCTCTCCTGTCTGATACGACTCCTCTGTGCTCTCTCCTGTCTGATAGCACTCCTCTGTGCTCTCTCCTGTCTGATACGACTCCTCTGTGCTCTCTCCTGTCTGATACGACTCCTCTGTGCTCTCTCCTGTCTGATTCGACTCCTCTGTGCTCTCTCCTGTCCTATCAGACACAGAGGAGTGCTAGCCCACCCTCACTTACTGGACTTTGTCCATGCCCATGCTTCAGCTTGGACAAAGCCATGATTTTGTGAGCCATAATTTCTATAAAAAGGAAATAAAATTTTCTTATGAAGTATATTAGTAAAGGTAATGTTTTGTCAATATGTACAACATATTAAAAGTTTTTGAATCAGACAGTTCCCATTAAAAAAATGTCACTTTCCCTCGAAAGAACTGGTTTAAATAATATTTTTTTTTTTAATAAAAAAGAGACTAGTAATAGCCACAAATTCATTTTGTTAAACTTTCAAAAATGACACTATGAACTACAGGAGTTGGACAAAAATAACTAGAACAGGGCGAAGTCTTCCTGGCACACCTGTCATCACTGGTAACATCCCCATTTATTCAGTCATGTAGCATATATCCCTGTTGATAAATAGATTTTTAGAACACATCAAGAAATAGTATATTTGTCAGTTATTTGTGCAATATGTCAGACCTGAAAGAGTCCCAAAGAGGAATGGTTATTTGTGCATGGCTGTTAGGGGCAGCTTTGGTTCAAGATGCTAAGTTAAGTGTGTCTAGATCTACTGTATCCTTCATCACATGTCAGGTTGCAAATATTGGCAACATCTGTAGGTGTGGTCGAAAGTCAAAGCTTGGCGTAAAAGACAGATGAGCTCTTGTTGCTCTTGTAGCCAAAACCCACAAAACTGTGCAGGGTTGAATGCATGTTTAAGGGCAAACGTATCAGTGAAAAACAGTCAGACGTGCACTATACAAAGATGGTATCCATGACAGGTCTGCAATAGCCAAACCTTTATTGACAATGCTCCTATCCACACTGCTCAGTGCATTAGATCTTCATTGGAGGAGCATGAAAATTTAATTCTGCATCTATCCTGGTCAGACCAGTCACCATATTATTTAGCCTGTGTGGGGCATTCTTGAGAACAAGGTTAGGAATAGATTCCCACCAATCTGCTGCTGTCAAGGAATTAGCAACTGTATTAATTGAAGAGAGGAACAATACGAATACTCATGATTTAGATTTGGTTATTGCTTCAACATTGTAGAAGAAGAGCCAGCACCAGACTCTGCCCATTGTGCAACTGATCCAGTGGATTGCCAGACCCTGTAGTATCTATTTCCTTGCCAGGAGATTACAGCACAGGTCAGAGATCTGCTTTTATTTAATTCCACCAAAAAGAGCAATGTGTTAGCAGGTATACTGCCTTTGTAAAGCATGCTGCACTTGCTCTTTATGGTGGAATTTAATAAAAGCAGTTCTAATGGATCCCTGACCTTTGCTATGATCTCCTGCATTATCATGTAGAATTGTGTATCTCAGTTGTATTATGTGCAACAGAGATACTACTCCTTAATATGCAGATACATAATGTATGTCATATCAGGAGTACAGGGCTTTGCATTGTATAATGAAAAGCATTTTACATTATACAATGATTTCAAACATGTTTAAAATGAACTTTGCAGAAATGAGTATCTCAAAATCTAATGAGGCCTTAGGATCTGATGCTGGGGAAATGTCTTGCTTGTCTGCATTATCACTGACTCAGTTATCATGGGCCCATATTGTGCCACAGTGTGCCTATGATACCTAATCCTACAGAACATTGGAGGCTGTATTATAGAGGTACTCTCCCCTAGGAGCGGTTATTTAGATGTGTACTATGGGGTCATATGTTCCATACAAGGCACTCGGATTGTCTACGGATCTGTAAAGCTGCAGTGACTGTGTCGCTGTAAGGTTTCTTGCCTCTACGGCAGTTTTTTCTGGGTTAAGCTAAAGCAACGTTATTTGATTTAATTCAACTATTGCTAAAGTTGTACATACAGTTATATGTTTATTGGCCGTATAACATGTATTCCTCTGTTCACTCAGATAGAGTAAAGCAAAAACTGTACAATCTTGAGGAACGATTTTGTCTTTTGCTGGTTATCTATATTGGTGGCTGGATTATATGTTTTAGCGAAGGATTAGAAATGCTTCTGACTCTGCGTAGCATTGGTTATACCCCATATTCACTATTCATGCTCCACTGGCAAGAACATTTATTATCCGAAATGCGAAGGCAACAAACTTGTGTCAGCAAGCCTATTTCTGATCTACTGGCCTATGCATGTATCTATACCTAATAGGAATTGTATTATCCCTGAAATGTGTTTAGGAGGCACATCGACTATATAAAACAAGCTATCTTCCTGGATTTACCAGAAATTTCAGTCCTAACACACAAGTCACGTAAAAACTGACAACTAAGCACACTGCTGTCAGTGGCAAAGTACTGAACACACTTCTACCCCTCCAGAGAATCTCATACATTATTCACAGTTCCCACTGATGGACTGCAAAGATTTGACATCTATTTCTTATACAGCAATCTCCACTCATCAAAGCTGTGGCAGTATCGGCCTGATCACAGGGGTATTTTACCACTGTAACCTGAGGTTTTGACATTTTAAATTACATACACACCTGAGCAGAGCTGTACAAACGCAGCCGGCAGAATCCCTTCTCTGCCATTCATTCGTCCTTTGTACCACTCAGAGTCCAGTCTTTCTATAATCAGTATTTTGTCTCCTTTTCTAAAGGGTAAGTCATCTTCTGACTCTGCGGTGAAATCATACAGCGCTTCATACCATTCCCCAGAAAGTCGGTTTAGCTATGATAGGGACCGAAAGATACCAGAGACATAAGTAGCTCTTATAATTCTGCATTAAAAAGTCACATGCAATTATATCCAAAAGGGGCTCACAAGGCTGCAGCCATAAAAGATGGAAAATTCCTTTCAAAGACTAAATGTCACAAATACACCGTAGCTGCACATAAACTACCTGAACATACACTACATTGCTGAACAGATTATTACAGTTACAACAATTCTTAATACAGATGATTCAGAATCAAACTGTATCGGAACAGTGCAGTAAATAATGTATAGCGATGTACGAACAGAATATAATCCTTCACTGCTGAGTAAGTGCTCAACATTCTTTAAATCTCTGCTTTGTGTCTATGAAGGGGAATAATACTACTACTACTACTACCAATAATAAAATGGGAAAAAAAAATATGTTTATATCCAGAGGCTAAAAACCCATATACGGCTAAGCCTGGGTTCACACTGCATTTTTTTTCAATTTAACTTGTCCACATTTGCATTTTCCTTTCTGGTTTTCTGCTCTGTCATAAGAAAATGAAGGCGTTTCAGATATCAAACATGATGGAATCTGCCACAAAGCCTTCTCACAGAGCCTCCTATTCAGATATACGTGCAGCTATGGTGTATTTGTGACATTTAGAATTTTCCATCTTTTATGGCCGCAGCCTTGTGAGCCACTTTTGCCAGTGTTAAAGGGGTATTCCATGAAAAAAACTTTATTTTTTTACATCAACTGGCTCCAGAAAGTTAAACAGATTTCTAAATTACTGTAAAACAACTTAACTCCATAAGCTCATACGTACTGAAAGGATTAAAAAATTTTTTAAAAGAAGTAATTTACTAATCTGTTTTACTTTCTGGAGCCAGTTGATATATAAAAAAAGTTTTTTTTCCTGGATAACCCCTTTAATGGATATTAAACATCGCCTTACGTCTGTACTAGTTTTTAGGCTTTGATTGTTAACAAGAACTTTTTCATCCACAGACATCTTAAAACATGAAGTATAATAGAAAGTTGGAAATGAGTAATCAGAGGGGTATTCACATAGAGGACATTTATGGCATATAAACAGGATAGGCTATACATATATCTGATAGATACAGGTCCTTGCAAGATAGAGTGCACACTGAGGAGTCATGTAAACAGCTTAGGCTCTAAAGGCAATAACAGTCCATAGTGTGAAAGGAGCCTGTCTTCTGTAGTGAGATGAGGAGAGCAAAGAGACCAATAGAGAACACTATTCTAAACACTCAGACCATGACAGATTAAAGCATTTCACATGTCCACACATCAAAAGTTTATAAATGACAGAGACCCTTCGATTTATTGATATAGAACATAAAAACCCCTTTATTTAAGAAAAAAAATGCCTAATGTGTAGCACTTTGATTTCAAGCTAAAGCTTACAGGACAAAAAAAAAAAAAAAGAAAATAGAACAGTTAGCTAAAGACAGATGGCTCACATTTTGCTTATAAAAATCCCAAACCACATACCTGTGCAGAAGATGCAGATGGTTTATTCTTCTGAGAATCCCGGGAATCCGGGGCTAAAAAATGAAGGAAAAAAAAAGATTTTACAAGAAATATGGCGTTCCTAACTGTATTTACAGACTTGCAGTGAGCAAAGATGTCCCGTAGAGAACTTTTTTTTTTTTAGAGAAAACCTAGCACTCCGCAGTTCATTAAATTACCTGTAGTCTTGCTTGGCAAGTCTTCTATGATTTCCACAAAATTGATTGGAAAAATGCCAATATGTCCTTTCAGCTCTCCCTTGGCCCATTCATCATTAATGTATTCTCTCAGAATGATGGTGTCACCCTCACTAAAGCTGAGCTCATCCTTCTGATCGCCAATAAATTCAAAACGCGCAACACAATGTGGACCCCTCGAAAGAAGCATTGACAATAAACGCATAATGCCGACTGGTATTTACGAATAACATTATCCAGTAAACTACAAATCTTCCATAACACAGTGATAGAAAATGCAATGATTCAAGGAGCTACCCAAGCAAGTAAGTCGCTTTCATGTTCATAGAAGAAATAACTAGCAGTTAACCTTTGCAGGCATATTACAGAGAGGCATTAAAGGGTTATCCCAGTAACAAAAAAACTTTTTTTCCCCATCAACTGGCTCCAGAAAAAGTTAAAACAGAATTGTAAAAGATTGTAAAATCTTAATCCTTCCAGTATTTATCAGCTGCTGAAGTTTAGTTGTTCTTTTCTGTCTGACCACAGTGCTTTCTGCTGACATCTCTGTCTGTCTTAGGAACTGTCCAGAGCATGAGAGTTTTGCTATGGGGAATTGATCCTACTCTGGACAGTTCCTGAGACAGAGAGGTGTCAGCAGAGAGCACTGTTGTCACACAGAAAAGGACAACTCAACTTCCGCAGCTGATAAGTACTGGAAGGATTCAGATTTTATAATAGGTAAGGTAAGTAATTAACAAATCTGTTCAACTTTCTGGACCCAGTTGATATGAAAAAGTATATTTTTTATGCTTACCGGAGGATCCATTGGGGGACACAGAGACCGTGGTTATATCTTGCTGCCACTAGGAGGCTGCCACTAGGCACCAAAAACCGCGCCTACAGAATCTGAGCTAATCAGTTTAGTCTAAAAAGCAATAGGAGAGGACCGACAGGGAAAGAAAAAACAACAACTGTCTGAGGGAACCACAGACTAAAAATAACTGAACCAACCCCTGGAGAGACAACCGAACCAAAGACTCCAGAACAAAGGGTGGGTGCTGTGTCCCCCAATGGATCCTCCGAGAAAGAGATTTTACGGTAAGCATAAAAAAATCTACTTTTTTCGGCTGGCTTAATTGGGGGACAAAGACCGTGGGACGTACCAAAGCAGTCCCCAGGGGTGGGAGAGAACCCAAGCAACTCAGGTGGAAGGCTGTGCCACAGCCCCCTGTAACACCTTGTGATCCAAGCCGGTGTCAGAAGACGCAAAAGTGTGCACCTGGTAAAATTTGGTAAAACTGCCGAAGCCCTATTGCGGGGAGCCCAGGAGGCCCCAAAAGATCGGGTGGAATGAGCTGAGACCTGGAAAGGCAGAGTCTTCCCTTTGCAGCGGTAGGCTTCCGAGATGGCGGAACGGATCCACCGCAAAATGGTCGCCTTCGAAGCAGGAAGTACCTTATGACGAAAGGTAGATTTGAACAGCCCGAACCACAATGAAGCAAACATTCCATGGGTTTGGACGGAGCTGGGCAGAAGGACCGGAGGACGATATCCTAATTCAGGTGAAAAGAAGAGAGCACCTTTGGTAAAAAGGTGGGGATCGGTCGGAAAACGACCTTGTCCTGGTGTAGGACCAGGTAGGGGGGGAACGGCAGGAGAGAGCTGCCAACTCGAAAACCCTCCGCATGGAAGTGACCGCAATGAGGAAGGCCACCTTCCAGGAAAGGACGCAAAAAGAGACACATCCCGGAGAGGTTCAAAGGGAGCATCTTGTAATGCACTGAGAACCAGATTCAGATCCCATGGAGGAGTAGGAGATCTGTACGGCGGAGCCGCATGAGCTACGGCTTCCATGGCCACCACCATCCGACCCAGGACTTCCATGCAGAACCAAATGAAAACTGGAACAGGACAAGGGTGGAGACCAACGCTTGTTGACAGAGAGCGGCGTTTGTCCGGCGGAAGCCGAACCTGTCGAACTGGAGTCCCAGGAAGATCAGGGATTGGGTGGGAGTCAGGTTGGACTTTTCCTGGTTGATCACCCAGCCGAAACGGGACAAGGTCTGTAGAGTGAGAAGGAGACTCTCCTGATTCTGGTCCCTGGTTGGAGCCTTGACCAGGAGGTCATCCAGGTAAGGGATCACAGACACACCCGGGGCTCGAAGGATGACGATCGCCGCCACCAGGACTTTGGTGAAGACCCTTGGGGCCGTGGCCAGGTCGAAGGGAAGGGCCACAAACTGAAAATGGCCCTCAGGAATGGCGAAGCGGAGATACCGCTGATGAGCCGGAAAAATTGGGATGTTAAGATACGCGTCTCGGATATCCACCGATGAAAAGAAACTCTCCTTGATCCATGGACGCCACCACAGAATGTTGAAACTCCATACAGAAGTGACACAGGAGTAGGTGGTGGTTGAGAAGCTTCAGATCCAGGATAGGAGGGACGGAGACCCCTTTTTTAGGGAAGATGAAAATATCTGAGAAGATCCCCGAAAAACGCTTCTTGGGAGGCACCGGGACGATCACTCCCTGAGCGAGAAGGGTCTGAAAAATGGCGTGGAAGGCCGCCGCCAAGGAAGGAGAACGAGGAGGTGAACGAGGTCGGGATAAAAAAAAGCAGTCCCTTGGAAAGGAAGCAAACTCGATCCAATAGTTGTCTGAAACAACATCTTGGACCCAAGAGTCCTGTACCTGAGCAAGCCAACCATCCCGGAACAGGGACAAATGACCTCCCACCCAAAAAGATTTCATAGGTGGGGGCTCCCCTTCAGGCAGAGGGAGGCTTATGGGTGCCAGGCTTGGCTGCAAAGCGGCCTGAACAGTTATCCGACATTCAGGAGGGACGTGCCTTGAAGGAAATCCGTACAGCGGAACTTGTTCTGCGGTAGTAAGGAGCTCTTACCCCCCATAGCCCCGGAGATAATCTTGTCCAGGTGTTTACGGAAAAGCTGGACCCCGGAGAAAGGAAGTTCCAAGAGAGACTTCTTAGAAGCAGCATTGGTGTCCCAAGCCTTCAGCCACATGGAGCGATGAATCGCCACCAGGTTACCTGTAGCAAAAGCCGTACAACGAGCAGACTACAAGGAAGCAGAGCACAAGTAGTTTCCAGCATTGGAGAGCTGAAGTGCAATATCTGCCAAATCTTCCGAAGGGGCCCCAGACAAAATGCCCTGACGGAGTTGTGAAGCCCAAACAGATATGGCTTTGGACACCCAAGCGAAAGCAGGAAACAAAAGATGCAGTTGATGTAGTTGATTTCGACAGACGGTAAACCGGAGGATCCACAGCAAGTGGTGGCATCCATTTCGCAATCAAGTCCTGGGAAAATGGAAACTGCGCCTGAATTTTCTTAGTTCCTTGGAAGCGTTTGTCTGGATGCTTCCATGCCGCTTCCAGCAAGGCGTCAATTTCAGCATGAGAGCTAAATACCTTAGGAGAGCGATGGGAGCAGTGGAAGGAAACTTCTGGAGCTGGTTCCGAAGTTCTGGAGTCCTCTAGGTGAATAGTGTCCCTGATGGCTGACACCAAGCTGTCCACCATGTCGGACACGCTGGTTCGGTACTCTGGAGCAGAGATAGAACCCGATGCCTCATCTTCAAACGTACCTTGCACATAGATTTGGAGACCTTGGACAGCGACCAGAAGAGCGGCCCATAAAACAGGGGCGCTGCCGGGGAGGAGCGAGACCCATGTGAAGAGCACCTGTCCCGAGCTCGGGGTTCCGGGGAAGAGCCAGCAGATAACACCTTAGGGCGCTTGTGACATCGCCCGAAAGGAGGATCAGGTGAAACTAAGCGAGGCGGGCGGGCGCAAGGAATATCATTCCAAGGCAGTAACCACAGAACGGGAGACACATGCCAGGTCGGAAATCGACTGAGAAAGAGAGGAGACCCATTCCGGAGGAGAAGCAGAACCCGCATGTTCCGAGGGAACATCATGGGTGAAAGAACCAGGAGGGCTGGGGCGCGCAGTAGTGCAAACTGGGCAGTTGGATTCAGCAGAACCACCAGGCATTTTGGTTTTGCAGCCCACACAAGAGTAATAAGTCACTAGGGCTTCGGTCACCTGTCTGGAGGGAGGTTCAGGTCTGGGGTTGGACATAGGTGTAAGAAGAAAAAAAAAAGAGAGAGAGTCAGCAATCTCACCCAGGTCCTGTGTCCCGTAGATGGAGAGGCAGGTTACAGCTGAGAGGAGCAGGCACTTTGTTAAAGCAGGAGAAGCAGGCTGCAGCAGTGAGGAGGAGCAGCTACTCAGTCCAGGCAGGAAGGGAGAGAGAGAAGAGGGGGTCTGACCCCCTATAAGGAGGGGGGAGGCGCTACAGGAGCTGGCATGGTCCTTCAGAAAGCACATTGGTGGAGAGGAGGGAGGTGCCTGGAAAATGAGGGAGGTGCCTGGAAAATTACCCTCTAAAGCGCATATTACAGGCCAGCAGAGGAGAAGGTGGGGGGGCAGGGCGGGAGTCCCGCTGCGAGCCATGTGAAACAGGGAGTGGGCGGAGCTAAAAACTGTCGAGCAGGCCGCAGGCGCGGCCTAAATTAATCACTCCCTGCTGTGCCTGAGGTTCCGTTAGCAGAGACGAGCAAAACTTAAACTGCCAGCCATGCGCTCGCAGCGTGGCCAATGGAGCTGCCGTGGCGCACGATAGTGCGGAAGAATGAGAGTGCACCACCCGTAGAGACTAAGCCTGCGGCTGTGCGCTCTCAGTGCAGCCGACATAAGAATGCACTGCCGCATGATAACGCCAATAGAAGGGCCGGCCACTGGATAAATTCAGGGTGACCGAGCGGGGAGTTGGAGCAATCTCCCCCCATGGCCGCCAGCAGACTGCACCCCAGGAGAGATGACCCCCCACCTGGTAGGACAATATGAGACTTCTTCAGCCAGCTAGGTGTCACCTTCATCATGCTGGGCTAAAACAGCGAGACGAGCAGGTATAAAGGGGGACCCGGACCAAAGGTACAACCCCAGGTGCTGGCCGGTGGCGAGAAGGGGTTGACAGTGCATAACTCTATGCCTGTGCCCCTTCATCGCATATGGGGGAACAGGTAGCACCATGCTCCTGAACCCCCACCTGAAAAGGAGAAACAAGAAAGGAGAAAAAAACCTACATATACGTCCCTATACTAGAAAATAAAAAAGGAAAAGACCAGGTGTGTGTGCCTCCTACGGACACTAAGCTAAAACTGATTAGCTCAGAGTCTGTAGATGGGATACATCCTGCCCGACATTCTTTTTGTTACCTAGTGTCAGCAAGATATACCCACGGTCTCTGTGTCCCCCAATGGAGTCGACCGAGAAAAATAGTTTTTTACTGGAATACCCCTTTAATAGAAATAATAGTATTTCCATCATCAGAGTGTAAATCACCTGACAATAAAGTAATACAGTGCTGAGTCCTGATCCCACAAGTCATTATGCCATACCAGTCTAGGGGATAGTGCTTGTTTATAGGGAAAATGACTGTGGCCTTTAATTGCTCACTTCCCTTTCAGCATATATATATGGTAACGTTAAAATAGATAATTAATAATCTTATTAATCTGATATGCTCACATTGGAATTGAATATAGCTATGCCAACAGAGCAAAGATAAAAGAAACATACTAAATCAGTAGTCTGAGAGAATGATAAGAAAATTGCATTTATTGAGTAAAGTACACTTACTTTATTTGAAAAGCTGCATGATTTTTCTTCTGGTACCCTCTATCTGGCACATCAACCTAAAATAAATATATTTAGAGATTAAAGTTTGTCCAGATTCCTATAAAATCCATACAAGGTTGTGTGATGCAATTTGATCATAAGGCTATGTTAAAGTATTATATATTAGCTAAAGCCTCACAGAAAAGAAAGCATAAAAAAAAAAAAAGGTCTTCAGTGTGAAACTTGTGTCTCCCAAAAAAGAAACAGCTTTTACGCCTGAAATTAGAAGCAAGGCTTGTATCAGTCATCTGTGTAGAAGTATGTACATAGAGCATGTGCCCAGATACACAGATTCCCATTAGTTCCCTGCTACATAGAGGCACTCTGTTTATCGAGATATGATGCCTCCATATGGCATAATTAGAAATATTTTTCCCATCATCCAGTTGTGCAGGTCTTGATTTTTTTTATGTATGTAATTGGAAATATATGTCAGTGACAGCAGGGCCCCCAAAGATTTTGATGGATGAACAGCTGGGTAAAATTTCACGGCTTTATGGAGCCATAATTGTTAGCTTACATGTGCGTAAAGTGTAACACAGAATGACATACCAAAATCTGGACATGATTGGCAGGAAATATGCCAGTGCTTCCTTTACATTTCCCCCTGTACCATTCCCGGTCTATTTTCTCCAGCAGGTACACAATCTCCCCTGAGGTCAGACTTAGGTCATCTGCATGTTCTGAAAGGTTAAGAATGAGAAAAAAGAAAAAAATACAGAGGAACTATTAATATCACACCTAATAATATTTTTCTATAGATCACTATTTAGATTCCATAACAATATAAAATACAACCACAAACTAATCCTAACAAATTCTTTCATTGTTAAACAGATAATGAATTGAAAAATGTTGTACTCAAAGTAATATTGGATTAGTGACATTTTACATAATGCATCCATGCAGGTTTGTATTTTGACCTCAAAGTTACATATAGGAGTGAAACATTTAATATTAGTGACTATTATCAAGACACACCAGGGGGCGCCAGTGATGATCACATTCAGGCTAATACCGTAAACACTTAAAAATAAACATTGTCATAACTATTCACTATTTCTAAACATTTAACTTTTTTAGAATGCCTATAGATAAATATTTATTTATACCACCGATCTAGATAATTTTTGGAAGAGAAAAACTGTAAACTATTCCACCTAAAACAAACACAAACATATTATACAAACAAATCGTCACTTCCCCCCATATCAGAGCCTCTTGGTGTTATAATGCAGCGTCTGTGATAATCCGCCTGGCTGACATGTTTAGAGGTTATGTCGTGATTAACAGTCTGGCTATGGTGGTAATTCCTTCAGCCACATAACATCTGATAGGATCACAGCATATGATAGAATACTGTTGTCTTATCATCTTGGCTATTGGCTGTGCACAAATAGGAGTTACTTAACCCCATAAGGATGGAGCCCATTTTGATCTTAAAGGGGTATTCCGCCCCTAGACATTTAAAGACATTTAAAGGATAGGGGATAAAATGTCAGATCGCCGCGGTCCCGCTGCTGGGGACCCCCGGGATCCCCGCTGCGGCACCGTGCTATCATTACAGCACAGAGCGAGATCCCAGGGGTCCCCAGCAGCGGCACCGCGGCGATCTGACATCTTATCCCCTATCCTTTGGATAGGGGATAAAATGTCTAGGGGCGGAATACCCCTTAAAGTACCAGGCCTATTCTCGTTTTTGCTCTTTCGTTATTTCCTCCTCCCCTTCTAAAAATCATAACATTTTAAATTTTGCACCACCAATTGTACTTCGTAATTACATCAATCAGTTAATAACAAAATCGGCAAAATCAAAAAAATATATTTGTGACTTTTGGGGGCTTCCGTTTCTACACAGTGCACTTTTTGGTACAAATGACACTATCTTTTATCTGTAGGTCCATACGGTCACAAGGATACACGGTTTATAAAGGTTTTATTTTATTTTACTACTTTAAAAAAATTATAATTACATGCACCAAAATGAGTATGTTTAAATTTGTCATCTTCTGACCCCTATACTTTTTAAATTTTTCCGCATACAGGGCTATATGAAGGCTCATTTTTTTGTGCTGTGGCCCGTAGTTTTTATTGGTACCATTTTTATTTTGATGGGACATTTTGATCCCTTTTTATTAGTTTTTTGATGGTATAAGAAGTGATCAAAAATGCACTTTTAGACTTTGGTATTTTTATGTGTACACCATTGACCGTGTGATTTAACTAACCAAATACAGTGGTCCCTCAACATACGATGGTAATCCGTTCCAAATGAACCATCGTTTGTTGAAACCATGGTATGTTGAGGGAAATGTGAAAGCATAGGAAAGCATAGGAAGTTGTACTCACCTGTCCCCGCCGCTCCGGACCCGTCACTGGATGTCGCCCTCCATCACTGTTGCTGCGTCCCCAGGGTGTCCCTAATGCTCCATACGTCTCTGCTTCCCGAGATCGTCGCTCTCACGTCGACGCCATCACGTCACTATGCACGCCGCTCCTATTGGATGACGGGACGGTGTGCGTGGCGACGTGATGACAGCGATGGAGAGCACCGGCGATGGAGGGAATCCCGAAGAGGACGGTAAGAGACCATCACTGAAGCACACGGAGCACCGTAAATGGCTATCCGGTGGCAGCTGAAGCAGTCAGCGCTGCCGGATAGCCGTTTATGCGATGGCCCCGACATACAAAAGCATCGTATGTTGATGCTGCCTTCAACATGCGATGGCCTCTGAGAGGCCATCGCATGTTGAAATTATCGTATGTCGGGGCCATCGTAGGTCAGGGGGTCACTGTATTTTAATAGTTCAGACATTTACGCACGTGTTGATACTGAATATGATTGTTTGTTTATGATTACATTACTTTATTTAAAAAATTGGAAAAACTTTTCTTAGGGAAGGGGTTAATTCACTTATTAACTTTATTTTTTTTTACTTAATTTTTTTTTCTAGTCTGTATAGGGGGCTATAACATGCAATCTGAAAATTGCATACACTGGTCAATGCTATTCCATAACATAGCCCTGACCAGTGTTATCGGTGCTTTACTGCTCTAGCCTGCCATCACTGGCCAGAGCATCAGAACACCGATCAGACAGTGAGGCGATGGGTAAAGGCCCTCCCGCCATCCACTCAGCTGATCGGGACCCGCAATTTTGCTATGGATGTCCCAATCAGCTGCCCTAAGCCAACCGTCACAGTTAATCCCCACTTTAGATGCTGCAATCAACTTTGATTGCACCGTCTAGAGGGTTAATGCCGGGCATCAGCCCAATCGGTGATGCCGGCATCAACTGTGGGTCCTGGCTGCTCATTGCAACCAGGACCCACAGAGTTTGAAGCGTGCTCCGCTCATGAGCATGCTTTAAACCCCGGTAAGGATAGGGGATAAGATGTCTGATCGCGGGGGTTCCGCCGTTAGGGACCCCCGGGATCTCGGCTGCAGCACCCCGCTGTCATTACTGCACAGAGCAAACTCACTCCATGCGTAATGACGGGCAATAAAGGGGCCGGAGGATTGTGACGTCACAGCTCTGCCCCTTCGTTACGTCACAGCCCGCCCCTCAATACAAGTCTATGGGAGGGGAAATGGTGGCCATCACGCCCCCTCCAATAGACTTGCATTGGGGCAGGCTGTGACGTCACAATGCTCCGGCCCCTGTATCGCCCGTCATTACGCACAGAGCGCGTTTGCTCTTTGCAGTAAAGAAAGCGGGGTGCTGCAGCCGAGATCCCAGGGGTCCCCAGCGGCAGGACCCCCTCGATCTGACATCTTATTCCCTATCCTTTGGATAGGGGATAAGATGTCCTGGGGCGGAGTACCCCTTTAAGTACCAGGCGCAAAGGCGTACCCATACGCCCTTCGTCCTGGAAGGGTTAATGTAGTAATCCTTTTTTAGTGAGGCTGATAACAAAATTTAACCTGTCAGAGCAAGAGATTTCAAAAAGTACATTCACATTATTAGTGCACATCATGCACTAATAAAGACAAAAACAAAAACTATCAAGAAGTGAGGGCTCAACATACCTCCAGAATAGTCATGCAGCACCAATGCGTGAGGTGTATGGCTGTCCTCCATTCTATGGGGCAAGTTCTTAAGGAAGGGAAGAATCATGTTTAAGACAAAGTTTCAATGGTATAGCATTGTAACAACCTACATGAAACATATTGCTTCATATAAACAATTTAGTTTATAAGAGGAAATGCATCATGTAAGTAATAAATGTATATGACTGTCTTCAACTCAGTACATAGATATATTGTAGGTTTAATTTTTGGTGCAATACCATTCTAATAATAGAAATCTACTGTACCACACTAAACCTAATACACAGAAGTATTAGGGTTCGTTGCTAATATTGTCATTTGCGCAATAGAGGTCAGACTCGGCACACCCAGCTTCCCTTCCTCTGTCCCCTCTGCCCGCCCACCTGATAAATATTCATGGAGGGCCTTTCACCCATGTATACCGTGAGCGGGCATATGGGAGCAGAGGGGACGGAGTCAGGGAAGCTCTGTATGCCGATGTAATGAAATATTCTGTGACACGCGCACACACACATCCAAACCCCCCAAGAACCAATTGTAGGGGACAGGTGTGTGTGTGTCAGCCAATCAAGCAGCCTATGTAAAACACTGCAATGTGCTGAGTGAACTATCACATTTGCCATCAAATCACAGAATATTTCATTACACGGGCCCCCACCTCCACTGGAAACTGCATTAGCATTTCAGCAGCGGACCCTAATACTTCTTGTATCTCCTGAATGGCAGCACCAATCAGAGTAAGGGTGGGTTCACACTACGTTTTGTCCCATACGGGAGCGCATACGGCAGGGGGGAGCTAAAAGCTCGCGCTCCCGTATGTCACCGTATGCGCTCCCGTATGTCATTCATTTCAATGAGCCGACCGGAGTGAAACGTTCGGTCCGGTCGGCTCATTTTTGCGCCGTATGCGCTTTTACAACCGGACCTAAAACTGTGGTCAACCACGGTTTTAGGTCCGGTTGTAAAAGCGCATACGGCGCAAAAATGAGCCGACCGGACCGAACGTTTCACTCCGGTCGGCTCATTGAAATGAATGACATACGGGACCGCATACGGTCACATACGGGAGCGCGAGCTTTTAGCTCCCCCCTGCCGTATGCGCTCCCGTATGGGACAAAACGTAGTGTGAACCCACCCTAAGTTATGTTTTAATTTAATCTGGTTCACCCGAGCTATAACCTTCTGTATTGGGTTTAGTGCAAGTGAACTAGCTTTTTTTTGTGTTAATGTATGAAAATATCTACATTGGCCACTGAGTTTTTCCAGCAGGCTGACGTTTTTTGCTTTGTAGAGATGGGACAAATAATGATGTGACTGGGACTCTGAACTGAAGATCTGTAGAGTGTCAGTGAAAAATTTGTTAAAGGGGTACTCTGGCGCTTAGACATCTTATCCCCTATCCAAAGGATAGGGGATAAGATGCCTGATCGCGGGGGTCCTGCCGCTGGGGACCCCTGTGATCTTGCACCCCGTTAAAATCAGTCCCCAGAGCACGTTCGCTCCGGGTCTGATTACTGGCGATCACAGGGGCCGGAGCATTGTGACGTCACAGCTCCGCCCCCGTGTGACGTCACACTCCGCCCCTCAATGAAAGCCTATGGGAGGGGGCGTGACAGCTGTCCCCAGCGGCGGGCCCCCCCGCGATCAGGCATCTTATCCCCTATCCTTTGCATAGAGGATAAGATGTCTAAGCGCCGGAGTACCCCTTTAAGGCCCAATATTATAGTATACTAAAAGTCCACAGCACCCCACCACTAATATGATATTTTAATTCACAGAATATATAGAAAGCTCCATGTTAGTAAATCATAATATTTAGTATATTCAGTATATATCCGATAATCCCAGATCTTCATAAACAGTATCTGTGTCTAGATGAGAGGCGGAGCAGGGGGGATATAAAGATAAAGCCATAAGTTATGCTAATGTATATAAGAGCATCTAAAATTAAGGAAAAAGTGTACATGTAAGTGTAGGTCAGAGAGGAAAGCCAACATGCCTGGGGTGAATCCTACAGTAAAAGATACCGGTCTGGTATGCATAAATTAGGACTGAGTACAGACAAAAAAGATTGACACTCCAGATAGGATAGCTAATAAACCTGTAGTTTTATTTATTCATCAAGTACAAGGATGCAACGTTTTGAGCTTACTATAAAGGTGTTTATCAAGCTTAATAAAGACATTATGGTAAGGTCGAAACATTGCATCCTTGTACTTGATGGAGTACAGTCTTCCATTTTGCTTCTTTTTGTTTGGATAACAGCCTTGGTCAGGCTTTGAGGACTGGCACCCATAAATTATTAAAGGGGTACTCTGCCCCTAGACATATTATCCCCTATCCAAAGGATAGGGGATAAGATGTCTGATCGTGGGGGTCCTGCCACTGGGACCCCTTTGATCTCTATGCAGCATCCGACATTCATTTGGAGCACTGTGTGCGGGCGGTGGGGTCGTGACGTCACGCCCCTTCACGTCCCCTCCCATACACTTGCATTGAGAGGACGTGGTGTGACATCACAAGGGGAGTGGTCGTGACGTCACAACCTGCTCCAATCGTTCGGAACAAAATGTTCTGAACGCTGGGGCAGCGGAGTACCCCTTTAAGTGTATTTCCCTGTGCGCAATCCATACCTTTGCTTGTTAGGAATACAGAGTGTTTATACCAACTGGAATCTTCTCTCTCTGAGGAGGAATCTACCTTTTGCTTGTTTTCTGAGCTGTCATCGAGTGGAGTGATGATCTTCATATTAGTCACTTTTACATCCCCAGTTACGCCTCCCTTTTGGCAATGGACAATACTGTTATCTTTTTGCTCCAGCAGCACCAGCACCTCTCCACGCTGAATGTATTATACAAATGAGAAAAGAAATTAAAAGCTGTAAGGACTCATCCATCATCATTACACATGCAGCAGCCCATTATTCCAGTCACTGGTCGGGGAAGTAACAGATTCTTCCAACGTGCTGCCCTAGTGATTCCGTACCCATGTGCCCTTCTTGAAACTATGTGGCAATAAACTGTGCCAACCTAGCCTGAGTCACACATACTTACTGTCCCTTAAAAGAAAAGAAAAAAATCTTACTGATCACAAAAATGAACACTAGGATGAGTGTTTCCCAACCAGGGTGCCTCCAGCTGTTGCAAAACTACAACTGCCAGCATGCTAGGAGTTGTAGTTTTGCAACAGTTGGAAGCACCCTTGCTGGAAAACACTTAGCTTATCGCTTTCTCTTCCTGCTATCTCCTCACTGCAGGAAAACAACTCACAGACTTTCTATAGAATCGGTCTTTTGCAGAAAGAAGAGGCAGAAAGAAACCACACATTCTTCTAAAGATTGGTGGGGTTTCTGCACCCAAATTACACTCATTTTGATCAGTAACACTTTAAAATTAATGTAAACTGAGATTTTTTTCCCCGAACAAAATGCTTTCCCCCCTTTTCCCAACAAAAAAAAGCATTTTTTCGTATTGATTTCAATGGGGAAAAAAAAGTCTCAGTTTAAAAGGAGTACTCAGGTGCAGACTACTCCTGCTCCGTCCTGCCCGGGCTGAAAAAAAAATGAAAATAAACCATCCCTCACCATCCTGGGTTCCCGCGGAGCGCCACTACAGCTGATCGGTCCTCCGGTCCATCTTCTTCATACTTCCGTGTGTAATGAAGCGTCACATGGCGCCATGTGACGCTTCGTTCACACGGAAGTATGAAGAAGATGGACCGGAGGACCGATCAGCTGTAGTGGCGCTCCACGGGAACCCAGGAAGGGGAGCGATGGTTTATTTTCATTATTTTATTGCAGTCCGGGCAGGACGGAGCAGGAGTACTCTACACCAGAGTACTCCTTTAAATTAGGTTTAAAGTGTCAGTGATCAAAATTAGTGTGTGAGTGTGAGTGTGTGTGTGTGTGTGTGTGTGTGTGTGTGGGGGGGGGGTGTCAAAAAGTGTGAACATAACCTTATTGGTTGGGGCTCAGGTATAGATTTTGCATTGGGTTCCAGGATAGCCAAGTTATGCTTTTGATTTAAAGAAACAAAAACAGAAACAAAGTGAAAAAAAAGCCTGCCATGAAAACATTACTGCTATGAAAATATGTTTAACAGATATTTTTGTTAACAGCGGTAACAGTTAAGATTTACCTTGCATGACAACTCTGCATGATTTGTAGATACAATATCCTTTTCAGCAATTCCATGAGGCAGAGGCAACTAAAAAAAAAAAAAAGGGGACATGCTTTACTTTAATGAAGATATACTCCCTTTCTCAATGGCATAGTTGAAATGGTATTTCGTATAAAATCACCTACAGGGGTATTCCATTATGGGAGAAAAATTTATGGTATATATCTAGAGATACAAAGAAACAAAAGCTATGCTTACCTTCCCCTGATCCCCTGGCTGCAGCTACTGTTTCTTTTTGTTCTTCAATACATGTTAGAGAAAGATCTGCCCGCTAAGCCAATCACTGGATGAGACGGTACACCCCTGCAGTCAGTGACTGGCTGAGTGGGCAGGTACTGCTCCAACCTCTTGTCTCAAAAGCAGGAAGATGAGACAAGCATAAAAGGACTAGAAGAAGCCCAATATGAGCTGCAACACAACCTTCGGGCGATCAGGGATAGGTAAGCATAGCTTTTTTTTTTTTTTTTCATCATATCTCTACAGCTCCAGCAATACATAAACTTTTGGCCACACTATAACACCTCTTCAAATTAGAGAAATTCCAAATCCATTAACTATAATTAACCGATTCTGAAATATCAATCAATGATTACAATGATTCTTTGTAGCTGTTTTTCATTAATAAGGTAATGTGTACATTGGACTCGTGGATTTGTATAGCATCCCACACATAAAACAAAGAAGTTTTTTGGGGGTCCAGTAGTACCTCTTAATGTCACTGCTCTGGGGTTCATATTCTCTAAATCCATACACAGCACACTAAGCTTTCCAAGGACAGCTAAGCAGTAACAAATGGGCACAGTACTCTGGGCACTCCTTCCCACTCCTTTTAGTGATCAGAGGTTCTCTCAACACTCAAATTCCCACTGATCATCACTATGACATGTCTGAAGTTTATTAAAAGGATAGTTAACCTATAAGAATATTTATATAATAAATAAAAAAAGACAAACCATCAAACAGCACTGCATGCTTCAATGTTATCCATTAATGTGCACTTCACATAAAAACAGACCATGAACCCAAAATAAAAACTGTGTTTTCTACTTTTTCCCTTGTGCTGCAGACTAAACAATGAGTGACCCTGACCAAATGTTGCTTATGCTGCCATTATGTTTTAGGTATAGCTGATAAAATGTGTTTCTGTTTAATCAGATGGAAACAACTGAACCTCCCACAAAAACATCTTTTCATTTACATGCAACAAAATCATAAAATTGATCCCCTTGTTTTTCTCCTGTAGACCAGACCAGTCAATCTGTTGAATAATTGGCAGCATAATAAGAATGTAAATGTAAAAAATTGCCCCACAGAATATATACACTGACACCTGTCAAATGATATATCAATCACAGTCAATGGCTACGCTCGCTCTTCTGTCCCACAAGTCTGTTGCCTTGGGGTCACCTTAGACTCTGCTCTGTCATTCCAACCACACATCCAGACCCTTACTTAACCCCTGTCGCCTCCATCTCAAATTCGTTCATCCCTCAACTTTGACTCAAACATCCTCCTTTGTAGCCTTCCATTAAACACTTTTGCCCCCCTCCAATCCATCCTTATCTCTGCGGCTTGACTAATCCACCTCTCATCTTGCTTCTGCTCTGCCTGTCACCCCCTTCAATGTTTACAAGGCCATTTACAACCTGTCCCCTCTATATACCTCTGACTTGATCTCCTGATACAGCCCCTCACATAATCTTTGATATTCTCATGACCTTCGCCTGTGTTCGTCCACACCTGTGTTTCTCCATACACTGTAGCTCGCTACCCTGACATATCCGGCTCTCAACCACCATCAAGGACTTCAAGTGCAACCTGGAGACCCATCTCTTCAAGACAGCCTATGATCTACTGTAACCTGCTGCCACTGCCCTGGTTCTCTTCCCTCTCCTTTTATATTGAAAGCCCTAACAGGCAGGGTCCTCTCTCCCTCTATATTACTCTTTCATTTACTATGTGTCAAGTTCACG
Source organism: Hyla sarda (assembly GCF_029499605.1). Classification (NCBI taxonomy): domain Eukaryota; kingdom Metazoa; phylum Chordata; class Amphibia; order Anura; family Hylidae; genus Hyla; species Hyla sarda. The sequence goes on along the minus strand of NC_079189.1, from coordinate 144,621,587 downwards.
CTGCCTGCGTTTATATTATGCATTATGCATAATGCTTATCAAATGTAAAGTGCCCTAAAACCAAGGGCAATATAAAATAAATTATAAATAACAATAATAATAATATTATTATATTTGGCATAAGGTAAACAGTCAGTTCTTGAAGTTGATGTGTTCTTGGAAAAAATGGGCAAGCATAGAGATCGGAGCAACTTTGACTAGGGCCAAATCATGTTGGCAAGACAACTGGGTAAAGGCACTACCAAAATGGCATTCTGACATTTATTGCACAAACCACTTATCTAATACTATTGCACATCAAGTATACTTCCTTAAGGTAACTGTATTCCCTAATGGCATTGACAACTTAAGTCAGCCATACTGGAATGAAATTTTTATTTGGCCACAATGTGGTCAATCAATTGTCTGTGAGATTGTTTAGATGAATGATCCCACCAGCAATATGCCAGACTAAACTTAACTTGTACACAGGGGCAAACAACCAGTCAAATCTGGCTGATTATGCCATTCACTGATTTTTTCAGTCAACCACAACAGAAATACTTATTGCTGATCACATTTTTGGAAGGAAATGGTCTACCACCAACCACAGTAAATGATTGTTTGCATGTAATTTACAGACAGTGGTGGGCTGAAATGGGCAGAATAGGCTGACAGTGATCTCATGTGTATGACAAGTTTTACAGGATTTAAATAATCTGCTGCAAATGTCTTGGTGCCAAATACCACAGGACACCTCCAGAGGTCTTAAGGAGTCTATGCTTCAACAGGTCAGATGTGTTTTGACAGCACAAGTGGGACTAAAGCAATATTAGGTGGCTGATTTTTAGGTTTAGGGCAGATCAGTGTATAGCTATCATTGTGTGCTAGAAGTGATTTTTAGTTTGTATTATAGCCTAGAGTTGTATTTACAGTAACTTAGCTGTACCCCTATTGTGCAGAAAATGGCTGATCAAAACATAAATGGACAATTTCATACATACACTAATACTGTGTCACTTTATGCTGCTAGTAGGATATAAACTGTATTCCATCAGTTGACAACTAAGTAAATGTATATTGGATATTTCTTAAATGTTGATTACAGAAAAGAAAATGGGGGCCGTACCATGTACTTATTATATAGAGGATGTCCAGGTTTAGGTCGAGGAGGTAGATCTGGTTGCTGTCTTTTTAACACTTGACTTTTTGATCTGTTGAGCCCAGATGTATTATGTTTTGCACTCATGCCCACATCAGAAGATGATCGGGGAAAGGCATCTCGATTTGAGGCATTTTTGGAGATTTTAGGGGGTGGAGGTCTTCCAGGTGGTCCTTTCTGAGGAGGTGGCTGTGGAGTGTCCATCACTTTGACACCAATTGGTCTAAATAAGAACAGAACGTAAAAAACATAACCAAAATGTATACAATGTTTTAAAAAAGAACCTTTAAATATTGTCAAATATAAGAAAACATGCAATAATAAAAGTGCAACGCTGTGATGCAAATTTCCCTGTTGTCTTGTTGTCTACAGCTCAAACATTGGAAGAATGACAATATACCATGGCAAGCTTGACCAATTCAACCTTTAGCACTAAAACCAGGGCCCATAGCTAAAAGCTTATGGGCGCTGGTACAAATATTCTACTTTAAAATTTTACTTTACAGAAAATATAGCACAGACCTAGTAAGGGAAGAGGCAGGGTCTGACAGCTGACGCAATCTCTGATCAGAGACATTCAATTTTCCTTTTCTTCTTCATTCGACCTTCTTTTGTATGTCTTAATTACTGCCAAATGCTGTGCTCCCTACATATAGAATACTGGCATATACCATGCCCTGAATACTGCCAGATCCTGGGCTTCTAAATATAATACTGCCACACACTGTGCTCCTGCATACAATACCACCAAATGCTGTGCCCCTGAATACTGCCACATACAGTGTCCCTGAGTAAACTACCGCCATGTGCTGTGACCCTACGAATAGTGCCATATACCACCACATGCTGTGCTCTCAAATGATTATGCCACTGTGCCCCCTGAAACAATTAATGATTCTACTGTCACCTTTATAAAATGTGTCCCTGCTTCTTAAGAATTTGTGTCACTGTACCCCCAGAAACTGTGCCATTGCACCCTTTATGAATTGCAACCCTGTCCCCATAAACTGTGCCACTGTGCCTACAAATAAACTGTGCAACTGTGTCCCCAAGTGAAACGTGCACTCAAACTGTGCCACTGTCCCTCCTTAGATTACTTTGCTGCTCTGGCCTCTCTTAATCAGGTCTTGCCGGAGCAGAATGATGCAGGCAGTGCTAACTTAATTATTTAATCGTATTGGCATCTTAAAAACTCAGATAAAAGTGAATCCCTGGACTGCGGGAAACCTCTTGCCGCCTCCCTGATTCAATTGGAGGCAGTGGAGGCCCCCTGCTTCTTCGGTTCCTTATGTGGCTATGGGACCTGGCCGCAATTGCGACCTCTGTGACCCCCATAGTTATGCTACTTAAAATACACATTATATAATCTTGATATATCCCTACCTGGTAGGTAGTACTGGCTTAGACCAAGTCTCTTCCGCATTGTCAAATTGCTCCCATTCCTGAAACAGACATTAAGACTGTTTAGATATATAAACATCCATATACAATAGAACAAAGGTTAAATTAGTTCTGGATTTTCCTACACACACATGTACAACTAACCAGTACAGTCAGCAATATTTCAGAAACAGTCATACAGTATGTCAAATGACAAATGCTGCAATATATATATATCTAAATACTACCTTTCTAACTGTAGGACGTGTCCTTGCAGTGGATTTACTATATAGGCTCCCAACAGGTTTTTCAGCAGGAAGTGGTGGAGGAGTCTGAAGTTCCTCACATGCTGTAAATAAACAATACTATTACAATACTTTATTAGGAAGTTTTATTTCTAGATGAAACATTTGGAGCCTAATACTCCCCCAGAGTATAATATAGAGTGACTGCACATATGGAGCTACCTCTCCTCTGTAAGCACATGACCCCCTTGGGATTGTTAAGGTTCCAGTCAATAGACCTGCCATAAGATATTTATGGTATCCTATTGACATCCAATATATATACATATATACACACACGGCGACTGCAGCACACTGGAGTATTCAATGCAAAGGAGTAGCTTTATTACAGAAATACAAGGACAACGTTTCTGTGGTCTCACACCACCATTTTCAAGCCTAAATAAAAAAAAATATATATATATATATATATATATATATATATATATATATATATATATGCATATGCGCATGACAAGAATTTTCTCTTGAGGCTGTTTCCACCTTCAACACATATAAATTATAATGTGCAAAGCTATATTTTTTATGTATCAACAATGTATTTGGCGTCTATACTGCAGACACTTTGAGCTATTTCTAACAAAAGTAGAAACCAATGTAGTCACATCTGAATATGAGTGAAATACACTAGCAGCCTGTTGTATATTGTTTAATGTTTCCATGTTAGTTATAGGAGGAAAGAAAATTGTGAGTGAAGTTCCAACACTCCATCACTCAGGAGAACTTTCCATGAGTGTTAGTATCAGGATTTGCAAAGAATCTTTGTACAATGCTCACATTTCCCAAGTTTCCCAGAGATCCGGATGACTGTAGGCTTTCTGAACACAGAAGAAGGGATTGGCTGATCCTTCTCATTCCCATCCTTGGAAAACAGCTGGAATGGATCTGAAGAGAGAAAACATTTTCCTTTCAATTTGGAATGTGGACAAGATAGCAACAAACACAGAGTCTTAGAACATATTGTTGCTAACATTTCGGAATGTGCTGACAATGATAATTTAAAGGAGATAACAAAGGGAATTTTTTGTTGAAGTAGGTCAGTTAAGGTCCTTTTGCATGGGCTCATGATCAGGCAAAGGAAAGTTCCAAAGAATGTTTGTTCTCGATCATTACCCAGTGTAAACATCCCAGCAATAGGCCAAGGAACATACAAATGCTTGTTTGTGGGCCAATCCTATCTTTTGTGCTGTCAATAATTGTTTGCAAGCAGCAAGTGTTCCCGTGAAGACATGGAAAATCTAAAAAACAATATATTCTTAGAAGAGAATAGAATTCAAACAAATGATCATAAGACCAATCCTTTATTTAAACTGCTCCCAATAATCGGCTAGAGCCAATCAACTTGCTATATCATCTATCAATTCTCCGTTAATCTGCCCATGTAAAAGGACCCTTACAGGTATGAGTATCATCGCTGGGTGTGCCTATTTCTGAATACTTGAGGCAATCTATTCTTCAAATCATTCAAAAAGAAACCCCAGAAAATCAATAAAAAACCCATTTATGATAATAGAAATTATCTTATCAGATATGTTCCCGCTGTTGTAACCATAAGTGATCAGCTGTAATTTGTGGGTGAACCTGGCAGTGTTAATCAGTCATGGAGTCTCTAAACCAGGTAGCCAGGCATTTACACAACCCTGTACTCCATCTAACAAAAAAAAAATACTAAACTTATACTAAAAGTTTGACTTTCCCCTACTGAAGATACCATGCTATTCTCCAATTGGCCACAACAACTTCAACATCATGTAGAGCTGACCAAACATATTTGGCTACAGACAGACTTAAAAAAAAAAAAAAAGTTACAATGTATAAAAAGGAACAGTACAGGTAAAAATGCAAACAAATGCATGTAGACATTTATGGCATATTGACAGATTATACGATATCTAGGGCTGTCCCGAGCTCGAGGCAACCGCGCTACTCTTCCAAAAAAAAAAAAAAAGCGACCCCAGACCTAGGGGGTCTGCTGAGTGCTTCTCTCCCTGCTCTCTGTGACTGCAAGAAAATCCTATAGGCTAACATTGTAAGTTTTTCTCAAACATCTTGTGCATAGAGAGAGTGAGATAGTGCACTTAGCTTTTTTATTTTTAAATAGTCTAATACACATCCTTATGGGTCAGCTCTAGCTAGAAATTATTAGAAATGTAAGCAAAGATTTCACTCAACCTACTACAGGAACAAATAAATTGACTCCTAAAACAAAGAATGTGCGGTTATCGATTCTTACCAGCATTTGCCTTTGAATCACTAATAACGTCTGGACTCGGCATAACCGGAGTTAAAATAACATCATCAAAGCTGATCAAGTCTAGGTCACCCACCGACTTGCTCTGCACTACTCTGGCTGTGGGTGCTTCTACGGTGTTAAATGCTTTGGCTTGAGAAGCTACAGAGAATTTTGGAGCAGGAATGAGGGGTTTGGCTCCCAAGGATACAGAGGGAAAGTTGTCAGTTTGAATGGATTTCTTAGGCAGCAGAGGCCTGGGAGCAGGAACTGGTAATTTTCTTTCAGACTCTTTACTGTTGCTTGTAGACGTCCCAAGCAGACCATCTGGAAACTCATTACTGTTGCTTTTTGAGAGATTCGGCTTTGGTTTCTTTGGCAGGTCTGGTTTGATCACACCACTGGTATCTTGTAGACTTGACAGTACAAGTCCCTCTCTTGGTGTAAATTTTGGTTTATTGTCTTTCCCAGGGTCCCATTCACCAGATATTCTGTTGGATAATGGTTTGGGAGCTACTATAGGCTTTGTGGTGACAGCACCCCTAGTGTTGATGGAACGTGGTGCCACTTCTGGTCTTTTAGAATGTTCTGAACTTTCACCTTGAGACTCAAAGGCTTTAATCCTTGACACAATACTGTTTTGGCTTCTTTCATCGCTCATATTGTTCATTTCTAATAAGTCCCCCAGAAAATTATCATCAAAACCAGAACAAGGCTGGCTGGAATGAAGTTCTCCTTCGGCTGTACCCTGGAAGTAGATCTCACTGCTACCTTGATAAATACTTAGATTATTGTTTACTACAGGTTTAAGATTAGATTTTGTCCTTGGTCTTGGCACTGGGTATCTGGTGACATTTGAATCTTCATATCGTATGCTAGTCCCAGCAGTATTACTGACTGCTATCTGGAGGGAATTGTCCTGAACATTGTTTGTCACAAAAGGTAGGGACTGGCGGGATCTCTCATTTGTCCTTTGCACTAAGTAAAACACAAAAAACTATTATTATCTATTATTGATATATTATAATTGATCAACACAAGTTAAGCTACTTTTTTTTAACCTTACTAAGTTAGCTAGGCCATCAATTCTTTTTGCAAATAACATAATATTGTTTAAAACATGTTTACAAATGAATTAATAATAATAATAACTTCCACTATTTACAGTAAACAAATCTCACAGGAATGGTAAACACTTCAATTTCATGTAGACAAATTATCTGTTGCATTTTTAAAGGGGTACTCATACCTATATCACTTATCTGTTATCCTTAGGATAGGAAAAAGCATTTGTTTGTCAGCTAAAAATGGAGTGGTGAGTCTGGAGACCGGGGGGGGGGGGGGGGGGGGGGGGTTTGGGGGGGGGGGGAGACTACCTACAATCAGACACTTATCCCTTATCCTGTGTATAGGAGTTAAGTGTTATACGTTGGAATACCCCTTTAAAGTTAATGCTTATTTAACTTAAATTTCCTTAGCAAACAAAAGAAACCTACCTGTGGCTGTGGCTTGATCACAAGTGACTGGAATTACATTATTGCCTGGCCCTGTGTAGTCATCTTCCAAGTGAAAGTCTGTTTGTGTTGCACATGTGGTTGTCCGCCTGGGTTCAACATTCGAATTGCTTGTGGCTACCTGGACTTGTGTGATTTCCTTAATAACCTGCTCATAGGATGGTGGCTGCTGAAAACACCAAAATAAATTAAAACAATTTCTCCAAATTAAAACTTCCTTTGTTTGCAAGATAGCTATAAGTAAAAAAGAAAGATACAGAAACACCATATTGTAACACATAACCCAACATTTATTCATACTTGTTAGGTAAGTCTGGTAGAATAAGAATGACGGATTCATATACATGAGATCCGTTTAGATGCAAGTTTCCCTCCACACATTAAAGGGAAACTGACAGCCTGTTCACCTGCACTAAACCCAATATACAGGGTTATAGTGCGAGTAAACAGCATTAAAAACAGTGGTCACTAACTTTAATTGTTGGAGTAGTTGCAGTTATGCCTGTTTCCTCATGTATTGCTATTGCGGTTCTGTGCGCAATGGAGGCAGGTAGCTGGCCACTGTGCCCCTGTCTGAGACCAAAAGTCAGGTGTAGCGAGGCAGCGGCACCTGTGCTCTGCTCAAAAGGCAGAGAGCTCACCCCTGGCAGGCTATAAAATCCCAGTGACGGGAGAGTGAAGACATTTAAATATTCGCAGGGGCAGGCCGGGCAGTGAATATTGAGGTGGCAGGGGAGCTCAGCAAGCCGGCTCCCCATCTTCAATACGCACAGCACTGTAATAGCAATAAATAAGAAAACGGGCATAACTCTGCAACTATGCCACCAATTTAAGAAAATGACCACTGTTTTTAATGTCGTTCAACGGCACTATAACCCTAAATATTGGGTTTAGTGTGGGTGAACATGTATTCATGTATATGAATTGGTCATTCTCATTCTACCAGACTTACCTAACAAGTATGAATAACCCTGTATATTGGGTTTAGTGCGGGTGAACAGGCTGTCAGTTTCCCTTTAATAGCAAAAACTGTGGAAAATGAGAAAACCACCGGTAGTAATCACTTTAAAAAAGGATTGAGATATTTACTTTTGTTTTCTAAGTATACTGTAAACAATTTAGTCAAAACAAGTACACATATTTCATGGCCACTAGGCACGCTAAGTTTTTGGCCTCTATTTATTGCCTAAAAAATTGACATTTTTCATACAAAAACTGCAGCCTCAAAAAAAAAAAAAAAAAAAAAAAAAAAAATTACTTTGCACTCAATTCTAGAACTCGTGAAAGGTAGAAAAAGAAAAGACCACGTACGGTGCCTCGTGTATTACCCAATAAAAAATGGTGATTATACAGTAGTCACATATTACAGCCCCTTAAAGATGGCCGCTCACCTTTTGCAGAAAATTAGGCGCATATCACCTCAAGGTAGAGGTATACTGATGTAGCCTGCTGCTCAGCTGGAGGGTCTTCAGGGGTCAGGGGGAGCTGTCCTATAGTAGCATGCAAAGTGGGTAGGCAAAGCCTGGAACCATTGGTCTTTTTTCCTACCTACTTTGCAATTCTAGAACTCAATATTTAAAAACTGATGGTTTCATGGCTCTTAAATGGCCCTAAATGTTGTATGTGAACATAGTCTCATAGTCATTTTGATGATGGGATGTTATATGTACAGTGCATAGTGAAAGTATTCGGCCCCTTTGAACTTTTCGACCTTTTGCCACATTTCAGGCTTCAAACATATCGATATAAAACTGTAATTTTTTGTGAAGAATCAACAACAAGTGGGACACAATCATGAAGTGGAACGAAATTTATTGGATATTTCAAACTTTGTTAACAAATAAACTGAAAAATTGGGCGTGCTAAATTATCCAGCCCCCTTAAAGGGGTACTCCGGTGAAAAAACTATTTTTTTTCCTTTTTAAATCAACTGGTGCCAGAAAGTTAAACACATTTGTAAATTACTTCTATAAAAAAAAATCTTAATCCTTCCAGTACTTATTAGCTGCTGAATGCTACAGAGGAAATGCCTTTCTTTTTGGAACACTGATGACATCACGACCACAGGGCTCTCTGCTGACATCTCTGTCCATTTTAGCAACCGTGCATAGCAGATGTATGCTAAGGGCAACATGGTGGCTTAGTGGTTAGCACTGCTGCCTTGCAGTGCTGGGGCCTTGGGTTCAAATCCCACTAAGGACTACAATAAATAAAGCATTATTATTATAATAACATCAGCAGAGAGCAGTGTGTTCGTGATGTCATCAGAGAGCATTCCAAAAAGAAAATTATTTCCTCTGTAGTATTCAGCAGCTAATAAATACAGGAAGGATTACATTTTTTTAATAGAAGTAATTTACAAATATGTTTAACTTTCTGGCACCAGTTGATTTAAAAAAGAAAAAAAAATTGTTTTTCCACCGGAGTACCCCTTTAAGTTAATACTTTGTAGCACCAACTTTTGCTGCAATTACAGCTGTAAGTCGCTTGGGGTATGTCTCTATCAGTTTTGCACATCGAGAGACTGACATTTTTGCCCATTCCTCCTTGCAAAACAGTTCTAGCTCAGTGAGGTTGGATGGAGAGCGTTTGTGAACAGCAGTTTTCCGTTCTTTCCACAGATTCTCGATTGGATTCAGATCTGGACTTTGACTTGGCCATTCTAACATCTGGATATGTTTATTTGTAAACCATTCCATTGTAGATTTTGCTTTATGTTTTGGATCATTGTCTTGTTGGAAGACAAATCTCCGTCCCAGTCTCAGGTCTTTTACAGACTCCATCAGGTTTTCTTCCAGAATGGTCCTGTATTTGGCTCCATCCACCTTCCCATCAATTTTAACCATCTTCCCTGTCCCTGCTGAAGAAAAGCAGCCCCAAACCATGAAGCTGCCACCACCATGTTTGACAGTGGGGATGGCGTGTTCAGGGTGAGGAGCTGTGTTGCTTTTACACCAAACATAACGTTTTGCATTGTTGCCAAAAAGTTTGATTTTGGTTTCATCTGACCAGAGCACCTTCTTCCACATGTTTGGTGTGTCTCCCAGGTGGCTTGTGGCAAACTTTAAACAACACTTTTTATGGATATCTTTAAGAAATGGCTTTCTTCTTGCCACTCTTCCATAAAGACCAGATTTGTGCAGTATACGACTGATTGTTGTCCTATGGACAGAGTCTCCTACCTCAGCTGTAGATCTCTGCAATTCATCCAGAGTGATAATGGGCCTCTTGGCTGCATCTCTGATCAGTCTTCTCCTTGTATGAGCTGAAAGTTTAGAGGGATGACCAGGTCTTCGCAGATTTGCAGTGGTCTGATATTTCTTCCATTTCAATATTATCATTTGCACAGTCTCCTTGGGATGTTTCAAGCTTGGGAAATCATTTTGTATCCAAATCCGGGTTTAAACTTCTCCACAACAGTATCTCGGACCTGACTGGTGTGTTCCTTGTTCTTCATGATGCTCTCTGGGCTTTAAACGGACCTCTGAGACTATCACAGTGCAGGTGCATTTATACAAAGACTTGATTACACACAGGTGGATTCTATTTATCATTTAGGCCAACATTGGATCATTCAGAGATCCTCACTGAACTTCTGGAGAGAGTTTGCTGCACTGAAAGTAAAGGGGCTGAATAATTTTGCACGCCCAATTTTTCAGTTTTTTATTTGTTAACAAAGTTTGAAATATCCAATAAATTTCGTTCCACTTCATGATTGTGTCCCACTTGTTGTTGATTCTTCACAAAAAAATTAGTTTTATATCTTCATGTTTGAAGCCTGAAATGTGGCAAAAGGTCGAAAAGTTCAAAGGGGCCGAATACTTTCACTATGCACTGTACATATACAAACATACACAACAGACACAAAGCCTTAAAGTGTGAATGAAGCCAAAGGTTTGTTTTTGTTTGAAAGCAGAATTGTCAGTTTACTATGGCCCCCTGTTGTTTAAGGAAGGCATAGTATGGGGACAGGTTCACTCTACTATTAACCCAAACTATTTTATTACTACAGAATACAGAGGAATCATATTTTTGATTTGCCAGTATCCATAGGGGAAGTTCTCCCCCTGTCCCAGTAGTGACTACCAGGCTTCCATGTATCTGCATATATATGCTCAGCTCATGAATAACCGCTGACAAGGACAGTGGAGTGTTCCTTTAACTGAGTATGCTGTATACTTTTTAGCTGCTATTAGCCACAAGGCACAATGTTTGTAAGATGTTAAGACCTGTCCCTATACTAGGTTGCCTTTTAACAGGTCAACACAGATCTGTTTTAAGAAAATTCAACAAAAAAACAAGTAAAAAATACGCATGTCTATTCAGGCACAAGAAATAGTAAAAATGAAAAAAATTTTAATAATCCGGCATGATAAATATTCAATTGCCGAGTTAAAATTTTGTAATGCTATGTTGGGAGAATAAAACACAGCAGAGTACTGCTTTACCTGTGGATTATACAAGTGGAAGTGGAAGAATTAGTGGAGTTTGACAGTATAACTAACCTACACATTAATGTAATCTGGCAATGTAGATGTTATATTGGTGTACCATGTTAAATTGAAAAAAAAAAAAAGGACTAAAGCTTACCTCTGCAGGATGGGTGTCACTAGGTCTCCACTGTGGTGGAGGCGGTGGAGGGAATCCTAAGCCTCCAGGTGGGCCACCATGAAACCAAGATCCAGGACCAATAGGTTCAGCAGCAACAATAGTGATCTCGGGACGTCTGGAGAAAGGAAAAATCAACATATTATAAGAGAACAAATACAGTTACTGACACTCTCTAAATCAACAACACAATAATTTGTCTGATAATGAAGTATATTACCAACACCAGGGCCCTTCACAAAGGCTGGAATTAGCAACCAGACATATCAGCAGAGACCGAAGGCAGACGTGACATGTACAGTATCTCCTTCTCACCACTACAATATTGCAATTGATGTAACATAACATTATTTTAGTATGCATACTTATGTTAACAAAAACACAATTAAAGGGGTAGTCCAGTGGTGAAAAGCGTATCCCCTATCCTAAGGATAGGGGATAAGTTTGAGATCGCGGGGGGTCCGACCGCTGGGGCCCCCTGCGATCTCTCTGTACAGGGCCCCGGCTCTCCGGCCTGATAGCGGGTGTCGACCCCCGCACGAAGAGGAGGCCGACACGCCCCCTCAATACATCTCAATGGCAGAGCCGGAGATTGCCGAAGGCAGCGCTTCGGCTCTGCCATAGAGTTGTATTGAGGGGGCGTGTCGGCCGCCGCTTCGTGCGGAGGTCGACACGCCCCCTTCCCGCGGGCTGTCGGGGCTCCGTACAGGAGATCGCAGGGGGCCCCAGCAGTCGGACCCTCCGCGATCTGCAACTTATCCCCTATCCTTAAGATAGGGGATAAGTTGTTAACCACTGAGTCACCACTGGACTACTCCTTTAAGGGAGGAAAAAAAGACAGCACATTTCCTTTAACTGCGGACTAGCTCCTCGCCCATCCCTGCATGAGAAGGTATACTTCACAGGTATGATGGCCTGGTTACACCTTCTAGTGAGAGTCTTTTGACTGCTAAATAGTCATATTGTTACCAAACGAAAAGGGCATAACCATATATATCACCATCATCCTGTCACCAAACAATCCTCACAATACCAAGACCAATATTACCAATAAATAATACCAGTACACTGAGGGCGTATATTATCACCATACATATTATAACCACTGTTACTTACCAAATCCAGTATATTACCAATACTACCAGGGATAAATAATACCGCCACCATGACCACACATAACCACATAGGGGGGTTATTTATCAATAATGGTCTTAGCTAGATGATTTTCGTTGTTTGTCTAGATGCATTTTTTTGGGCGGTGCTGTTCCAAATTTATCATTTTCTAGCAGTGACCATGATAAATTTTGCGCAGATCTGCATCCAGATAATTTTCTACCACCGCTTTCATATCACGTCTACCCTGCTTCTGAGGAGCTTGTTTGTCTGCATGTTTGGTTTTATTTGTTTTAGTATTAATTTTAAGGCAAATTAATGTCTAAAAGAAGGTCTTCAAAGAGAGTCTCACATATGAATAGTGGTTTACCTTGCCGCAGGCCAGGGGGGAAAAAAATACTTTATTGTTATTGGGATACAGAGGTTTTAGTTGAATAGTTTTTTTTTTCTTACCTTTCACTTTTTTTTTTTTTACTTTGTTATCATGACTTTGTCGGATATTTTCTAAAACTTAAGCCCAACGAAATTGTTAGATTTTGACCATTGCTAACAATCTTTATTGTTTCTTACATCTTTACCATTCCTTTTTTGTACCTTAAAAAATATGCTTTACTTTTCCTTTGCATGTTTTTAAAATTTATAACTTTTATGTCTTTAAACGTTCTTATTCTATACCTTATTTTCTCTCTCGATTTGCTTTTTTTTTTTTGCACCAGTTGCGGCAGAATTTGTGCAAAAATCTAAAACACGCAGATAATAAATTTGTGATCACTGCATCTGTCACTGCATCTTTCACAAAAAAATGGTCTAGCAACACCAAAAGGTCAAAATGACGGATTTTGACGGGAAAAAAAACTGCAATTAGTGCAAAATTAAAAAAAAAAGTGCAAATGTAGACCAAAAAAGCAAAAAAGCACAATGATAAATAACCCCCCATAGTGTCTAACTAACAACGCTATACTGATGCTGAATAAAATACAGTATACAGCAATATTCCCCCCCATACAGTGCCCAAAAAGCGGTATATATACAGTGCATAGTGAAAGTATTCGGCCCCTTTGAACTTTTCGACCTTTTGCCACATTTCAGGCTTCAAACATAAAGATATAAAACTGTAATTTTTTGTGAAGAATCAACAAGTGGGAAACAATCATTAAGTGGAACGAAATTTATTGGATATTTCAAACTTTTTTAACAAATAAAAAACTGAAAATTGGGCGTGCAAAATTATTCAGCCCCTTTACTTTCAGTGCAGCAAACTCTCTCCAGAAGTTCAATGAGGATCTCTGAATGATCCAATGTTGACCTAAATGACTAATGATGATAAATAGAATCCACCTGTGTGTAATCAAGTCTCCATATAAATGCACCTGCACTGTGATAGTCTCAGAGGTCCGTTTAAAGCCCAGAGAGAATCATGAAGAACAAGGAACACACCAGGCAGGTCCGAGATACTGTTGTGGAGAAGTTTAAAGCTGGATTTGGAAAAAAAAAGATTTCCCAAGCTTTAAAACATCCCAAGGAGCACTGTGCAAGCCATAATATTGAAATGGAAGGAGTATCAGACCACTGCAAATCTACGAAGACCTGGCCGTCCCTCTAAACTTTCAGCTCATAGAAGGAGAAGACTGATCAGAGATGAAGCCAAGAGGCCCATTATCACTCTGGATGAACTGCAGAGGTCTACAGCTATGGTGAGAGACTCTGTCCATAGGACAACAATCAGTCGTATACTGTACAAATCTGGCCTTTATGGAAGAGTGGCAAGAAGAAAGCAATTTCTTAAAGATATCCATAAAAAGTGTTGTTTAAAGTTTGCCACAAGCCACCTGGGGGACACACCAAACATGTGGAAGAAGGTGCTCTGATCAGATGAAACCAAAATTGAACTTTTTGGCAACAATACAAAACATTATGTTTGGCGTAAAAGCAACACAGCTCATCACCCTGAACACACCTTCCCCACTGTCAAACATGGTGGTGGCAGCATCATGGTTTGGGCCTGTTTTTCTTCAGCAGGGACAGGGAAGATGGTTAAAATTGATGGTAAGATGGATGGAGCCAAATACAGGACCATTCTGGAAGAAAACTTGATGGAGTCTGCAAAAGACCTGATACTGGGACGGAGATTTGTCTTCCAACAAGACAATGAACCAAAACCTAAAGCAAAATCTACAATGGAATGGTTCACAATATCCAGGTGTTAGAATGGCCAAGTCAAAGTCCAGATCTGAATCCAATCGAGAATCTGTGGAAAGAACTGAAAACTGCTGTTCACAAATGCTCTTCATCCAACCTCCCTGAGCTCGAGCTGTTTTGCAAGGAGGAATGGGCAAAAATTTCAGTCTCTCAATGCGCAAAACTGATAGAGACATACCCCAAGCGACTTACAGCTGTAATTGCAGCAAAAGTTGGCGCTACAAAATATTTACTTAAGGGGACTGAATAATTTTGCATGCCCAAATTTTCAGTTTTTTTATTTGTTAAAAAAGTTTGAAATATTCAATAATCCAATAAATTTCGCTCCACTTCATGATTGTGTCCCACTTGTTGATTCTTCACAAAAATTACAGTTTTATATCTTTATGTTTCAAGCCTGAAATGTGGCAAAAGGTCGAAAAGTTCAAGGGGGCTGAATACTTCCACTATCCACTGTACCAACTCTACTTAGGTTCTACGGACCACATAAGTGATCACAGAGCAGTTACATTCAGTGACTCACAGGGGGCATATTCTTTCGTTTTATTCTCCATCCAGTACAGACAGCTAGCTGTTTTTGTAATCTCAGACATATTAGTTCTACTTAGTACAATGACAGAAATAACCAAATTTGTATACTTTTGTTATTAGTCACTACTAAGTCACAGAATAAAAAAATATAAATAAAAAATAAAAAAAATAATTAAAATATATACATTTTTTTATTTCTTTGCACAGCCCTAGTCCAGCCCCTGTAAAAAAATAATTTTTCTGTCTATGGAGCTGTGATTTTCTTTACAGCATGATCTGTAGTTATTATTGGGGCAGACGGGACTTTTAAATCATGTTTTATTTGAAAAATAACGTAAAAATAACAATAAAAAAACTAATTTTTATTCAAAATAAATTTTAAAAAGAAAACTTTTGTTTTATATTATTTAATTTTACTGGTAACCCACACAACTAGATTGTTTGTACAGTACAATGGAATAGTAAAATATGCATACTAATACTAATGTATTGCAGTGTACTTTGCTCCCACTAATTTTCTATTACAGCCTTTCTATGGCGATAGTAGAAAATTATTCCTATCATGGCAGTCACAGAGGGCTTTAGAAGACTCCTGGCTGCCAACAGCCCCTTGTTATTGTGTTGTGTGGCCTTAGCCACCTACATGTCATGAATGCTATTGACCACAGCATCTAATTGATTAAGTGACCGGGTTTGGATTGTGTTGTGGGGTATTCTAGCCACCTACAAGCCACAGTTGTTATTGTCTACAGCATCTAGTGGATTAAGTCACCGGGTTTGAATTGCATTGTGGGGAATTCTCACCACCTACATGCCAAGGTTGCTATTGACCGCAGTATCTAGAGGATTAAATGACTGGGTTGACTGGGTTTGGAGGTAACTAAGATGCAGGTGGTACGCCGCTCCTTTTGCCCGCTTCTTTTGCCCTATTGCAGCTACCTGGATGCCAATGACAATCTAGGCAATGATTTAGATGGATTACCATGCTGTATAGTTGCTTTATCTGTCTTTCTGCCTCTCCATCTTTATCTCCATCAGTGACATGGAGGGAACACTGCAGTCACTAGCCTCTTGTTTAAATAAAACATAATATCTACATAGATACAACAACACCTGTACCCACTCAGATTACATACTAGCACAGTTAAAGCAGCAATACAGTGTATATACCCCATCAAAAAACTCCCCATAGTTCATTTGTACTCTTTGAGTGTGACATTAGAAAAATGGAATTCACTCAACATGGATGTGTGTTGTAGCTAAAAGCAGTTTACCATATGACCAATAACAATTTAACGGCTTGTTCCGGAGTTGCAGGTCATGGTGATTTCGGGTTCAGCTGTACCTCTGACAAATCACAAAACATTGTGTGGACCCAGCCTAAGTATCCTGCCACCATTAATGTACAGGTGGAAATTGTTTTGTATACGTGTACAGAAGAATTCTTTTTTTTTTATAAAATACAATGCATCCTAAAAAAACTAAGCATTTTCCTGATATAATTCCTAAATTTTCTTTTCAAAGATGTAAAAATTTTTTTTTTAAAATAAACAGCCACGAGGGGTCTCTGTCTTTTACATTTTGCAAAGCAACTCTTGTTCTCTTAGTCTCTTTGGTCCTACAACAAGAAGTTTGGACTTGATTGTGTGGTATTCTCTCTGCTCTATACCCTCCTCAGTGCAGTGTATCAGCCAGCGTTCATCAGTGTGAGCTAAACCGCTGTAAGATCCAGACAAGATCCAGACAGCTTGCAGCCTTTTCAGAACAGAAACAAAAATGTATATGCAAAATTATTTCTCTGTGGTCATTTTATGAATGCATTTCTAGTGCAATAAATTCCCCATGGCTGCTTCAGGGTTATATAAAGCATGCAATTTGGGCACAAAGCTTTGTTAACATAGAAGTGTTTATTTTTTGGCACAAAATGGAGGTTTCATTTGTGCACTTGCACCATATAGGTTCCACATGGCTGCATTAGAGTTCTATAAAGCATGCACTTTAGGCACAAAGCTTTGCAAATGTAAAAATGATTGTGAGGTCTCATGAAGAGGGAGAGGGAGGAAAGGAGAAAGTTGGTCATGATCCTGTGGATCACCCCCACACTTCCAGGAGAGCAGCTAGAATAGGGAGCACAGTACTACATAGATCAAAAGGTATTTTATACATAAAAACATGCATACAGGTCTTGGACACATTACTACACTAACTAGAGCCTTTTTCTTTTCTTATTAATTACAGTAACACTTTAAATCAGGAGGAAGTGAGCACAGAGTATTGTTCACAGTAAATTCAGTGTCTGGTTAAACTGTAGGGTTATTGCCTTAAAGGTTTTCTTCCTATTCAAGTTAGCACCAAAACAGAAAGCATGGTCTCATAGTCAGTAAATAAGTACTTGAGCTGTCCTCCATTGGGAGATGTGGCAATATATACATATACGTATCTGTTGTCACCTCCTTTTTTTTATATGATCCATTAAATATAGCATGATTGATCTGTATTTATACCTTGGATGCCAGACATTTGTTCTTCTAGTAATCTATATAGATGAGATAGTACTTTGCCCTTCATATCTGTGTGTTCTCCCCTTACACCACATTTAAATTAATGTTCTTTCAGTGTTTCTTACTACTTTACACATTTCTTTATCAGCAGCTCTGTGTTCCCTCCATATTCATGAAGGTCATTTGTATCTCAGGGTTGTAATGAACCATTTTATTTTAGCCACCCACATAGTTATAATGAGGAACTGGAAAAGCGACAATTTTCTGTCTCCAGATGAAGTTATAGGACTTATAACATGGAACAACTGTTCTCAATTAGCATTGGTAATGACCTGCTCAGAATTTACCAATTGTCCTATATCTGTAAAATAACTTTTTGTACACTATACAAGTAAAACTCAAAAAGTTATTTGCTCACCCACTTCGCTACATAATTAGGAAGTTTCCATTCAGAATTTTTAGAAAATGGACGACAATCGAAAAGAGCTATACCAGATGAGCTGGAAATCTACTCATTCATAAAGTTCTAGGGGGATGGAATTCTCCCTATTCTGTGCATTCGTATATATATAAGATAACACTGGTGAATAATATGTAGGGCAGAGAGGTGCTACCTGGATTAAATAAACTATAGCTTTAGTTTTGCCGATCACTGTTTGTAAGGTTGTAAATCAGATACGCCTCCTCCCACCCTGCCTTGCATGAGTGATGTACAGGGCTGGGCTTCCTACCCTATATGTCAATCAGTTAATGCAGAGAGGGAGGAGGCGTATCTGCTGCAGCTCAGCACCTCCAGTTTGACTTTTCAGCAGCACATGGTAAATTCCCTTTTACAAAGGGAGAGGAGAATAGATGGGAAGCTAATCACATCACATTTGCATGAGTAAGGCCTCCATGTAGGCTGAAACGCTTCACTTTGTATGTCTGCTCCTGTGTTTGCATGTGATATTGGAATAAACCTGAAGTTTTATTGCACGTATCCTCCGGCTGGACATCCACTTTTTTTCTGCTTGTCATTCACAGTGAAGTTAGCACAGGTCCGTGTTGGATTTAGCTGCGATTTGGGTGAGCTGGATGCACTTTCTTCAATGGCATCACATGTTTCATCGGTTAAGGATGGGATATGAGCTTTCTATCTTTCCATGGATGATAAGGATTATCGTCAGTTTGGATTAAATACGGTGGAAATGTATCCTAGAAATAAAGCCCCCAGGTCCATGTGAACCAATAACACAAATTAAAGGGAATGATGTTTTTTTTTATAGCTCAATAGGAGGTGCCAGTTACGAGATTTACTATAGATTTTTTTTCTATTTTATAAGCAAAAATTGTCTATGAGATTGACAAACAGGGA
The DNA here is from genome assembly GCF_029499605.1 of Hyla sarda. Taxonomy (NCBI): domain Eukaryota; kingdom Metazoa; phylum Chordata; class Amphibia; order Anura; family Hylidae; genus Hyla; species Hyla sarda. The sequence goes on along the minus strand of NC_079189.1, from coordinate 144,602,711 downwards.
CAGATGGTGCCTGTCAATCATGTGTATAATCAGGCTATGCCCAATCATTTGGTGTTGCATCCAGTAAATGGTAATGGCTACCTGCACTGAAATTATGTTATGGCCAAGGAAGGTAAGAAATGGGAAGGGGAGGTAGAGGTTGACAGTGAGCCTCTTGCCAAGATTTAGGCTGGGTTTTCACTTGGCAGCACCTTGGAAAATGTCACTGCAGTTTTTAAACCATAAGCCAGAAGTGGATCCAGCAGGAAGAAGTATATAACAAAAAAAAGGTAAAAAATAAAAAACAGAAACCCAGTGTCCGTGGCTTGTTACCTGGTAATTGCTGTAACGGTTTCTAGCAGGCTCACGATTGCTAAATAGAACCAGACATACTGCTTTTACAATAAGATAAGGGGATCCGCTCTCTTGTACTTATTTTTTCCCCAAAAAGCCCTAAGTTTGTCTTCCCTGCCTTTTGTGCTAGAATCAGTCCCGATTTTTTGTGTAAAATAGCATATATGATTGTTTGAACAGTGTGAATGCAGTCCAACTCATGCAAATTAAAGGGGTATTCCAGGAAAATTTTTTATATATATATATATATATATATATATATATATATATATATATATATATATATATATATATATATATATATATATATATATATATCTATATCAACAGGCTCCAGAAAGTTAAACAGATTTGTAAATTACTTCTATTAAAAAATCTTAATCCTTCTAGTACTTATGACCTTCTGAAGTTAAGGTTGTTCTTTTCTGTCTAGGTGCTTTCTGATGACACTTGTCTCGGGAAACGCCCAGTTTGGAAGAGGTTTGCTATGGGCATTTGCTTCTAAACTGGGCGGTTCCCGAGACACGTGTCAGCAGAGAGCACTTAGACAGAAAAGAACAACCTTAACTTCAGAAGCTCTTAAAGTACTGAAAGGATTAAGATTTTTACAAATCTGTTTAACTTTCTGGAGCCAGTTGATATATAAAAAAAATATTTTTTCCTGGAATACCCCTTTAAGCAGATACAAAACATAACATAAAAAACTGCATGACAAAAAACGTCAACTGGAATCTTTTTAAGTCAAGTTCATTACCGTAACCTCAGGCCACAATGTAACATAAACAGGAAGATGCAGCAGTATCCTTACTGTTAAGACGACCCAATGGGGTCCCCCTGCCACCATTTAGCACTATCTTTCAATGGATCTGTTAAAATGTTAGACATCCATTCTAAAAAGAAGCCACACTAAAGAAGTGAATAGAGCCTAAAGTCACTTGTTCACAGACAATTCTCAGCAATTCTACTGCTGGTATATTGTTGTTGTAACTCACTACTAACAATAGAAATATGTTCTCGTCACTCTTGGCTAGTAGATAAAGTTTACAAAAAAGAACAGTACACGAGGGAAGCATGTAACAATCGTCATTGCTAATAAAAAGAAACAAGACAACAAGCGCTAAAGAGCACTGAAAAGAGCTATAGCTGTGAAGTATGTAAAAATCGGCAATGTGGATATTTTTGGCATTTTCTTGCCATGTTGTCTGTTTATGTGCATAGTTCTCAGTTGAAACTTAAATCTGCTGCGAGAGAAGGCGTAATTTACTAAAGTATCGGAACAACTGAGCAAAAAGGTCACAAGGCATATTCCAAACTTGAATTAAGTCACAGGTTTCTTTTGCCAGACAAGTCTAAACTGTGCCATTATAAGAACATTCTATGTGCTTTCTCAGAGGAGTTGTGAAGCACACATTATACCCCCTTACGTCTGCAGCTTTCAGTGACACGAGTGCAAATTTCACAGTACACAGAATTTTCTATCCCTGTAATTTTTGGGTAATTTTAACATATAATTAAATATAAAACATGACTTTTAAGAAAACCTTAAAGGAGATATGCAGCACTGATACTTTAAAAGTACCCTCTGTATGCATGGAGGGAGAAGCAGTCAAAAGATTACATTTTCCAAGATCCTCCTCTCCTACTTCCTGTAATCTGCTGCCCTGCCCCCTGCTCTCCACACTAAGGAAATTATAATAAAGTAACGCCCCGCTCCCTCCCATCTTAATAAGGTCCCTCTCCCTCCCCTCCCCTGGTCCAATAGAAATGCAAGCTTTGTGCTGTGCAATATCCTATTACAGCAGTGTTTTCAAACTGTGTGTGTCCAGCAGTGGCAAAACTACAACTTCCAGCATGCCTGGACAGCCAAAGGCTCTATTACATGTTATACTACCATAAAGAATGCCGGACATTGACTGTCCAGACATGCTGGGAGTTGTAGTTTTCCCACTGCTGGACACACACAGTTTGGAAAACACTATAACATGTTATACTACCATAAAGAAGGCCAGACATTGCCTGTCATGCTGGGAGTTGTAGTTTTGACACTGCTGGACACACACAGTTTGGAGAACACTATTATACTATGTTTTACTACCATAAACAACGCTGGACATTGGCTATTCAGGTGTGCTGGGAGTTGTAGTTTTGCCACGGCTGGAGATACACTGTTTGGAAACCCCTGCTGTAATATGTCAAGTGCAGGCGCAGAAGCCCGCAGCTTCATCATAGCAGTACCAGTGTTTATTGTAGTAAACATGTAATAGTGTTTTCCAAACTGTGTCTCCAGGAGTGGCAAAGCTACAAATTCCAGCATCTACAAATTCCAGCATGCCTGGACAGCCTCTGGCTGTCCAGACATGCTGGGAGTTATAGTTTTGCAACAGCTGGAGGCACCCTGTTGGGAAACACTGGTGTAGTCTGAAACCCACTTGCTGTCCCATCAGAAGCTCAAGCTATTGTCCTGCCTCCCCCGACTGCTTTACACTGCAGTTCTTCTCCATCACATCATAGTTAGGCCCTTTTCAGACTACCCTTGTGCCCAGCCGCTAACGGCCGTCAGGCTCCTCTTGTTTTCTTTTGGTTGTTTTTTAGCCTTTGAAGGCTGTTAGCAAGACTGTAGCACAACTGGCAACAACGGGTCCCGACGAATCTGATTGACTATAACGGGGTCCGTCGGGCGCCATTAATTTTGGCGGCGAATAGCAGGAGAAAAAGACTGCTATTGCAGTAATTTTTCTCCCGCTATTCTCCTAACAGGCATCACACTGCTGTGTTATAAGGGCAGTGTGAAAGCAACCTTAGACTCTCATAGACAATGGAACTAAGCTACACTCTCAAACCGTAACTTTCAAACCTCCGTTATGACACAGCAGGGTGATGCCCGTTAGGAGAATAGCATAGAAAAAATACTGCAATTTGCCACCAAAAATAATGGCACCCAATTATAGTCAATCGGATCAGTCGGGACCCATTGTTGCCTGTTGTGCTTCCGGCGTTACTACGACCACCAACATGAACCAGACTTTGGTCCATGATGGTGGTAGAAGTAGTATCACTGCAGCACTGAGAAACAGCAGGAATGGCTCCTGCACATCCATTGGCTACGGGAGACTGCTGCAACGTTTGTACTACAACTCCCATGATGGGAGTTGTACTACCAGCACAGAGGGACAGATTGCAGTGTATCTCACTCCTGAGACCCGCTGTGATCTTCACTTATCAGGCGGAGAAGCGGGCAGCATCAGCCTTTGGCTGTCCAGGCATGCTGGGAGTTGTAGTTTTGCCAGTGCTGGGAACATACAGTTTGGAGACCACTGTAGATGCTAAAAGAGAAAAGAGAAGGGGTTCAGGGCACTATAGTAACCCGACCCAGTCGGGATTTCAAAGGAGAAGGGGTTTGGCGCAGGGGTCTCCAAACTGGCATTGTGAATGAAAGGGGGTTCGGCGAATATCAACCCGATCCCCACTGGCAAGGGGGTAGTCGGTGTTTGGTGAACAATAACCCGATCCCCGCCATGGGGGAGGGGTAGTGGGTCGGAATTTCAAAAGAAAAGGGGTTCGGCCCAGGGGTCTCCAAACTATGTGTCTCCAGCGGTGGCAAAGCTACAACTCACAGCATGCCCAGACAGTTGTGCAGCATGCTGAGATTTGTAGTTTTGCCACCTCTGGGGACACACAGTTTGGAGACCACTGTAGATGCTAAAAGAGAAAAGAGAAGGGGTTCAGCGCATTATAGTAACCCGGCCCAGTCGGGATTTCAAAGGGGTTTGGCGCAGGGGTCTCCAAACTGGCATTGTGAATGAAAGGGGGTTCAGTGAATATCAACCCGATCCCCACTGGCAGGGGGGTAGTCGGTGTTTGGTGAATAATAACCCGATCCCCGCCACGGAGGCGGGGGGGGGCAAAGTGGGTCAGAATTTCAAAAGAAAAGGAGTTTGGCCCAGGGGTCTCCAAACTATGTCTCCAGCGGTGGCAATTTTACAACTCACAGCATGCCCAGACAGTAGTGCAGCATGCTGGGATTTGTAGTTTTGCCACCTCTAGGGACACACAGTTTGGAGACCACTGTACATACTATAGTAGCAAAAAGAATGCCGGCGAGGATCGGGTTATTAGAAGCATAAGGTGCTAGCCTTGCAATTGGCTGTGGGGTTACAGTAGGCGGCAATAGAGGGGGCTACAAAGCTCAGCCTATCAGGGCTCAATGTATAATGAATGAATGAATATTGATAAGGGGAGTATCGTCTAGCTGGAAGAGGAGAGTGAGGGGAGGGAGAAAACCCTCCTATTGTATTGTGGGCAATAGTGACGTTCCGAGCCTAAGATGGCTATCTAATCTAACTCTATGGGCTCCAAAGTAATGCTAGCTGAATGAACTACTGAGCTTCCTGTAAACAGCTCAGGAATTAAGAAAGAAAATGCAAGTAAAAAAGTTAAAGTTATACAACTTCTGTTTTTGCTGGATGGGAAAAGCAATTGTTGTGCGCTACATATCTCCTTTAAGGGTATTGTAGCCTGACTGTTTGCCTATATAGAGCTGTATTCTTCTGATGGCAGCCCTGAACTAAATCCTTGGCATCCTATGTGTCCAATGTGTGAGTACACTGTTATATAGGTGTTGCTATAGCAAAGCTAATAATACCAATGCAGTAGCAGCAAAGATAATCAAAGAGTAGAGAAGCTGCATGTAGTTTGGCTGCTACAGCACATACATAGGGAGCAGGGGGCAAATACAAGTTTGGGGTAGATATCTGAATTTGTGCCCAGGTAATAGAAGGCATAACTTCCACCCTGGCTGCAGACACTGAAGCATGCTAATAAAAATACAGTTTTTCTTCCACCTCTTAGAAGGACATTATACAGTCATGTAAATACAGTGTTTTGTATTCTATATTCCTCAACAATGTGCCACTACAGAATGACTTGATGTATTATTTTAGTAAATGTGTTGCATGGAATATCACACTGCCCATGACAGAGGAGCTTCCATGCTAAATATTTTCCCCCTATGTACTACAGTCTATTTGTTGAAACAATAAAAACTGATAAAAAGAAATGAAAAAGCAGTGGACTAATATAAGATCCTTTGATAACAAAATATAAAATATAAATCTAGAGAAATACCTTCTATCTCTCTGCTGTTCACTCTGTGCAGTAGTTCTGGATGCTGAAAAAAAATAAGGAGGTTATTATGACATGGAAAAAAAGAAAATAACCAATGGCTTGAAAGATTGATATAGTCCAATTTATTTGAACCTAAAATAAGTCTTAGGTTGGGTGACACTTAGTATTTTGGTTAGGGATGCACCAAAAGGGAAATTTTGGTCCGAAACCTAAAATTTAGGCTTTGCTTGGCCGGAAAACCGAAACTGAAAATGCATTGCCCCCACCCACTTTTTTTCAATATAGTTTTTGTAAAATTCTGTTATCAGAATTTTTTTTATTTACTGATGTACTTGAAGGGGACTCCGGAACACATGTGGGGTGGCTATAGAAGGTACTAGCCGGGCTTGGAGCCACAGCACTGCCACTCACCATACATAAAATAAAAAAACATAAAATGGGGGTTTGAATATGAAATGGGGAGAAATTATCTTACTGCCTCTTCCACATTTCATGTGCCTGGTATAGTCTGCACACACACACTGGTGTCGTTCCCTCCCACACAGCTGTACTGCATCATAAAGTACTAGGAGGAAGCGACTTCCCTTAAGGACTGGACGTGTTTCCCTTTTTTTTCCTCTTCGCCTTCTAATAGCCATAATGCTTAGAATTTTCCACCTACAGACCCATGTGAGGACTTGTTTTATGCACCACCAATTGTACTTTGTAATGCCCTTATTTTACCACAAAATCTACAGTGGAACGAAAAAAAAAATTTCTGGGGAGAGGATAGATAGATGTATTAAAATGAGATATATATATATATATATATATATATATATATATATATATATTTACATTTTTTTTATTTTTTTTTATTCACCATTATTACTGAAACAATAGGGGAAAAAAGCGTTGAAAAGACACATAAAAATGTGAAAATAAAGCTAAAAGACTGTTTAAAAATTTAATTGTACAAAAAAATAAAAATTACAAGTAAAAATTTAGACACAAGAATTTAGGCACAAAACCTGACAAAAAGTGTTGGAATCCTGTTAGTAAATGAGGGCCATTATCTATATTCTGAAGGTCTGTATGATTAAATAATACCAAATTTATATACCGTATATACTCGAGTATAAGCCGAGTTTTTCAGCACGATTTTTCGTGCTGAAAACACCCCCCTCGGCTTATACTCGAGTGAACTCTCCACCCGCAGTGGTCTTCAACCTGCGGACCTCCAGAGGTTTCAAAACTACAACTCCCAGCAAGCCCGGGCAGCCATCGGCTGTCCGGGCTTGCTGGGAGTTGTAGTTTTGAAACTTCCGGAGGTCCGCAGGTTGAAGACCACTGCGGCCTTCGACATCATCCAGCCCCCTCTCACCCCCTTTAGTTCTGTACAGTACTCACCTCCGCTCGGCGCTGGTCCAGTGCTGCAGGACTGTCCGGAGAGGAGGTGGTCCGGTGGGATAGTGGTTCCGGGCTGCTATCTTCACCGGGGAAGCCTCTTCTAAGCGCTTCGGGCCCGGCCCCAGAATAGTCACGTTGCCTTGACAACGACGCAGAGGTACGTTCACAGCCAACGTACTTCTGCGTCATTATCAAGGCAACGCCTCTATTCTGGGCCCGAAGCGCGGAGAAGAGGCGCCCCCGGTGAAGATAGCAGCCCGGAACCACTATCCCACCGGACCACCTCCTCTCCGGACAGCCCTGCAGGACCGGACCAGCGCCGAGCGGAGGTGAGTACTGTACAGAACTAAAGGGGGGTGAGAGGGGGCTGGATGATGTCGAAGGCCGCAGTGGTCTTCAACCTGCGGACCTCCGGAGGTTTCAAAACTACAACTCCCAGCAAGCCCGGACAGCCGATGGCTGCCCGGGCTTGCTGGGAGTTGTAGTTTTGAAACCTCTGGAGGTCCGCAGGTTGAAGACCACTGAGGGCGGATGATGACAAGAGGATGATGAAGGGGGGGGGGGTGTGGGATGATGACAAGAGGATGATGAAGGGGGGGTGTGGGATGATTACAAGGGGATGATGAAGGGGGGGTGGGGATGATGACAAGGGGATGATGAAGGGGGGGTGTGGGATGATGACAAGGGGATGATGAAGGGGGGGGGTGTGGGATGATGACAAGGGGATGATGACAGGTGATGATGATGAGGGTCTGGATGATGACAGGCGGTGATGATGATGAGGATGTTAATGACGGGGGTCTGGATGACAGGGGGGGGATGATGTATTTCCCACCCTAGGCTTATACTCGAGTCAATAACTTTTCCTGGGATTTTGGGTTGAAATTAGGGGTCTCGGCTTATACTCGGGTCGGCTTATACTCGAGTATATACGGTAGGTTTTGTTTAAATTTACTGCCTAAAAACTATGGGGAAGATTTATCAAAACCTGTGCAGAGAAAGAAAAAAAGTAGTGCAGTTGCCATAGCAACCAATCAGATCGTTTCTTTCAATTTTGAAAGGCCTCTGAAAACCAAAAAAAGCAATCAGATTTTTCCTATGGCACTGTTTTATTTAAAAAAATAAACAAAAAACAAAAAAATCTGTATGCTTAACATGTCCTCTTCCGACCCCTATAACTTTCTTAGTTTTCCATATACGGGGTTGCATAGGGGCTTATTTTTTTCACCATGATCTGTATTTTTTTTATCGGTACCATTTTTATTTTGATGGGACTCACTTTTTATTAAAAAAAAAAAACTTTTTCTGCTACATGAAGTGACCAAACATCAGCAATCCTGGAATTTGGTATATTTTTGTTTTTTTGTTTACCCCATTGACCGTGCGGTTTCATTAACATTCTATTTTAATAGTTTAGACATTTAAGCACATGCCGTTACCAAATATGTTTATTTTTGTGAACTTTATTTAATTTGAAAAAAGGGGGGTGATTTAAACTTTTATTTAGGGGAGGGGCTTTTTCAAAGGGCAGTTTTTTCCACAGTGTGCCTCCAGTTGTTGCAAAACTACTGCCAAGGGCTGTAGGGCATGCTGGGAGTTGCACTCCTGTGCTTGCAGACACAGATCAATGCTGTGCCATTGAAGCCTATAGCACAGCACTAAATCAGTGTTATCGGTGCTCCATTACTACAGGCTGCCTGCATTATTGGAGTGCCGATCGGAGAGAATGGACGAAGGTAGGGAACCCCTGTCCATGCTCTCAGCTGATCGGGACCCTGCAGGTTTTGCTTCGGGTGTCCCGATCAGCTCCACTGAGCTCCTAGCAGTTACTTCGGCATTTTAGATGCCGCGATCAACTTTGATTTCGGCATCTTAAGGGTTAATGCCAGACATCACTCGGATTGGTGATGTCCGGCATTAGCCAGAATGAAGTGAACTCAGCTCCTGAGTTCACTTCATACACCTGCCGCACGGCTGTGCCATATACACACAGCGGCCAGTCGTGGAAGAGTTGAGTCACCTCCTCCCAGCGCTGGGCACTGCTGGGAGAAGAGACAGTGGGCCCATAATGGAGGGGCAAGACGCACAGGACCTGACGGCTCGGGGGGTTTTGTCATTGAAGACACACCCCATTTAAGCCACACCCATTCCCTTAGCCGAAAAGGCCGAAAGGGGCACTTTCGAGCGATAATTTTTGAGGGCTGAAATTTCGGTGCATCTCTAACTTTGGTATTTGCTACTCATTCTGGAACTCAGTTTGGTCATTATTTTTAGCCATAACCATGAGTGGAACTTGCACAGAGAAACACTATGAAAAGATTGGCACTTTTTGTGCATTTTGTCTAACAATAATGGCCTAAATGCAACCAAATACTGACAAAAATACTACATGTAGACCAAGCCTAAAGACTCATAAACAAGGCAGATTTACATGCAGGAGGCTGAAAACTTTCCTTAGTACAAAGCTATAATTCCTCTTGTCTACTATCACATGGTACTCCATGCAATGCTTCTAGGGTAGAATAGCTCAATAATATAGATTCAAACCCAGCAAGACCAGAGTTTTGTTAATTCAGGTTTATATGGAATAATGCAAAACAAAAAAAGCTGTGTGAAACCTGACATAACCAGTAATATAACTTACTATGGTTTGTAATGGAGGGTTACAGCGCCACAATACAGCAATGTGCATAAGGCCTAAAGCATTACTCACAGTACAGTTCTGTGCGCACTGATAACTACTTATTATGTTTTAACTAATTACTGACAGATCAATCCTCGGGCTGGAATAAAAATCCAGCTGATGTAGTCATTCAATGAGGATTTTTGCACCTAAGTTATATTGGTCTAGGGGAATATACAATTTATCTTCACTCAACTTATGCTGCAAAATAAAGAGAAACAGAGCCTTTCCACTATAAAAACATAAACCACAGTTAAAGGGGTTATGCAGGAATATAACACAGATAGGATTTCTTCTAAAAACAGCACCACACCTGTCCTCAGGGTGTGTGTGGTATTGCTTTCAAGTGAATGGAGCCAAGTTGTAATATCACACACAACCTGAGGACAGGTGTAGAACTGTTTTTAGAAAGAATTAGCTCTGTGTTTCTAAGCCTGGATAACCCCTTTAAATCACTGTGGCCAACTATAAGTCGCATGACACTGGAGAACATACAGACAGCTGATGAATGCTTATAAAGGATGATAAATGTTAGGAAGTATATGATTGCAATGAGCAAATAGAAACCTTTGTTACCTGTAAAAAATATAAAGCTCCCATAAAACTACTTTAAAAAAAAAACACTTTTGTTTCCACCACAATTTTTATTAAAAAAGTGGCACCGTGCTTGTAGTGGGTCTCAGAAATAGTTTAAAGGTGGGCAACTACTTAGAGCCCTGTCTTTTGCCTGCACAATAGATGTTAACAGAGGAGCAATTTGACCTAGAAACATAGAGTGTGTCGGCAGATAAGAACCATTTGGCCCATCTAGTCTGCCAATAATCTGAATCCTATCAATAGTCCCTGGCCCTATCTTATATGAAGGATAGCCTTATGCTTATCCCATGCATGCTTAAACTCCTTCCCTGTATTTTCAGCTACCACTTCGACTGGAAGACTATTCCATGTAGCAGGATGCTAGGATATTATTCTGCAACACTCTTCATAGAATGGCAGAAATGCCGATCAGCGGTGGTGTATAAAGGGTACATTAGAAATACTGACCAAGCAGTGATACTTTAAATTTTTGTACCTATAATGGTATTGGGTGGCTTTACATTTTAACCTGGATGGTCAATATGGATGAAGAAAATTGAAAGTAATAGGAGAGTCAATGTGAGCAATACAGATGATATAGCGTAGTAAAGGGGTTAATGCCAGCATCCCTGGTTGTTTATTGTAGTAAAGGGGTTAACCGATAAAGAGGACAAAGCAGCTGTGACTTAACACCCCCACAAAGTTGTTTCTATGTTTGGGCAGGGCACTTCTCGTTTAGGAAATCGTTTAGTGATGTAGGTGATGAAATAAAAAATTAAAGTAATCCTTTAGAAGTCTTTAAAACGGAGAAAAATTTGCATCTCTGTGTTTATTCTGGAAGAGAAGAAAATAAAGCAGAACTTACTTCTCTTAATGACGGCTCTTATGGATGACAGGGGTCCTTGTCTGCAAAACAGGAGAAGAACGAATTACTTGAGATGGGAAAAAATACTTCTTGCGAACTCCAGCTGAATCTGCCTGCACGCTTTCTATCATAAAAAGAAAGGGCAGTTCCAACATCTAAGGACAATTTTCTTTGTTTATCCCAGTGTTGTAAAGTAATCCCATGATCCTGCCCTCTCTAATAGAAACCAGAATCATGACAGAGCGGCTGCTCCATAGGAAGTACAGTAAAACGATAGCATTATTCTTCCAGAAAGTAAGAAGCAGCGACACACGTACAGAGATAAATGAATCCACAGCCCTTGTATTTCATGTGAACCTCAATCCTACTATGGAGAAGTATCTAGAGGCTTACTGTTTATGTGCTAGAGAACTTCAAGTCTCCAGATGACTGGTCCCAGGAGAGTCAGGCAAGATTAACAACATACACGCACTCACAAAACATGCTACACTGCAAAAATACACAGCGCCGAATATCTTTTTATACTTTCACATTTATCAAGCTTCTCAGTAACTGTGGGGGAGATTTATCAAAACCTGCACAGAGGAAAAAGTTGACGAGTTGTGAACCCCTTAAGGACGCAGCTCATTTTCACCTTAAGAACGCAGGCCTTTTTTGCAAATCTGACCACTGTCACTTTAAGCATTAATAACTCTTGGATGCTTTTACTTTTGATGAAAAATTTGAAAATGTAGCATTTTTTAAACTTTGAAACTCTGCTTATATGTAAAATGGACATCCCAAATACATTTTATATTGATATACATATACAACATGTCTACTTTATGTTGGCATCATAAAGTTGACATGTTTTTACTTTTGGAAGACATCAGAGGGCTTCAAAGTTCAGCAGCAATTTTCCAATTTTTCACAACATTTTCAAAATCATAATTTTTCAGGGACCAGTTCAGTTTTGAAGTGGATTTGAGGGGCCTTCATATTAGAAATACCCCACAAATGACCCCATTATAAAAACTGCACCCCTCAAAGTATTTAAAATGACATTCAGTAAGTGTGTTAACCCTTAAGGTTTACACTCGCATGTTCTTGTAGACCCAGTTTTAGAATTTTTACAAGGGGGTAAAAAGAGAAAAAACTTCCTAAAATTTGTAACCCAATTTCTCTCGAATAAGGAAATACCTCATATGTGTATGTCAAGTGTTTGCGGGTGCAGTAGAGGACTTAGAAGGGAAGGAGTGACAATGGGATTTTGGAGAGTGAGTTTTTCTGAAATGGTTTTTGGGGGGCATGTCACATTTAGGAAGCCCCTATGGTGCCAGAACAGCAAGAATACCCCCACATGGCATACTATTTTGGAAACTACACCCCTCAGGGAACGTAACAAGGGGTACAGTGAGCCTTAACACCCCACAGGTGTTTGTCGACTTTTCGTTAAAGTTGTACGTGTAAATTAATAATTTTTTTTTCACTAAAATGCTGGTTTTCCCCAAAATTTTACATTTCTACAAGGGGTAATAGGAGAAAATGCCCCCGAAATTTGTAACCCCATTTCTTCTGAGTATGGAAATACCCCATGTGTGGACGTCAAGTGCTCTGCTGGTGAACTACAATGCTCAGAAGAGAAGGAGCGCCATTGAGATTATGGAGAGAGAATTTTTGTTGGAATAGAAGTCAGGGGCCTTTACAAAGCCCCTTGTGGTGCCAGAACAGTGGACCCCCCCACATGTGACTCCATTTTGGAAACTACGCCCCTCACGGAATTTAATAAGGGGTGCAGTGAGTATTTACACCCCATTGGCATTTGACAGATGGTTGGAACAGTGGGCTGTGCAAATGAAAAATTACATTTTTCATTTTCACAGACCACTGTTCCAAAAATCTGTCAGACACCTGTGTGTGGGGGGGGGGGGGGGGTAAATGCTCACTGCACCCCTTAATACATTCAGTGAGGGGTGTAGTTTCCAAAATGGGGTCACGTGTGGGTATTTTTTTTTTTTTGCGTTTATGTCAGAACCGTGTAAAATCAGCACCCCCTGTGCAAATCACCAATTTAGGCCTCAAATGTACATAGTGCACTCTCACTCCTGAGCCTTGTTGTGCGTCCGTAGAGCATTTTGCGACCACATATGGGGTATTTCCGTACTCAGGAGAAATTGCGTTACAAATTTTGGGGGTCTTTTTTTCCTTTTAGCTCTTGTCTTTTTTTCCCTTTTAGCTCTTTTTTACACTAACCAGCTGATGTAGACCCCAACTTTTCCTTTTCTTAAGGGGTAAAAGGAGAAAAAGCCCCCCAAAATTTGTAGTGCAATTTCTCCCGAGTAAGGAAATACCCCATATGTGGCCCTAAACTGTTTCCTTGAAATACGACAGGGCTCTGAAGTGAGAGAGCGCCATGCGCATTTGAGGACTAAATTAGGGATTGCATAGGGGTGGACATTGGGGTATTCTACGCCAGTGATTCACAAACAGGGTGCCTCCAGCTGTTGCTAAACTCCCAGCATGCCTAGACAGTCAGTGGCTGTCCGGAAATGCTGGGAGTTGTTGTTTTGCAACAGCTGGAGGCTCAGTTTTGGAAACACTGCCGTACAATGTTTTTTATTTGTATTTGGGGGGGGGGGGGGGGGGGGGGGAGACCATGTAAGGGGGTGTATTTGTAGTGTTTTACCCTTTATTTTGTGGTAGTGTAGTGTAGTGTTTTTAGGGTAAATTCACACTGGAGCAGGTTTACAGCGAGTTTACCGCTAGGAGTTTGCGCTGCGGCAGAAAACTTGCCGCAGCCCAAACTTGAAGCAGGAAACTTACTGTAAACCTACCTGTGTGAATGTACCCTGTACGTTCACATGGGGGGCAAACCTCCAGCTGCTGCACAACTACAACTCCCAGCATGTACTGAAAGAACGTGCATGCTGGGAGTTGTACTTTTGCAACAGCTGGAGGCACACTGGTTGGAAAACCTTCAGTTAGGTTCTGTTACCTAACTCTGTATTTTCCAACCAGGGTGCCTCCAACTGTTGCAAAAGTACAACTCCCAGCATGCACGTTCTGTCAGTACATGCTGGGAGTTGTAGTTGTGCAGCAGCTGGAGGTTTGCCCCCATGTTCCAAAACTACAACTCCCAGCATGTACTGATCACCGAAGTGCATGCTGGTAGATGTAGTTATGCAACAGTTCGAGGTGCGCAACTACAACTCCCAGCATGGCGAGACAGCTGTTTGCTGTTTGGGCATGCTGGGATTGGCACTTTTGCAACATCTACAGGGCCACAGTTCAGAGACCACTGCAGCGTGATTTCCAAACTGTGCCCCTCCAGATGTTGCAAAACTACAAATCACAGCATGCCCAGACAGCAAACTGCTGTGTGGGCATGCTGGGAGTTGTAGTTTTGCAAGATCTGGAGGACTACAGTTTATAGATCACTGCAAAGTCATCTCCAAACTGCAGCCCTCTAAATCTTGCAAAACTATAAATCCCAGCATGCCCAAACTGCTGTCTGGGCATGCTGGGAGTTGTAGTTTTGCAACATCTGGGGGGGGGGCTACAGTTTAGAGAGCACTGTATGTGGTTTCCAAAGTTTAGCCCCCCCTAGATGTTGCTAGGCAACTACTCACTGTCTTCCGTAGTCTTCACCAGGGAGCCACGAGGGAGCCGCACGTCATCGCCGCCTGCCACCGCCGTCGCCGGTCACGCTACAGTTCCCCCGTTCTGCCCGGAGTACAGTCGGTGGGCAAGACGGGGGAACCAAACTTTAACCCCCCCGCCCCCGATCTGCTATTGGTCGTCGTGTCTTGACGACCAATAGCAGGGATAGGAGGGGTGGCACCCCTGCCACCTAACTCCCATCCCTTCAGGGGGACCGGGGGTGTCCGATTTTCCTGGTCACCGGTATGACCCGGATCCGCCGAAAATCGTCGGTCTGAATTGACCGTCGATTTCCGGCGATCGCTGGCATTGGGGGGGTGTGAGGACCCCCCTGGGCATATGCACAGGATGCCTGCTGATAGATATCAGCAGTCATCCCAGTCCGGTCCCCAACTGGCTAGCGGCAGGGACCGTAATTCCCACAGGCGTATGCATACGCCCCACGTCCTTAAGGACTCGGGATGCAGGGCGTATGTATACGCCCTACGTCCTTAAGAGGTTAAAGCAATCTGATTGGTTGCTATGGGCAAATTTTGATAAATCTCTCCCTTATGACTTTTTAAAAAACATTTTCACCCAAGTTCTTGGATTCAAACTGTTTCAATTATCTTTGTCTGTGAAACGAAGCCTGACTGGCTCCCACTAGGGCTATAGGTTTTTTTTTTCCTATATGTGTGTGTATATATATATATATATATATATATATATATATATATATATATATATAAATAAAAAAAACTATTAAGGTTGAAAAAATATATAAATCAGGTCTACATTTTAAAATGTATATATATATATCCTTATATTCACACATACAATATCATGTGCATATTCAATGCGCAGGATTTAAAGCGGTTTTCAAACATTTATTTCATATTGAAATCTGCAGAATAAAATCCTACGCATCAAATATGTGCAGGATACTGTATGTCAATACACTATAAAAAATAAATAAAAAAAACATGTATGAATTGAGTGCAAAAGTGGGTTGGGCAGTGGGATGAGTGCATTTCCTTTATCAAGCTCCAAAAAAACCATAGCTGTTTTTTTCTTTTTCTAAACTTTCTTCTAGGTAGATAAGTGTCCGAAAATCTTATGTTAAAGGGTACTCCCATGGAAAACTTTTTTTTTTTTTTTAAATCAACTGGTGCCAGAAAGTTTAACAGATTTGTAAATCACTTCTATTAAAAAATCTTAATCCTTCCAGTACTTTTTATGGGCTGTATACTAAAGAGAAATCCAAAAAATAAATGCATTTCCTCTGATATCATGACCACAGTGCTCTCTGCTGACCTCTGCTGTCCATTTTAGAAACTGTCCAGAGCATGAGAAAATCCCCATAGAAAACATATGCTGCTCTGGACAGTTCCCAAAATGGACAGCAGAGGTCAGCAGAGAGCACTGTGGTCATGACATGTGAGGAAATGCATTTCTTTTTAGGATTTTTCTTTAGTATACAGCCCCTAAAAAGTACTAGAAGGATTAAGATTAATAGAAGTGATTTATAAATCTGTTTAACTTTCTGGCACCAGTTGATTTAATAATAAAAGATTTCCACAGGAGTACCCCTTTAAGTGTCCAAAGATCTTATGTTCATACTATGGACACTGCGCTTAAAATTTTGGAATTTCCGAAAGGATTCAACTTGCAGCAACCTTACATTGATCTCAATGGAGGGCTGCTGCTCAGTTCACACTCCATAAATTTCATAGCAGAAATTCCAATGCGCTGGATTTGATTCTGCTGAAAAAATGTATACATTCATTCATTTGGCAGATTCTGACCATAAAAGCCCATTACTCAGTGGGACTTTTAATTTCAAGGGTTAAATTAGGCAACAAACTAAATTAACAGCAATTCCAAATGGCATGGAACCAATGAGAAAATTCAGCAAGTGTAGACATAACCTGAGGCAGCTGTCACACATGGCAGTATTTTTGGAAAACCGCCACTGCAGTTTTGGAGCAAAAGCCCAAAATAGATCCAGGAGGAAAGAGAAGTATAAGTCCTTCCTTTTTATGATATTCCTGAACTGGACACCCCTCTTTTATCAGGCTTCTTGTGGGACTCTGCCATCAGACCTATTACTTTAAAGGGGTAGTCCAGTGGTGAAAAACTTATCCCCTATCCTAAGGATAGGGGATAAGTTTGAGATCATGGGGGGTCAGCTGGGGCCCCCTGCGATCTCTCTGTACGGGGGCCAGGCTCTCCGTCCAGATAGCGGTTGTCGACCTCCGCACGAAGCAGCGGCCGACACGCCCCCTCAATACATCTATGGCAGAGCCGGAGATTGCCGAAGGGCTGTCGGGGCTCCGTACAGGTGATCGCAGGGGGCCCCAGCGGTCGGACCCCCCGCGATCTCAAACTTATCCCCTATCCTTAGGATAGGGGATACGTTGTTCACCACTGGGTTCCTCACTGGACTACTCCTTTAATAAAAAACCTATTTACAGTTTGTCCACTTTAGACAATTTCTTTGTGTGTCACTCTTTGTAACAATTCTCCTATCTGGCGAGCAAAGAGGAGTTCTGTGGATGATAACGTGGAAGAAAGAGGATAAAACTAGAGCAAAAAATATGTATTTTCCCACACATGTTTTCAATTACAGATTGCTTAAAAAAAGTCAGCATATGCAGATCTTTCCTGAATATGCTCCGGCGGCACACCCAGCTATTCAGGCTTTCAGAATGACATCACTTCAGTGATTTAGGGGTGGACAAAACAATTCAAACTTCAGGACCTTGTCTAATCCAAACACTGAGAAATATGTGCAATATTCGATAACATAAGAAACATACAGATAAATAAATAACTAAATAAAATGAAATCCATCAGTTAACATGCCCTGTTAACTAAGGCTGAGTTCACATATGTCCGGCATCCGGCATCGGTGAACTCAGCCTAGATCTCGATGCAACAGATGCCACAACTGATGAAAAGGTGTCATCAGTTTTATGGCAACCGGCGTCCATTGACACTGGACAGAAGACAGGGGAATGAAGCAAGCTGCGTTCCCCTGTCTGGTGCCCTACGGCGTGTCCAACCATCCGGCGTCAAAATTGAGATGCTGGATGATTGTGAACTGTCCCATTAAAATGAATGGGATCAGTTCTAGCACCAGTTTCCCTCTGGCAGAGGGAAACTATACCGAAGCCTGATATATGTGAACCCAGCCTAAGAAAACACAGGTCACATCTGTTTTTTTCTAAGTAGTAAAGTATCTAAAATCTATTATAAAGAAAAGGCCACCACTGCAACTCTGAAGCCTACATCCCTTTTTTCTAACAAATATTTGTGACACATGGGGCTCAATATATATGACCCTTGTTCCAAATGCCATCTTTTTAGCATATTTTGGTCAGAAAACTGGTGAAAAGCAGTAATACATCTGTCCCAGCTTATCTTGTCAGTTCCGATTAAAGTTTATGATGGAAAGCGGCCTTTGCTAACCAAAAACTGATTGTATTTCTTTTGAAGTTTTCTCTTTTGTCTTTTCTGATACAAAACTATCCATCATCATAGAAATAAAACTTGCAGAACAGAAGTACTGCCATTACCAGGGACAATGTGATGGTTTCTGCCATCAATGATATAAAGTAATATACTCTGAATCGGCACTTACCCAGAAAATCGGTGCTCTGGCTTGTTCCTTTCTGGACGTTCTGCAATAAAGATTGAAACAGGAAGAAATGTATTTGAAAACTATAAATAGGTATTGTACATCATTTCAGGTTAAAAAAAAAAAAAAAACACAGCAAAAATTGGATTGGATTCAATAAAAGAAAATCTCTTTCAAAGTCCATTGCTAAATGTGGACAAAAAAAGTAATGACAAAACTACACAGTCTGAACAAATCCCTTATGAAAAACACAGTAACCACATGAGCTGGCATCTGTTCACACCATGTGGTACATATTATGACTGCATGCTAGAAAAATCCTAAAAAATAAAAAAAAATCTGAAGGCACATTTTTTATTTTTTAAGCTTAAAGGGGTACTCCCCCCCCTAGACATCTTATCTAAGATGTCTGATCGCAGGGGTCCAGCCGCTGGGGACCCCCGCAATATAGCATGCGGCACCCACGCCCCCACCCATAGACTTGCATTGAGGGGACGGGGCGTGACGTCACACAGGGCGGAGTCGTGACGTCACGGACTTCCATTCCGGTGGTCGGGACCCAGACCCTCCAGCGCTTCCGGAGCAGAAACAGGTGGGTGCCGCATGCTATATTGCAGGGGTCCCCAGTGGCGGGACCCCTGCGATCAAACATCTTATCCCCAATCCTTTGGATAGGGGATAAGATGTCTAGGGGTGGAGTACCCCTTTAACTGTAATTGGATACTACATGCAACAACAACAACAACAACAAAAATCACCTTCCCTGTATCTGATTTAGCAAAAACAAACTATTCCCTCTAGCTAAACTGTTGTGAATGAAACACATGGCTATAATTCACTTCTTGCATGAGATTATAACTATACAGTATCCACAACATTGCCCAATATTGGGTAGATCCTCCTTGTGACCACAGCCACCTTATGGACGTGAGCCTGTCTGGGCTGTACAGAAGGATGTAAGTGACATTAACCCCTTAAGGACGCAGGCTTTCAATTTTGCACATAAAATTCCATATTATGGCTTATCTTTTGTGCCACCAATTCTATTTTGCAGTAATATTAGTCATTTAAAAAAATCCACGGCAAAACAGAAAAAAAATTAATTGTGCAACAAAATTGAAGAAAAAATGCCATTTTGTAACTTTTGGGGGCTTCCGTTTCTATGCAGTGCATTCTTCGGTAAAAATGACACCTTATCTTTATTCTGTAGACCCATATGGTTAAAATGATGATTTTTTTTTTTTTTTTATGGGAAAAGGGGGGGGGGGGGGGGTGATTCAAACTTTTATTAGGGAAGGGGTTAAATGACCTTTCTTTTCCACTTTTTTTTGCAGTGTAATAGCTCCCATAGGGGATCTTTTACACTGATCCCTGCAAAGGCATAGCTTTGCATGGATCAGTGTTATAGGTGGTCGATTGCTCAAGCCTGTATCTCAGGCTTGGAGCAATCAAACACCGATCGGATGCGACGGAGCAAGGTAAGGGGACCTCCGCTCGAGTGCATTTTATTACGATAGTCCCGATCAGCCCGACTGAGCTGCCGGGAAGCTTTCATTTTCATTTTACACGCGGCGATCAACTTCGATTGCCACGTCTAAAGGGTTAATAGCGGTTAAATAGGTTAACGGCGTGACCCCGTTTTAAATAACGGGACCGGGTGTAGGGCATACAGGTACGCCCTACGTCCTTAAGAGGTTAAAAAAACCTTGAGCATTAAAATTATTTTTCTTCCAATAACTATGAAATAGCAAACAACATGTTTTTCTTTGAACAGTTTGTACAAATAATGAATTTAAATATGAAACATAATGCTGTATGCTGACAAAGCACAAGAAATTCCATCATTACTGGCAATAACCATTGTCAAGGTCATGGTAGCTTGAACAGTTTTTTTTGTGTTTAATTATTATAATTTTTTTTTATGTTGCCCAATAATATGGGCTGTTTTTTTTTTTGTTATTCTGCCGACTTTGCAGACAGCAATTTATATAAGCAGGAGGAGTTGAGCGGATTATTATATCATTTTGTGGGAAAAGATTCAGTATAACTTGTCATTGAATCCTTTAAATCTCTGCTCATTCAGAATGTTAAGGGAATTTGTCAGAAAAAAATCACCTATTTTTAAAAACACGATTTTACAATAGAATTTATTTTTATTCTCTTTTCTAGTAGCACTGCTCCCGAGTGCTTTTTTGAAAACTTTAAGATTAATTTGTAATTTTTGTTTTTGTTTTCCATGTCACTATTTGGTCTACAAACATTCCTAAAATCTCGCCACTAGGCCTAATAAACTGATGCTTCCTGTTCTGTATAGATTAGTCTCCAGCAGTCTCCTCCTTATAGTCACATGTAGGGTTACAGTGAAAGATGACACCAGTGGATAGATAAGATAGGATCCCCCATTCACAATATTTATGATAGATACAGCTTACTCCCCCTCTCAATGACACAATAACATCTGCACAGGTCACAGAGCATGCAAACAACACTCTCCCACAGGAGTCATCCTCAGATTGCAGGTCACTGTGGAAAGAGGCAACAGGCATAACTATGTACAGAATATGTATCATTATTTATTTTGATAATTAAAAATATGGATATAGAGGTAATACATTCTTTTAAGAGTCCAGTGGGCAATGCTACTCATGAGTGATCACACTCATACAGGGTAGGCTGTCAGTCCATACACTCCTGAATCCAGGATAGGCAGGGGTTTAAATGAATCAATGCCTTGTTATAGTGAATCTTTTCCCACAATCTACATATCAGTTTGCTCAGATCCTTCTGCATGTTCCACCAGACATGCTCCCCTAAGTTCCAGTACTAAACCTGGTTGCAAATAACACTCAGCGACAAATTTAATTTAAGTGGGTATGATTCATTACAAAGGCCTCTGAGGAATTGAACTAGGTCCTCTGGAAACAAGATCCAATAAAAATCCTGTTTGTGTCAACATTATTAAAGTTCAACTGTCATACGTGAAAGTTACTTTTTAATGAAAAAATAAGTACAAAAAAACAACAACAACAAAGCAAAAATAAATACACACACACACACGGACCATTTTTTTTTAACAAGAACACAATTAACCCATCAGAATTTTTTCAGAGATAGAGGAAAAACATACACACCCCATGAGGACGTTATCTTTGCTTTTTTAAGGGATTCTCCAATTTAGTTAAAATACAGCTGCTGTGTTTGTAAGATAACTTACTTTTGCCAGTCCAGCCCTGGTGCTCTGGTCCACTCATGTTCTTCCATTTACTTGGCAAACCCTACTGGGCTCTCATGGTGATAGCATCAGAAGAATCATTAGGGAAATGAAACAGAGGAACTGGGATGGAATGGAGCACTGGATTGGGCAAGGACAGTATAGTGTATTATGTTATTGTACAGATACAGCAGGATGTAGTTTGTTTTAATTAAATCGGAGAACCCCTTTAATGATAGGAGATCAGCTGCACCAAAATAAAATAACCAAATTCCGAAAAAAGTAGACACTGTATCCAAGTAGACAGACTTGGAATTCTGCATAAAAATCTGCAATTACACACGTGGGAAGCTATTTTTAAAGTAAAACAAATCTATGTACAACTGGTTAGAGAAAAGGTCAACCAGCTAAACAGATTACAGATAGACATCTAGCATGACATATTTATTCTACAGGGAATCTTATGTATTGTGTGCACCCCTTGGCAACAGTATTATGATTGCACACATCTATAGACAAGTCCTCACATACAAATGGCTCAAAATATCCCCATGACATAAGATGGTAACTTGCTATCTTAAATATAGAAATTAAATCTGCAATAATTACAAGAGCCAAAAGCAAAAAGAGAGAGAGGATAATTTACAAAAAAGATGTATATAAACTAGTAACAAAACAATGGGAAACCAAATAAATCAAATACACGTCAAGTCAATAGTATCAATTGGGTTCTCTAAATACCGTATATACTCGAGTACTGTATAAGCCGACCCTAATATAAGCCGAGGCCCCCGATTTCACCCCAAAAAACCCAGGAAAAGCTATTGACTCGACTATAAGCCTAGGGTGGGAAATACATCATACCCCCTGTTATTATTCAGACCCCCGTCATTAACACCTCAGTCATCATCCCACCCTTCATCATCACCCTCGTCATCATCCCCCCTTCATCATCACCCTGTCATTATCACCCCCCGTCATCATCACGCTGCCATTTTCACCCCCGTCATCATCACCCAGTCATCATCACCCTGTCATCATCCCCCCCCCTTCATCATCACCACCTGTCAATCCCTTCATCAGTGGTCTTCAACCTGCGGACCTCCAGATGTCGCAAAACTACAACTCCCAGCATGCCTGGACAGCCATCGGCAGGGACGCTGCGCACAGACGTCCCTGTGAGTCGTCGTCAAGGCAACATCACTAGGTCGGGGCCGGCCCAGAGCGTAGAAGAGGGCCTCCCGGTGAAAATGGACAGCCCGGAACGGCTAACCCTTCCCACCGGACGGTCCCTGCAGCATTGATGGCCCGGACCAGCTCACACTTCTTTACCACCGAGGGGAGGTGAATAGAAAACTAAAGGGGGGGGTCTGGATGATGACGAAGTCCGCAGAGGTCTTCAACCTGCGGACCTCCAGATGTTTCAAAACTACAGCTCCCAGCATGCCCGAACAGCCGATGGCTGTCCGGGCATGCTGGGAGTTGTAGTTTTGCAACATCTGGAGGTCCGCAGGTTGAAGACCACTGAGAAGGGATTGACAGGCAGAGAGTTCACTCGAGTATAAGCCGAGGGGGGCGTTTTTCAGCACATAAAATCGTGCTAAAAAAACTCGGCTTATACTCGAGTATATACGGTAAGCACAAAAAAAAAAAATCATCAACAGCCTCTCAAAAGCAAAGCACAAATAGTACATCTTCTTACATTATTTCCTTACATCTGGATCAGACTGACCATGTGTAAGGCACACAGTCAAGGGGGTAATAATTCATAATTTCCTATGTTTTAGTAATATCAAATCCTGCATACAGCATTATCATACTGCGGCCAGCCATGCTGACTATTTTCAGCTCTACAGTCCACTAGAGAGCTGTTTGGCTGGCACGAGACCCATACATCACACCATTGAATGTATTAATGAAAACAAAAGCGGCAGTCTAGAACAAAAAAAAGGCAGCTGAACTGATCTGCAGGGATCTCATTGAAAAGCTACAGTGGCATTAGAACTCAGAGGCCACTTGTTGTCTTTCACAATGCCAGCCAACCCGTGCACAACCTGGGGTTTCCACAGCGGGCTGCCTGTTAGAGACACCTCCATTGAGAATCAATATAATGTCGCACACAAGCCAACATCACAGTTGCTGAATAGCAATGAGTTCTTTAAAAGTGATAAAAACAAAACAAAAAAAAAAAACTATCATCTTTATCATTTTCAGTTATTTATCTTAGCTTCAATCTTCAAGATCTGAAGAAAAGCAGTAATTAACCAACACATATTCCAACCTTCTATAATGGAAAAAGATGTGTTTAATGCAATGTGACTGCCGTGATGGATCCTAAGAATTTCTAAAAGACTCATGACGATCAGGTATTTTTAATTATAATTTTTATTTTTTTTATCATCAGGCCACTCTAGAACTTGAGAACTCGAAGAAAGAAACTTTCCTTGCTCTAGAATGTGGAACAGGTAGTATTTGAATAACTTTTCAGGGGTAAGGCAGGGTACTCACTAGCATGGGCACACCCTGCACCTGTGAAGTGGCCCAAAGACAGAGAGAGTTCAGATGCGGTAACAATAGTCTTCTCATAAAGTAACAGACCAATAAAAAAAATTATAAATAAACAAAATAAAAAAGTGGCAGTGATTTTGCTATGCTAGCTTCTCTTTATGGAGATGTTGTGCATTCTGGCAATATCTCTTTGCAAGTAGCCGAACTGTAGTAGAGTCTGTAGAGCAGGGAGCAAAGGGCAGATACCGAGAAATATCTGAATAAAAATAAAGTGTCCATTTCATTTGCAGGAACATCTGAATGGTTGGAATCTGGGTACTTAGACCCCAACCGATCACTAGAATGAGCCAGGAGAAGTGCTCGGCTATGCACTTTACTGCCCAAATCGCTGAAATTTCAGTCTCACTGAATGAGACCGGATGGACTGCACGTCTAAGGCAGTGTTTCCCAACCCAGTCCTCAAGGCACACCAACAGTCCAGGATTTAAATTTTTCCCTGTTCTATTCCAATGGAGTAACTGAAAAAACCTGGAATGTTGGTGTGCCTTGAGGACTGGGTTGGGAAACACTGGTCTAAGGATCCTGTCTCTTGCAGTGGGAAGGAGATCACATCGAGCTGGAGAGAGAAGCGTTCAGCCGCATAATACTCATGGCTTACTCTAAAAATGAGTGCAGGTCTGAAAATCCAGATCCTGACCAATCAAAACATTTAAAAAGTCTCCATGACATGTGAATAGTGTTTTCAGCTGACAGGAAATCAGGAAACTCATTGTACAGATGGTGATGCACTTTAAACATCCCGGCGCAGTATATCACTGGCTTAGTGGGACAACTTTGTAGCCAATGATTGTCTGAAAGGGCCAGTGGGGTTGGGATATTACAGGAACCAAGACACAGTGAAGACTAACCGGGATCAGCACAGCAGCTGTAGGGGGAACGGGAGAGGTGAATATGGAATGTTTATACGACCACCAGCCCAAGACCTATTGTACAGAGCTTTACATTGATACCCTATAGGGGCCTACTGTACCTTCTATACGCCTCTGATTTTATACAGAGGAAGATGGTGTACTTTTTTTTGTGTGATTCCATAATCATTTCAAAGTTGGCACCACACGTGAGGCTAATATTGGCTGAAGTGAAAAATGTCTTAAGTACTGTTTGCCTATCTATGTGTACATGGGGTACCTAAACTCTCCCGAGAGTAGATTTTGGTATTCAGATTGCAACATTCCTGATCCTTTGTTCACGCTTACCATGCTTGAGTAGAAGGAAGGGATGAAACAAAAATATAATTTTCAACATGCTTATCTGTATGCCGTCTTATGTAGCTGTCCCCTGAAACCATTGCCTTTATATCACAGACATATGGTACTAAACACAGAACATTATATTAGGGTCCCTGCAGCTTTGTAACGTAACACACGGCAGGCTTTTTAGTGTACCCGTGGAAGGTGTGGGGTGGTTAATGACCACTCCATAAGCAGGTTACAGCTCAGCAATGGGGGTAGACAGCCATAAAGTTAATTGTTATTATGGTAAATAAGCGCAGTGGTTCTCAAGATGAGGCACAATGACTTATGTAACAGCTCCAACCACAAGATTCTAGTAGTGCTTCGGCTCTGCTTTCTGGTAAACGTGAGGAACGTCCCTTAACCCACTCTAGTCTCATCCACTCTTTTTACTGTGTTGCAGCTTCTTTTGCTGCTTTGTATTTTCCTACCCATTAAAGTCAATGGGTAGTAAAAATCAGCTGTGTAATTTGCTACCTTTTAATGTCAATGGGTAGGAATATACGCAGCAGCAAATATGTAGCAAAATGCAGCACGTGACCATACCCTTAAAGTCCCTTAACTCGGTTACAAAGATGGCCCATGCAATGGCAACATAGCAGCATTGTGGCTCCAAACCTCCATCAAACCGGCAGACCAGCATTACAATAGGCCTTCATTTCTCATTCATTTTATGTGCTCCTTAAGATTTTCTCAAGTTTTTTTTTGGCATTTTTTATTTTATTTTTTGAAAGCTGCCACTGCAGTTTTTGAGCCAAAGCCAGAAGTGGATCCAGTAGAAAGGAGAAGTATAAGTCCAGGTGAGCATAAATTGCCCATAGCAACCAATCAGATCGCTTCTTTCATTTTTAAAAATACCTCTGAAAAAGCTATCTGGTTGCTATGGGCAACTGGTCAATTTTTCCTCAGTACAGGTCTTGATAAATCTTCCCAATTGTTCTCCTTTGCACCAATAGTGAAATTTTAGTTTCAGCTACAAAAAGGGACCTCATAAAAACACAAATCCATTTTGAAATCTACTCAATATACCTTCATAGTGTATGCAGTAAAGTAGTTATAGAACTTGACCATGAAATGCAAGTTAGTCCAGTATAAAAACTAATAATAATAATAAGCACGATCAGTATCTTCTCATCTATATGGTAACCTAGATGTGTAGGCTATTTCTACACACTCCGTAGCTTATCCTTCCATATCTGTTCATAAATGTTTTCCGGTCTACAAGTGAACATCTAAATTTAGGAGCAAAATAAACTGCTGAGAAAGCATTAATGTGCAGCTGTATCCTCACCTACAGGTCAGTCCCAGACATGAGCCATAACTTTAGAAATAGAAGAGGGAAAAATGAAAAACCACAAAAAGGAAAAAAAGACACTTATTCCATGAATCATTGTTGGCAACCATCCGCAAAAAGGATAAGGGGTGGGGGTTCAAACCAGGTCTATGCAACATCTGGAAAAGTACTGTATAGCTGACTGCATACCTTAACATTTATAGAAGACCTTACACATTAACCTTTACTGTTCCAATAGCAGTAGCATGTTCTTTAGATAAGTATATAGCTAGAATTAAACTCTAGTAATACCTCCAAACATCACAACCATTTGAAACAACATTGTAATACATTTTCTATAACATAAATGTTTGGAAAACTTCACATTATATAACAAAGAGAAGTCAATTATATTTGTATAATAGGTTATATTCCTGTCTCTATAGTTGAAAAACAAACAAACAAAAAAAACTAAACATGTAAAATGCATCATAAACTACACTATTTATAAAACGTCCTTAAAACGAGTCAGGCCACTTGAGACTATAAGCATAATGCTACGAAGTATGCGATTTCCAACACCTCCCCAAGTTATCCTATTTCGATTCATGCACCTAAACTTCCATAAAATATATTGTAATAATGGCCTGTTGCCAATACATCCAGATGTAGCAGAGCTAAACTTACTATTTAAATAGTTGGGTTTAGTTCATTTCTACATTAAACCACTCATAACACTTCATAGAATCATGGTGAGGTGTGTCAAAAGACACCTTTTCTACGTCAGTATTCCCACACCTCCCTGTGTTTGCAGTTCAGCAGACGAGCTGTAGAACAAACTGTGTTCAGCAACAAATGGGAACTAAGACAAAACGACCTAACTTTAGGACTTTAAGTGCAAGGCTTACCTACATCCAGAGGAAGAGACTTTATTCAGGTCTTCTGTTGTGGGTCTTTTCTGCCTATCTGGTAATGCAGAGTAGTTGCATATATGTAACAGACAGAGAGAAAGGGATAAAACACACAGCAGCATCCAGACCAGAGAGGCGGAGGAGTGGAGGGATGGGTCCTGTGTTACTCCGCTTATGATTGGAAAGGCTGAACTGGTCAAAGAGCAATGAAGGAATGCAGCCATTCAGGAAGTGCCTGGATCCTCCTCGTTTTCACCACTCAAAAAAGGAAGCCAGGTTAAGCACTCCACTTTCTCTACCACACGGTTTGTGAAAAATGATAAATATTTATAAGGTTGGTATTTTCATTACCACCACCTACTGTCTACTTTCTGAAGTGCACAGATCACAACAGACGTCCTATAAAAATCTACTTAGCTCTACAACACACTATTTCCCTAGTGACAGCACAAAGAGAAAAAGAATCATGCAATGTAAAGTTTGCACATTCTTCGTGTGTTCTCCACTAGTCCATGAAGTTTGAAAATGAAAAGGAACTCCGGTCGGATCAGAACCAGATCTGCCTGTAATAATTATGCTACGATTTGACAGGGAATGTTCGCTTGCACTGGAGATGTAATAACAATCAGATATGACCTATATAAAATCTTTCCCACTTCGATTGCTGTGAATGATAAAAAGATAAGGATTAAAAGGGGTACTCCAGTGGAAAACATTTTTTTTTAATCAACTGGTGCCAGAAAGTTAAACAGATTTGTCAATTACTTCTATTTAAAAATCTTACCGTATATACTCGAGTATAAGCAGAGTTTTTCAGCACGATTTTTCGTGCTGAAAACACCCCCCTCGGCTTATACTCGAGTGAACTTTCCGCCCTCAGTGGTCTTAAACCTGCGGACTTCCAGATGTTTCAAAACTACAACTCCCAGCAAGCCCGGGCAGCCATCGGCTGTCCGGGCTTGCTGGGAGTTGTAGTTTTGAAACCTCTGGAGGTCCGCAGGTTGAAGACCACTGCGGCCTTCGACATCATCCAGCCCCCCCCTCTCACCCCCTTTAGTTCTGTACTCACCTCCGCTCGGCGGAACGTTAGGGTGCGCTGGTCCGGTGCTGCAGGACTGTCCGGTGGGGAGGTCGTCCGGTGGGATAGTGGTTCCGGGCTGCCATCTTCACCGGGAGGCCTCTTCTCCGCGCTTTGGGCCCGGCCCCGGAATAGTCACGTTGCCTTGACGACGACGCAGAGGGACGTTCATTACCAACGTACCTCTGTGTCGTCGTCAAGGCAATGCCTCTATTCCGGGCCCGAAGCGCGGAGAAGAGGCCCCCCCGGTGAAGATGGCAGCCCGGAACCACTATCCCACCGGACGACCTCCCCACCGGACAGTCCTGCAGCACCGGACCAGCGCACCCTAACGTCCCGCCGAGCGGAGGGGAGTACAGAACTAAAGGGGGTGAGAGGGGGGGGGGGGGCTGGATGATGTCGAAGGCCGCAGTGGTCTTCAACCTGCGGACCTCCAGAGGTTTCAAAACTACAACTCCCAGCAAGCTGGGAGTTGTCGTTTTGAAACATCTGGAGGTCCGCAGGTTGAAGACCACTGTATCAGACATTGACAAGCGGTGATGATGAAGGTGGGGGGGGACTGATGACATGTGGTGATGATGAAAACGGGATGATGAAGGGGGGTGTGGGATGATGACAAGGGGATGATGAAGGGGGGGGTGGGATGATGACAAGGGGATGATGACAAGGGGATGATGAATGGGGGGGGTGTGGGATGATGACAAGGGGATGATGAAGGGGAGGTGTGGGATGATGACAAGGGGATGATGAAGGGGGGGGTGTGGGATGATGACAAGGGGATGATGACAGGCGGTGATGATGGAGGGGGGATGATGACAGGCGGTGATGATGAAGGGGGGATGATGACAGGGTGATTATGATGGGGGTGTTAATGACGGGGGTCTGGATGATGCCAGGGGGGGGGGGATGATGTATTTCCCACCCTAGGCTTATACTCGAGTCAATAACGTTTCCTGGGATTTTGGGGTGAAATTAGGGGCCTCGGCTTATATTCGGGTCGGCTTATACTCGAGTATATACGGTAATCCTTCCAGTACTTAGCTGCTGTATCCTACCGAGGAAGATCTTTTCTTTTTGAATTTCTTTTCTGTCTGACCACAGTGCTCTCTGCCGACACCTCTGTCCATGTCATGAATTGTCCAGAGTAGAAGCAAATCCCCACAGCAAACCTATCCTGCTCTGGACAGTTCCTGACACGGACAGAGGTGTCAGCAAAGAGCACTGTGGTCAGACTGAAAAGAACTCCAGAAATGAATACAACTTCCTCTGTAGTATACATCAACTGATAAGTACTGGAAAGATTAAGATTTTTAAACCAAAGTAATTTACAAATCTGTTTAACTTTCTTGCACAAGTTGATTTAACCCCTTAACAACGCCGGACGTAAATATACGTCCTGGTGAGCTGGTACTTTACGCACCAGGACATACATTTACGGAGCGATGCTCAGGTCATGCATGGCAGGTCCCGGCTGCTGATGGCAGCCAGGCACCCGCTGGTAAGAGGGAGCGAGGGAGAGGAGTCATCACAGTGCAGGCAAGCGAGGGGCACGCTCCCTCCCTTTGACAAGATGAAAAAGACAATGAGCAGCTGTAATATGCTATCTTTTAGTGAAATGTAGGTGATAGAGACATAAAAATGATATGTACATGATCAGGATTAGGCACTTATGAGCAACATAATTTTTTATTTTTTTTTTGAACTGAATGAAGAACTCCATGAAAACAACTGCCCTACACCTTAGGGCGCATTTATGGGATTTCCTGTGCATATCTCATACTTGTCTCAAAAGGGTATACCAAATACTCAAGTAGCCCACTAGTTCCACATATTCAGATGATAAAAAGTATGTTTCCTATAGAGAAAGGGCTTAATACACGCAGCTTTATATTATCGTAGATATTGATACAGGGTTTTATCTACTTCTAGTTGTCACTTTTATGTTAATACAGCTATGGAAATCTCAGGGACAACCAACAGCAAACACTTCGTATAACCGGAACAGTCAGCTGCAATGACATTACTAATCTGCATTTACGAACAGATGAGACATTAACTTACAAACCATTCAAGATCTGGAATTCATAAATTTAAAACTATTTAGATCTTGCAGGAAGAAAGAAAAGTTGAGAAATTAAAAAATATGAGGGGAAAAAAAAGTGAAAAACAAAACTTTGAACAATTCTGCATTGATTGTTTTTCTTTTTGATTAGTTCCCTGAATGCAACATTAAGCCACTTTCTAAGTTGTTTTAGGTGAAATTGTCCTGGCTCTGAACACCTGAATGTCATACATTTAATAGCAGCTTGCTAGGTATTGCGTCTGCGTACCAATCACTCTACAGTGATTTTTGGAGTGTGGTTGGGTACTTTTTCCTACATAAAGAGGCCAGTGCTATAAGGGTATACGTCTGCCACAAAGGGGTTTACTTGTTCTGCAACAATATTTAGGTAGGTGGTATGTGTTGATGTAACATCCACATGAATTCCAGGACCTTTCATTGCCCAGAGAATCACTTTGCCTCTTCAGACTTGCCTTCTTCCCATAGTATACCCCAGTAAGTGATGCATACATATTTTGCTATTCATATGATGTAAAACATAATTTAGATGAGGCCATCCTCTTAAATTGCTCCATGGTTCAGTTCTGATGCTCGTATGCCCATTGTGGGCACTTTGGTGGGGTTGACAAGGGTCAGCTCGATCACTCTGACCAATTTGTGGCTATACAATCTCAGATGAAATATGTTATGAACTGTATTCCAATATCATTCTATTATAGTCTTCCTTAACCTTTTTAGCAGTCTGCTCCACAGTAGCCCTTCTGTAGGATGGGACCAGTTTGGCTAGTCTCTGTTCATGCACATCAATAGGCCTTGTGCACTAGGAGCTTCATGAATGGTTTTCCATGGCCAAGTTGTTTATGCATCCTTACATCACCAAGCACAGTGCCAAGAGTCAGATGATGTGGTGTAAGGAATGCAGACACTGGATATTGGTTTGCGGAGTGACTAATCACAGTTCTCTATCTGGCAGGCTGATGGAGTCTGGGTTTGGTAAATGCCAGGAGAACATTACCTGTTTGACTGCATTGTGAAAATTGTAGAGCTTAGTGGAAGAGGGATAACACTATGGGGTTGGTTTTTCTAGGGCTGACCTTGGCCCCTTAGTTCCAGTGAAGAGAAAACTTAAAAGGGGTACTCCGCTGCTCAATGTTAGGAACAAAATGTTCCGAAAGCTGGAGCTGGCTCCGGGAGCTTGTGACGTCATAGCCCCGCCCCCTCATGACATCACGCGCCACCTCCTCAATGCAATGCTATGGGAGGGGGCTATGACCACAGTTGGGACAGTGTGTTCCTCCACAGCAAAGGCAAGATTGAAGCGCTCACCACAAGGTCTACATACTGAAGCCCGATCATTGTTATATCTCAAACAGAACCTGGATTGGTTGCTAAAGAAGATGGGGTTCCAGTCCAGGGCACCACTGCAAACAAAGGTAATGGTGGCTGGTTGTCAATAGAAGGACATGGAATGGGTAGTGAGACACCATATTTCCTTCTGCTAAGTGCTTGGACATAGTCCAGACAGAAACAGGGTGCCCCTGTGTCTGAATGGTGGATAAGGAATCTGTTGGAGATATTCTCCACCTGTGGTCTATCTAGACCCTTTGGAGCCTGTTCACCACATAAGCATGTCCTCATATACCCTATGCTTCAAACAGCTGGTCAAAACAGTCTACATGGCAAGCAAAAGTAGCCTACGAGATACTTATTATGCAACAGCAGGATAAGCATCTTTACACCCTCTTGTGGTAAGATCCAGTCTAATCAGACCACACCTGTTATCATTTACATATCTGCCTAAGACATAATGGCATTCTGGGTTTTGCAGCAATCTGGCATTTTTATCTGGGTGCATTTTTTTTATTGAGTCTATAACACAAAATGAAAGACAACTAGAGGAGCTTGTGCCAGTTCTGTAAATTTGCTTTGGCTATATAGCATAATAACTGATTTTCTAGATACTGCATGCAAAATGGAATTTCTGTGACGGAAATATCTGGCACGGAAATTTCACCGTGTGCACAGAGCAGCAGAGTCCCGTTGAATTCTGGCACGGAAATTCTGCC
The DNA here is from genome assembly GCF_029499605.1 of Hyla sarda. Classification (NCBI taxonomy): domain Eukaryota; kingdom Metazoa; phylum Chordata; class Amphibia; order Anura; family Hylidae; genus Hyla; species Hyla sarda. The sequence continues at coordinate 144,570,082 of NC_079189.1, read as the reverse complement.
GTGTGAACAAATTATATTTTTAGGGGTGGGGCTTATTGGTCTTAGGGTAAGGCTCATTTTTCCTTTTAGAGCCCAATTTATTTTTGATTTAGGTCTAGAACGCAAGGTCAAGAACATTTACATTTCATTTCCTCTTAAGCAGTTAATTGTGACAAATGGTTGAGGTGTTCAACAACTAAGCAGAAGCCAGAACAATGTGAACAGATGATATTTACAGTTTTTTACTAGGCCAATGACAAGACATATGTTAGAATGTTAATAACCCAAAATACAAGCTGAGCATACAGGAAACAAAAGTACATTGAATATATGAAATTGTCTACCACATGACCACATTGGATACGTTTCATGAAGATTCCATACTGAAATCCATGTGAAGTATGTGTCCCATTGTTTTCAGTGGGAATCTGTGCTGTAGTGCAAAAAAACAGTGAACACAACCTAAAGTCCCCCTTCTAGGTAGGGGATGCTCAACCGCCAAGGAAAGAAATACTATAGGATGTTTGCAAGAAAAATGAAAGGTAATAAGAGATTGCGGGATGTTATATATATATATATTTTTTTTTCTTCTTCTTTGGGGGGTGGGAACGACAAATTAGACATGATAGTAGTAGTTGCACACAATAAAGATTTTGATTTTGGGTACAAAGCCATCAATGTGATTTTGCAAAAATGACTAATAAAAATGTAACTATAGCAATTGCAAGCATGTGGTGCACACTCCTATTAGATGTAAAAGTGCAAAGCAGTAATGATGATCCCTCCCTGCCCCCACTGAACAAACCAGTGGATAAGTGTCCAGTGTGAATAGTTTACTAATAATGTAAGTGCTGCTCTGCTTCCTAGTCAGGACTGCCACCTGCAGGCAAAACAACAGTCAACAGCAATTCACCAGGCTTCTGTATAGCGGCAGAGCTATAGGTAGTGCATTCTATAAGACTGACATTGAAGGGGTTATTCACCATAAGGTGATTTTAGTACATACCTGGCAGACAGTAATGGACATGCTTAGGAAAGATCTGCGCTTGTCTTGAGGATAAATGGCTATGTTGTGAGATTACCAGAACACTGTGGCTAGCTTTTTGCGAACTGGTATTTCTTTTTTGGAGTTTTCTTCTTTGCCTACAAATCCCATAATTCAATTTTCCTCCCTCCCACACATCAGCCACCCCACCTATTGAAACATAAATGAGCTGCATCCATTCAAAAGACCTGTGGTTTTCAATCAGGGTGCCTACAGCTGTTGCATTAGTTGCAGATTGATCTCGCTCCCACTAAATGATCCCTCCATCCATTGAAGCAGACAGGCTCCCTGTCATCAGCTGACTAGTGAGTCAGGTCTCGGCCGCATTGCAACCTGGGAAACATCTGAGACAACAGTCATTTTGTATGCTGTTAAAATAAACATTGGGGTGAAAAATCACATAAGGATTTTGAGAAAACCATCACACACACAGGTACGCACACTATATTATGGACTACACTAACTTTACAGACCCTGTAGCATAGTCAAATAAAAAAATATAGCTGGAATAGCCCTTTAACCCCTTTAGGACAATGGACGTATTCCTACGCCCCCGTTTCAGAGTCCTTAAGGACCGAGGACGTAGGAGTACGTCCTGTCCATTCCCGGCCCCCCGCCGCTAGCCGGAGGGGAGCCGGTGCCCGATGCCTGCTGAAATCGTTCAGCAGGCATCGTGGCATATCGCCCATGGGGGTCATTATGCCCCCCCCATGTCGGCATAGCCAGCAGGGGTGAGGTGGCACTGGTGCCACCTCACAATCGCCCTGATTCGTCGGCTGGTTTCCCGGCCGACCAATCAGGGCGCCTGCTGCGGGTGTCACTCCCGCAACCCGCTCCGCCCCTCTTCCGGAGGACGTGAGCGGGTGCGGGACGTGCACCCCGGGTGCTGGGGACCCCGATCCCCGGCGTTAATGTTGGGATCGGGGCCCCAGGAGCGGCGGCGGCGGGACTGACCTGCGCGGCGTGGATCAGCAGCAGTAGGAGGTGAGTGACAACCTCCTGCTGTTGCTTAGCAACAGCTCCCAGCATGCAAAAAGGGCATGCTGGGAGCTGAAGTTATGCAACAGGAGGAGGCAGACCACCACAACTCCCAGCATTCCCTTATGGGCATGCTGGGACTTATGGTTATGCAACAGCTGGAAGCACATTTTTTCTATGGAAAAGTGTACCTTCAGCTGTTGTATAAGTACAACTCCCAGCTTGCACAATCAGCTAAAGTGCATGCTGGGAGTTGTAGTGGTGCATCTACTGGTTGCATAACTACAACTCCCAGCATGCCCGTTGGCTGTCGGTGACTGCTGAGAGTTGTAGTTTTGCAACAGCTGAAGGCACACCGAGTTAAGTAGCAAACCAGTGTGTCTCCAGCTGTTGCATAACTACAATCCCCAGCATCCCCAGCCAAAGTAGTATGCCTCCAGCTGTTGCATAACTACAAGACCCAGCATGCCCTTACGCTGTCCGTACATGCTGGGGGTTGTAGCTTTTGCAACAGCTGAAGGCACACTGGTTGCAAAACACTGAGTTTGTTGCCAAACTCGGTGTTTCACAACCAGTGTGCCTCCAGCTGTTGCAAAACTACAACTCCCAGCATGCACTGATAGGCCGTACATGCTGGGAGTTGTAGTTTTGCAACAGCTGGATGTTTCTCCCCCCCCCCCAATGTGAACGTACAGGGTACACGCACATGGGCAGAGCATTACAGTAAGTATCCGGCTGCAAGTTTGAGCTGCGGCAAATTTTCTGCCGCAGCTCAAACTGCCAGCGAGAAACTACTGTGAACCCCCCGCCCGTGTGACTGTACCCTAAAAACACTACACTAATCTACCAAAAAATAAAATAAAAAGTAAAAAACACTACATATACACATACCCCTACACAGCCCCCCTCCCCAATAAAAATGAAAAACGTCTGGTACGCCACTGTTTCCAAAACGGAGCCTCCAGCTGTTGCAAAACAACTACTCCCAGTAATGCCAGATAGCCGTTGACTGTCCAGGCATGCTGGGAGTTTTGCAACAGCTGGAGGCACCCTGTTTGGGAATCACTGGCGTAGAATACCACTATGTCCACCCCTATGCAAGTCCCTAATTTAGGCCTCAAATGCGCATGGCGCTCTCACTTTGGAGCCCTGTCGTCTTTCAAAGCAACAGTTTAGGGCCACATATGGGGTATCGCCGTACTTGGGAGAAATTGTGTTACAAATTTTGGGGGGTATTTTCTGCTACTACCCTTTTTAAAAAATTTTAATTTTTGGGAAACCAAGCATTTTAGGTAAAATTTTTTTTTTTTTTTTTTACATATGCAAAAGTCGTGAATCACCTGTGGGGTATTAAGGTTCACATTACCCCTTGTTACGGTCCCCGAGGGGTCTAGTTTCCAAAATGGTATGCCATGTTTTTTTTTTTTTGTTTTTTTTTGCTGTTCTGGCACCATAGGGGCTTCCTAAATGCGGCATGCCCCCAGAGCAAAATTTGCTTTCAAAAAGCCAAATGTGACTCCTTCTCTTCTGAGACCTGTAGTGCGCCAGCAGAGCACTTTTCATCCCCATATGGGATGTTTTCTGAATCGGGAGAAATTGGGCTTCAAATTTTGGGGGGTATTTTCTGCTATTACCCTTTTAAAAAATGTAAAAATTTTGAGAAACCAAGCATTTTACGTAAAAATTTTTATTTATTTATTTTTTTTACATATGCAAAAGTCATGAATCACCTGTGGGGTATTAAGGTTCACTTTACCCCTTGTTACGTTCCCCGAGGGGTCTAGTTTCCAAAATGGTATGCCATGTGTTTTGTTTTTTTTGCTGTCCTGGCACCATAGGGGCTTCCTAAAGGTGACATGCCCCCCAAAAAACATTTGTCGCTCCTTCCCTTCTGCGCCCACCGAACAATTAACATAGACATATGAGGTATGTGCTTACTCAAGAGAAATTGGGTTTCAAATACAAGTAAAAATTTTCTCCTATTTACCCCTTGCAAAAATTCAAATATTGGGTCTACAAGAACATGCGAGTGTAAAAAATGAAGATTGTGAATTTTCTCCTTCACTATGCTGCTATTCCTGTGAAACACCTAAAGGGTTAATACACTTATTGAATGTCATTTTGAATACTTTAGGGGGTGTAGTTTTTATAATGGGGTCTTTTATGCTGTATTTCTAATATGAAGACCCTTCAAATCCACTTCAAACCTGAACTGGTCCATGAAAAATAGCGAGTTTGAAAATGTTGTGAAAAATTTCAAAATTGCTGCTCAATTTTGAAGCCCTCTGGTGTCTTCCAAAAGTAAAAACTCATAAATTTTATGATGCAAACATAAAGTAGACATATTGTATATATGAACCAAAAACATTTTTATTTTGAATATCCATTTTCCTTACAAGCAGAGAGCTTCAAAGTTAGAAAAATGCAAAATTTTCATTTTTTTCATCAAATTTGGGGATTTTTCACCAAGAAAGGATGCAAGTTACCACAAAATTTTACCACTAAGTTAAAGTAGAATATGTCACGAAAAAACAATCTCGGAATCAGAATGATAACTAAAAGCATTCCAGAGTTATTAATGTTTAAAGTGACAGTGGTCAGAATTGCAAAAAACACTCTGGTCCTTAAGGTGAAAAATGGCCTGGTCCTTAAGGGGTTAAGCATCTGAAAGGTGACATCGTAAGGTTCTAAAAGTGAGGGTCCTGTGGTAAAACCAAAGGATCAGAAGAGAGTAAATAAGCAATGAAGCCAGTGGTTTAAGGGGGGAAAAAAATAAAATAAAAAGTTATTGATGCTACAGGCAGAAGAGAAATGAAACTTGTGCTTCTAATGCATCACATTTTTTGAAAACTATGCATATATCGGCAGTACAAGTTAAGGGGCTACTCCGCTGTAAACATCTTATCCCCTATCCAAACGATGCCGGCCACCACCCCCACATTCACCTCTATGGGAGGAGGCATGACGGCTATGTACTGGCCGTCATGCCCCCTCCCATAGAAATGAATGGAAGGGGCATGGCGTGACATCACAAACGCGGAAGCTCCAAGATTCCATGTTCCGCTGACACCACCGCTGCCGGGGACCCCCGCAATCTAACATCTTGTCCCCTAACCTTCGGATAGGGAATAAGATATTTAGATCAGAGTACCCCTTTAATGCAAGAAACTTTGTAACATATCTTCCTAGTAGAGTACCTAATATTGCCTGCTCTTCTGACCGAACCCTTGAGCGAAAGGAAACGCAACAATGATGCTCTCGTCCTCATAGTCTTTCTTTATCTTCAGTCCTCATACCATATTCTCATCCCATTCCCTGCACTCACTTTTCTCTGCACCTGCATGCCAGCCAGCAATATGTTTAAAAGTTCCGGGCAATCTCTGCAGCCCAAGAAGAGCAATCTGATTGGTTGCTATGGGGAACTGCTCCACTGTTCATCTGTACAGGTTTTACTCTGTACATCTCCATGTACACTTAAAAATACAGGTACTCTACGTATTTGTCACATTCTGACATTTTATATAAAATTCGAATACAGGACTATTCTTATTTGACCTTATCAACTGCCCTACACGAGTGAAGAGCTTGTGCTAACAAAACCGGAGGCCCTCCAGGAGCAGCACAAACAATACGCTCTGCAGTTGTTATTGCAACCAGGATAATCAGGTTTGAGGAGGACATGTCCGTAATCCATCGCTGTCAGAGACAGGAAACAACTTGACCTAAACTCTAACAAAAGCAGCCATAATATACAAAGCTGGTATATCAGCAAATCACATTTTACTATAGTTATATCTAAGGCAAGCAGACCCAGACTAAGGATGTGGTAACTGAGCAATTTCCCAAGGCCCTCTATTTCCAAGGGGAAGGGGGGGGGGGTGTATGGGCGGAGCAAGGACTGAAAAAAAAAAAAAGAATGTAAATGTTTAGCGTCCTACATCCCCAGGGACAATAATTAACAGTTTTATCAAGCCACTAAAAGTATGTAAGCCTGCCCCACAACAGCGTCTGAAGCTCTAAACCATAATTTTACAGCTGTCTGTATTGTGCTGACAAATTTACAAGGTTATTTGAATTTCCTGTCCTGCTTGCTTTGTTATTGGTTTGCACCAACCTGTGGGTCAATATTGTAAAACTAATTATGTATGGAACTGTTGTTTGCAATTCCCTTGTGTGTGGGATCATCAAGGCAAACCTGAAGCTCTAATTTGTTGGGGTCAGAGTATTCAGACACGGACCAATCACTAGAATGAGACAGGAGAAGAGCATGCTAACAAAAGACAAACTCACAATGTAAGTAGGGCTGGGCGGTATGGCCAAATATGTGTATCACAGTATTTTTGTAACTTATGGTGGTTCCACGGTATATAACAGTATTCCCCCCCCCCCCCCCCCCCAAAATAATTATTAGCCCAGGGCTGTGCTGTCCTCATCGGGGTACTACTCACGTCACCCGCAAGCGCTGCCCTCCTCGTCCCTCTGTTGCGGCCGCCGTCACTGGCACTCTATACTGTATCCCTATGCCTGGGCTGCAAAAGGTAAACAAAAATAAACTTTAACGCACGTTGGCCTTACGCTCTTCCTGGGGACGTGAACGTCGGACAGCCGTCAGTCGATCATTGGCCGCAGCGATGTTCTGCCTCGGCCGGTGATAGGCTGAGCCCACTGTCATGTAAGTAAGGAGCCGGCTTCTTACATGACAGTGGGCTCAGCCTATCACCGGCCGAGGCGGAACATCGCTGCGGCCAGTAATAGGCCGACTGCTTTCTGGCGTTCCATTCCCTAGGAAGCTGGTCCGGACCGACGGGGAAGGTGAGTTAAAGTTTATTTTTGTTTACCTTTTGCAGCCTGGGCATAGGGATACAGTATAGAGTGCCAGTGCCGGCGGCCGCAACAAACAGGAGGATGAGGAGGGCAGCGCTTGCGGGTGACATGAGAAGTACCCCGATGAGGACAGCGCAGCCCTGGGCTAATAATTAATTTGGGGGGGGGGGGGGGGCGGAGGGGAATACTGTTATATACCGTGGAACTGCAAACCTCCAGACGTTGCAAAACTACAACTCCCAGCACGCCCGGACAGCCGTTGGCTGTCCGGGCATGCTGGGGGTTGTAGTTTTGCAACATCTGGAGGTCGAAGACCACTGGTATAGCGTGTCAGCGCCGGCGGACGCAACAAACAGGAGGCCGAGGAGGGCAGTGCTTGCGGGTGACATATGTGAGTAGTACCCCGATGGGGACAGCGCAGCGCTGGGCTAATAATTAATGGGGGGGGGGGGTGGGGAGAACAGCGCTCACGGGTCACATATGATTAGTTGGGGACAGTGCAGCGCTGGGGACAGTACATTGGGGACAGTGCAGCGCTTGGCTGACAATTCATTAATTCCCGAGGGGGAGGGGCCAAACCGGTATTGCGGTATGGGTTAAAATTCATATCGTGCAGCGCAAAAATGTCAGTATTCGATATGAACCGGTATACCGCCCGGCCCTAAATGTAAGTCTATGGAATTGTCTATGTCAGCCGCCTGCTGCTCTCCCTACTCATTCTAGTGATCGGTAGGGGTTTGAACACCGAGACCCCAACCCATCAAAACTTTTGCCTTGTCTCTATGACATGTGAAAATTTTTTTTTAAAGTGACAAGTACACTTAAATTTCATTGTGAACCTCAGTATCTTAGAAACTTTATTGTCATACATGTGTACCTAGGTGCAGGTGCAAGGTTTCCCATTTCATATCTTTAGTATCTGAACGTGGAATGACTCATGTCCATGGGTGTTGTCTCATAGTATATTGCACAACCTGATCTGCCAGACTCTTGTCATACTTGTTAGTAATTCTGTCCTGAAGCAGAGGTTCTGACACAAGTATGTGCAAGAAAGCCGCCAATATGCATTCCGAAATAAAAGGGCCTGGAAATACAATGAGGCCAATGATACGTAATAGGTGTTGTCCCGACTATGCAAATAACAACAAGGGTTACTCCGCTCCCCAGCGTCCACAAAATTCCACCTCACACCGGAACATTGAGTTCCTGGACGCTATGTGCGGGCTTCAGTGTTCAGGCCCGCCCCCTCGTGACGTCACGGCCTGCCCCATCAATGAAAGTCTATGGGAAGGGGGCGCGAAGGCCGTCACGCCCCCTCCGATAGACTTGCATTGAGGGGACGGGACGTGACGTAACGAGGGGGTGGGCGTGAACACGGAAGCCCGCACACAGGGGTATTCCATGAAAAAAATAATAATTCATATCAACTGGCTCCAGAAAGTTAAACAGATTTGTAAATTACTTCTATTAAAAAAATCTTAATCCTTCCAGTACTTATCAGCTGCTGAATTTGAGTTGTTTTTTTCTGTCTGACAACAGTGCTCTCTGCTGACACCTCTGTCTCAGGTACTGTCCAGAGCAGGAGAGCTTTGCTATGGGGATTTGCTGCTACTCTGGACAGTTCCTGAGACAGACAGACAGGTGTCAGACAACTCAACGTCAGCAGGTTCAGATAAGTACTGGTAGGATAGAAATTATTTTTTTTTTATTAAAGTAATTTACAAATCTGTTTAACTTTCTGAAGCCAGTTGATCCATATCCCTATCCTGCATCCACAGCATGTCAATTCTGTTGTGAATCATACATATTACTTGTTGCACATTTTTCCCACCGACTTCAATGTGGATGATAAAATATTTTATTAAATCCACAACTGATGTATCAACGTGGATTACCTGCTAATTTGCCGCCAAATCTGCAGGTGCAAATTACAAAACCATTGGACTTTTCTGTTGTCAGCTTCCGACCTAGCTAAAATTGTAACTTATATATGCGGTGGGTATACATCTTCAAGCCATCAAAAAGGTTATACCACAATGTGTTGCTGGCAGGCCCTACAAATGTATACGGTTTCTGTGTGGGACTCAAAACTGCAAAATATTTTTTATAACTCCATTTTTATAAATTTTTAAACAGGGATCAATTTATGTGGGCGGGCAGGGAACTAAAAACGATGCCGTTAAATCAACTGGTGCCAGAAAGTTAAACAGATTTGTAAATTACTTCTATTACAAAATCTTAATCCTTCCAGTACTTATTAGCTGCTGAATACTACAGAGGAAATTATTTTCTTATTGGAACACAGTGCTCTTTGCTGACATCACGAGCACAGTGCTCTCTGCTGACATCTTTGTCCATTTTAGTTACTGTCCAGAGCAGCATATGTTTGCTATGGGGTTTTCTCCTACTTTGGACAGTTCTTAAAATGGACAGAGCTGTATGTTCGAGAGGAAGTTCTTTTATTTTTAAATTTATTTTCTGTCAGACCACAGTGCTCTCTGCTGACACCTCTGTCCATGTCAGGAACTGTCCGGTGCAGGAACAAATCCCCATAGTAAACCTATCCGGCTCTGGACAGTTCCTGACTTAGACAGAGGTGTCAGCAGAGAGCCCTGTGGTCAGGCAGAAAAGAAATTCAAAAAGAAAAGGAAGGACATTAATCATTGCTGCTTTGGTAAGCGAGTTCTGTAGGCATTCTTTTCTTGCTTTTGCTTATGTGTAACATACCATTATACTATCACAGGGGGTTGATAAATTTGGCTCACATAAGCAAAAACCAATAAATCACTTTTCAATACCATTTTTTTTAGCACACATAAGCAAAAAAAAAAAACTTTAAATGACTTTAGAACACCAATTTGTCACCCCACCTCAAGTTGCAGCTGTGAAAAAAAAATGTGCCAGATATATGTTTATTCAATTTTTTACCACTTTTTCCCCCCCCTAAGGATATGTTCACAATGCGGAATTCCCACAGAATTCCGAGAGCAGAATTCTGCAAGTGGAATTCCGTGCAGTGAACTTTACTGTCAGTGTGAATGGGTTTACCACAAGACCCCTTCACACTTCCGAACTTCAGCGGTGGACAATTCCGCCGCTAAAATTGCAAAGCACAAAGAAAGAACATGTTCATTCTTTGTGCAGAAGTCCGCGAGCACTGTATAGCCATCAATGGTGACGGTGCAGTGCCATGCAGTCCTACCACTGAATTCAGCAAGCTGAGATTCTGCAGTGTGAACATACCCTAAATAAATAAAGGATGCATAGGGTTCCCCGTATTTTCATTCTTAGCCAGATACCAACCACGCAGCAACAGCAGCCTGATGTTACCAGGGTGGGCAAGGACGATTGCTACTGGCCCTCCCTAGCCTAAATAATGCCAGCCTGTTACCACCTAGGCAAAGGAACACCATTTTTGACCCTCCGGGCCTGTTGGTATCAGCACCCCTTCCTGACATCCCTGTGGCAGTGGGTAGCGGGGTAATAACTGGGGGTTAGCGCTAGCTGTTTTTGGGGCTAACGCTAAGCCTTGGCTTTGTAATGGGTTTCATCTATAAGTTAGCTTCCACTACTAAGCCTGTAAAGTAAATGGAAAAAAAGAAAAAAAAAACATCTCCCAGCATGTCCTTATTGTAAGGGCATGCTGGGAGTTGTAGTCCTGCGGCATGGGCGGCAGGAGATCTGCGAGCGGGTGACAAGCAAGTCAGGGAAGCTTGTCACCCGCTCGCAGATCTCCTGCCGCCCGTGCCGTAGGACTACAACTCCCAGCATGCCCTTACAATAAGGACATGCTGGGAGTAGTAGTGGTGCAGCGCAGGTGGGCGGGAGATGTGCGGGCGGGCGACAAGCTTGTCACCCGCCCACACATCTTCTGCCCGCCCACGCTGCACCACTACAAGGAGGTCTGGACCAATCACAGGTCTGCCCGGGAAATATGAAATTACAATGCTGTAATTTAATATTTTTGTCGGCTGGCTCCACTCCCCGACCACCTGCGACTTTTCGTATAGCTCCGCTCCCCGGCCACCCGCCTGCATCTACCACCCACCCTCTAGCTACTGTAGGACTACAACTCCCAGCATGCCCTTACAGTGAGGACATGCTGGGAGTTGTAGTCCCAACAGCTTGCGGATGGGTGGTAGATGTGAGTGGGTGCTGGGGAGCTGAGCTGCGCAAATAGTTGCACAAAAAGTCGCAACTTACACTTTTTGAAGGGGGTTTGAGACTTTTTTTTTTCTGCTTACATGCGACTTTCACACTTGATAAATTCCCGACCACTGCAAAGTGAAAACTGAAAAATGTTTAAAAAGTGTACCCATCAGATCCAACTAAATAAAAAAATTTTTTATATATCACTCAGTACCTAATCCTGACCATGTAACTAGCATCTTTATTTTTTATTTTTTATTATTACACTTAAATTTAGCTCACTAGTCTGAATTCCTCTCAAAGGGAGGGGGCGTGGCCTCACTGTGCAGGTCTCCGCCCCCTCCCTCAGTATGCTGTCTGCTCACATCTCCCCTAGCATTAGCAAAACTACAACTCCCAGCTTGTCCTCACTGACAGTAGCGGGACACAAGCTGACAGTGGAAGGATTGACAGCTGTCAATCAAGGAAGTGTGTCCATGACATAGGTGATGACGCGTGGACACAGCAGGACTAGTATGTGTCCAAGCAGGTGGGGGGGGGGGGGGGAACGAAGACAGTTGTTTAACAGGCTTTTTCATTATGAAATACTGAAAATTTTCTAATGAAAGCAATGGCAAAACCTGTTGGTTTTGCATGCTTTGAAAAATATCAAAAGTTTTTGAGTCTGACAGTGCCCATTTAAGTAGGGCTCACTGGTATTTTTTTGCTTACCCACAAAAAGTTGCTTATGTGCACGTGGGACTTTTGTAAGCAAAAAAAAAGAAAATCCCATGGATCTCCTTCAACAATTTCCTCTGGGGCATACAGCAGCTGTTACATACTGGATGTATTAAGATTTTTAAATAGAAGTAATTTACAAATCTGTTTAACTTTCTGGCACCAGATGATTTTGAAAACTTGCTTTCAACCGCAGTACCCCTTTAAGTCTTTTTTGTCTGTTCATGGCTCAAAAGAAATGGAATATTGGAATGTTTCTTTGCACATCTTTAAAGTGTTTTTTGTGTCAAAAAAAAAATAAATAAATAAAATAAAAGTGATTGAAATGGTCTGAAAAAAATAAATAAATAATTACACACACACACACACACACACACACAGTACAGACCAAAAGTTTGGACATACCTTCTCATTCAGAGTTTTCTTTATTTTCATGACTATGAAAATTGTAGATTCACACTGAAGGCATCAAAACTATGAATTAACACATGTGGAATTATATACATAACAAAAAATTTGAAAATATGTCATATACTAGGTTCTAGCCACCTTTTGCTTTGATTACTGCTTTGCACACTCTTGGCATTCTCTTGATGAGCTTCAAGAGGTAGTCACCTGAAATGGTCTTCCAACAGTCTTGAAGGAGTTCCCAGAGATGCTTAGCACTTGTTTGCCCTTTTGCCTTCACTCTGCGGTCCAGCTCACCCCAAACCATCTCGATTGGGTTCAGGTCCAGTGACTGTGAAGGCCAGGTCATCTGGCGCAGAACCCCATCACTCTCTTTCTTGGTCAAATAGCCCTTACACAGCCTGGAGGTGTGTTTGGGGTCATTGTCCTGTTGAAAAATAAATGATGGTCCAACTAAACGCAAACCGAATGGAATAGCATGCCGCTGCAAGATGCTGTGGTAGCCATGCTGGTTCAGTATGCCTTCAATTTTGAATAAATCCTTAACAGTGTCACCAGCAAAGCACCCCCACACCATCACACCTCCTCCTCCACACCAGCACACCTGTGAAGTGAAAACCATTTCAGGTGACTACCTCTTGAAGCTCAACAAGAGAATGCAAAGAGTGTGCAAAGTAGTAATCAAAGCAAAAAGTTGTCTACTTTGAAGAACCTAGAATGTGACATATTTTCAGTTGTTTCACACTTGTTTGTTATGTATATAATTCCACATGTGTTAAATGCCTTCAATGTGAATCTACAATTTTCATAGTCATGAAAATAAAGAAAACTCTGAATGAGAAGGTGTGTCCAAACTTTTGGTCTGTACTGTAATATATATATATGCTAAATGAAAATCATTTAGCTTATAAAGCACACTCTAAGGACTCATTCACACTGCAAACATTCAGTCAGCAGAACTCAGCCCATTGAGAAGGAGATTTATCAAGCTCCGTAGTAGATTTTATTGTGTAAAAAAGTTGCACGTACGACTTTTCTATACATGCTGCGACTTTTTGATTTTTGCTTATTCCAAAGCACATTTCTGAAATCTACTCAAGTAGTAATTTATTTTTATTTTTTTACTTTGCTGTGGTCATGTATTTATCAAATGTGAGTCGCTATTTATGAAGAAAAAAAAAAGTTGCATCTCCATTTAAAAGTTGCATATGTATTCCAGGTCCAACCTGGCTTACAGAAAGTGCATACGTCTGCAGAAAAGGAAATTAACACCCACTTTAAGAACTGTTCTTGTTCTGCATCATGAAACAAAGCTACTAAATTAATGTTAATTATAGGAAAAATTAATTATATAACTAATAACGCTATTAATTTTAAGGTTGAAAATACACACTGCACACCTTGTTAATTATAGGACACGTACATGCTGGCGTACCCACTAAATTTTTTAATTAATGTTGCGTTAAAATAGAATAAGGCACAAAATTATTGTGTAAGAGTTTTTACAGACTACGTAAATAACCCATATGTGCCACTAAAATTTTTCCTTAAAAAAAAGAAACATCCATATTAATACAGCTTCATGCACATTTTGGGGTGGGTAACGTACAGAGCCTATTGTGCCTATATGTGACTATTGGTGCTGCGCTATCTTCCTTCCAGACCTAAACTCCGGCCTCAGAGCGGCGACGCAAGACTCTGCTCACCAACGTCACAAAATGCGGGCTCAAAATTAAACAAAAAAGCCTCAGAGTTCGGATATTCATGGTGCAGCATAGTATGTTTTTACATTTTTTTTTTTTATTTCTGAGGAGGGTGGATGGGTTGTTGCAGGATAGTGGGAGTGCAGCTATTTAGTGCCAGGCAGGCCAGTCAGGGTGTCACCTGATGCTGTACGCCCCCCCCCCCCCTCCCCGTCACTCTCTAGCAACGCTACTGGTAATAAAGGGTAGATAAAGAACTTCAGCTATTAACATAAGGGGAAACTTTTCTGCTTTAAACAATGCTTTTGTAAGCAGTATGGTGGAATCTGCCCAAAGAATAAACAATTCGTCTGTCGTTGGGCAATATAACCAGCTGGTATATGCCACAGACAAATCTGCCACTAAATCCACAGATTTGAACCCTTGCATGTGTGTTCACAAAATGAATTTCCAAGCAGAATCCAGCAGAAAAATTCTGGTAGAAAATTACATTTCAGCAGAATCCCACTGCTTTCAAAGGGAAATTTTCCGGGCAGATATTCTGCCATGTGAACGTACCCTAAAGGGTAATCCACCACAATCCAAAGCAAATTGGCTTTAAAATTTTGCAGCAAATTCATTTATGGGTCAATAAAAAACAAAGAAAAAGCTAGCGGCACCAGTGCCTTCTAAATGCAGCTCCTCGAGATGGATAATGTACCAAACGGGCAGGTAACCAGCTAGGATCAGAAACCATCAGTGCTAGGACAATAGGAGTAGCAATAAGTAACATGTATAAAACAAAGACAACAGGCGTCCTGCACTCACTGTATAAAATCTGGTTGTTCGGCTCTCATCTCGGGCTGCAGCCCGAGATGGGAGCCGAACAACCAGATTTTACAAGGTGAGTGCAGGACGCCTGTTGTCTTTGTTTTATACACGTCATTTATGTGTCAATCCACCCTCACCCCTCCTGTAACGCCTGATTCAACAAGCAGAAAAAAATTAACTCTGAAATCATGTAATTGATCCTTGGTAAATTATTACCATATAGTCCTGTTACAGAAAATACCAGATAACCTTGAAGACATCTTGAACCACCATTGTACAAATGTGGTTTTCAGAATCTATGCAAACCATAAAAAAAAATAAACTCTTGTATAGTTCAAATAAAAAAAAATATTAAAACAAGCAACTACATCAAAAAAATTCTGCTTATATAATAAACATTGATCTTTAAAAAGGGAAACTGACAGGCTTTTCATCTGCACTAAACACAATACATTGGCATTACAAATTTGCACAGTAAATTAAAAGTTATGGTTTCCGCTATCCTCATCACTACAGTGCTGCTGTGCGCAATGGAGGCGGGGAGCCGGCTTGCCGAGCTCCTATGCCTCCTCTATGCATAGCATTATGCCCATCTATCTGATGAATACTCCACTTTCTTCACTCTCACATCCTGGTACATGTCTGGTATGCTAGCACTAATATTGCTGAATACTTTTCAAGGTTTCAATTGCACTTCAGTTTTTTTTTGTTATTTTTTCCTTACATTTACCGCGGCCTCCACTCTTTCTTCAGGATCACATTCACTTATTTGTCCAAATTAATGAAAACCAGAATACCCAGTAAGGCTAGGTTCAGACTACGGAATCTCCGGGCAGAAAATTTCCGCCCGGAGATTCCTAGTTCCGCCTGCGCCGACTGAATTAGTCGGCGCTAGGACCGTGTGGACACTGCAGTCTCCTATAGACTTCTATGTGTTCCGCTAGGATTTCCGCCTGAAGAAAGAGCAACCCCTTTCTTCAGGTGGAAATTTTCTACCGGATTTATCATCCGGATTTTCCGCTTCACAAATTCCGAAGTGTGAATTTGTGAACGGAAAACCATTCACTACACTATGCATTATAGTAAGCGGAATTTTTGCCGAAAATTTCAAAGCGAAAATTCCGGCGGAAATTCCGTAGTCTGAACCTAGCCTAAAGGTTTTACTTTCATGGAGTACATTTATATTAAAGCAGATGAGAAGCCAAAAACACTTTCTTTCTTCATGGTTGCAAAATCAAAAATAGTGCAGACAATAAGTCTCCTTTTCTTTGTTTCCTAATGGCTTAGATCACTGCAATGGGGTATGTGTTCCTTAGTTACCTTCACCTGCCAATGACATTAGTTTTATGCCATAAAAATTTGTCTTACAACCATAAATAGGCTACGTTTACACGACTGTTGTCTTTTTTGTTGTTTTGCTGTTATAGGAAAATAATAGAAGCCCTGTATGCTGGATTTCAATGATGGGTTGACTGTATTGGGGTTTCCCACGTTTTTGTCATGTGTTCGCCATTTTACAAGAAAAAAAAGTAGTGCAGTATGCTGCATTTTTCTTTCTAGCATTTTTGGCGTGTGAAGGAATCCTAACTTTATTTCCTCAAATGATTTTCCAGGCAGTGCAAAGCATGTTACAATGTCACATGGTGAGTATACAGTATCTCCTGTAAGAAAGCGGGATCATTATATTTCCCTAAGGCACTTGTCATCTGTGAACACTAGGTTTTAGGAAGCTAATTTCCCATCCAGGGAAAGCTGGCTGATATCCGGGAAGCCAGATAATAGTTAAAGTAAATCTGTCATCAGCATCACATGCACTAACTTCTTGGTATAGGTTTGTAGTGGCACTGATAAAAATTTTATTTACCGTTCGAAGATCCATAGATTCTTTTTTCTTAAATTTTTCTTAAAGGGGTACTCTGCCCCCAAACATCTTATCCCCTATCTAAAGGATCGGTGATAAGATGTCTGATCAAGGGGGTCCCACCACTGGGGACCCCTCCGATCTCTCCTGCAGCACCCCCGTTCATGAGCTGCCCAGAGAGAAGTTTGATCCATGGCTGATGATGGGCGATACAGGGGTCGGGGTATCGTGACATCAATGCTCCACCCCCTTGTGATGTCATGCCCCCCCCCCCCAATGCAAGTCTATGGGAGGGGGCGTGATCTTCACTCAGTGCAGCTCATGAATGGGGGTACTGCATATCTTTCAGTTCCAATCCACAAAAACTCTCAACCTTACCTTCAATTCCTTTGGAACATAAAATGTTTACGAGTCTTCCATTCAGTCTGTCATCAGCTCCATGGCGTTTAACAAAAATTATGAAACCAGTGGTAGCTGCATTGAGACGCAGAGGTGCCAATCTAATAATTTGGACAATATCCTACTCATGGCCAAATCTATACTAACACTACACATACACTTGGACTGGACTCTCTCTCTCTCCCCTCACGAGTCTAGGTTTTGTTATCAAGTACAAAAAAATCTATTTTAACTCCTGCTCAAGAGGTAGAATTCTTGGGTTTTATGGTTGACTACCCTGAGCCTACCACCCAGGAAAACAATCAGAAATCTTATATCTTTAAGGACTATAGCTCGGATTGTTGGACTTTTATCTGCCTCTATTCAGGCAGTTTTTCCCGCTCCGCTTCATTACAGAGGCTTAAAGGCTCATCATTTGAGAGGTTTGGGTTATTCCGACGAGATAACCCTCAATTCCGAAGCCACAGAGGAACTTCTATGGTGGTTAAAACATATCCAGGTGTGGAATGGAAAAAAAAAATTTCAGCCCAAACCAGATATCGTCATAGAATCCAATGCAAGTCGCTTGGGATGGGGAGCTCAATGTGGACCTTTATCAACAGGAGGGAAATGGTCTCAAGACAAATATCTCCTCCACATCAATTGTCTAGAGCTCTTAGCAGGATCCTTTGCCCTGAAGAGCTTCGCAAAGGACAACTCCAACTGCTGTGTCCTTCTTCCTATAGACAATATCTCCGAGGTTCAATATATCAACTGTCTGGGAGGTACCAAATCGAAGTATTTAGCCAACATTGCAAAAGAATTCTGGCATTTCTGCTTGAACAAGAATATCATTTTGAAAACTGAATATATTCCCGGACTGTCCAATTCTATAGCGGACTGGAATTCTTTTTTTCTATCAGATTCCAGCAATTGGATGTTAGATCCAATGATTTTTCAATCTATAGAATCCCCATATACATCTCTTTGCTTCCTGGTTGAACAAACATTTACCAAATTTTCTTCAGCTGGCGTCCAGACCCCGAAGCCCTAGGCATAGACGTTTTTCTTCAAACTTGGCCTACAGGGACACTTTATGCATTCCCTCCTTTCTCCCTGATTTTGAGAGTCCTCCTTCATGCTCACACTCAGAAAGCGACTTTGGTCCTAGTCACACCTTGGTGGCCATCCCAAACTTTATTCTCAAAAGTTTTAGAAACATCAATAGACTACCCACGGATTATTCCCATGTCTCCATCCATTCTTCAAGATCCATTGGGACAACCACAGCTGATGATATCTGCAGACCTTTTGTCTCTACTAGTATGGTTAATTTCAGGTCAAGAAACATTGACTCTTACAACTTTTACAATCTGCTAGAGAGACCCTCTCAGAGGCCTGGGCTCCAGGAACCAGATCATCTTATGCATCAGCCTGGAAACTTTGGTCTAATTGGTGCATACAATGGGATTTGGATCCCGTATATGCACCTATTACTCAAGTATTACATTTTCTTTCAAAATCCTTTCAAGCAGGGAAAGCCTATAGGACTATCAATGTCTATCGCTCGGCCATCTTTTTCTATCATGCTCCCATTCATTCTTTAACAATTGGAAAACATCCTTTAATTTGTAAATTATTGAAAAGTATTAAAAATGTAAAAGACCTCCTTTACCAAGATATAATTTTACTTGGGATGTTTCTATCCTCTTGAATCATATAGATTTATGGGGAGATAAAGAACAGCCATCTCTGAAACTTCTACCCTATAAGCTTGCAGTACTTTTAGGTCTTCTTTCTTTTAAAAGAATATCTGATGTAAGAGCCCTGGATATAAAATCGTAAACAATACTCTCCACAGGGTGTACAATTTTCCATACATTTTACAGATGAACAAAAACCCACTTACACTCTTTTTTTATCCTGCTATTCCTCATAATCATAATCTCTGCCTGGTCCGCTGTTTAAAAGTCTAAGAAAAAAAAACTTTGTCCTTAAGAAATATGTCTCCTTCCCAACTCTTAAATTTCTTATTGTAGACCGTATGCTCCTGTGTCTTCCTCTAGGGTACAGATATCTCCGTTTTTGGTGCCTGCTCAACCAGAGGGGCCACGACAACTAAAGCTTTTCAGGCAGGAGGTTCTTTATCAGACATTTTACGCACAGCAAATTGGTCTTCAGAATCTACATTTATAACATTTTATTTTAGACCTGAACCTCATGTTTCCATGGTTCTCTTTAATTAGATATTGTTTCTAAAAATTGTACAGCTTTAAACATGCATAATAGGAGTCTCTTGTAGTGCTGGGCGATATGACCAAAAATGAGTATCATGGTATTTTTCTAAAGTATCACGGTATTTCACGGTATTTTTTTTTTTTTACATTGAGACTTGCATTGAGGTGGCGTAGCGGAACTAAATGGGCTTTTGGAACTAAATAATCTGAACACTGGGGCAGTGGAGTACCCTTTTAAATAGATGTAACAAACAACCCTACAGCCTCCAGCTGTTGCAAAACTACAACTCCCAGCATGTTGGACTATATAGTAGTGTATAGTATAGGTCAGTGTTTCCCAACTAGGGGTGCCTCCAGCTGTTGCAAAACTACTACTCCCAGCATGCCCGGACAGCTGTTGGCTGTCCGGGCATGCTGGGAGTTGTAGTTTTGCAACAGCTGGAGGGCGTCAACAGCTGGAGGGCCTACGGTTGGTATAGTATATTATACAGACCCCTGTCCATCCCAGAACCCTGACGCACCTTCCCAGTTGCTGCAGGGACCGTCCGGGGAGGGTGGTCCGGGCCATCCATCCTTCCTGTAGTGTCCGGGCAGACTCCGGCCTCCTCCGGGCAGACTCCGGCCTAGTAACGCTGCATAGACGCTGCTGCGCAGTGACGCCCGTGCGAAGCGACGCACCTGACGTCACGGCGTAGCGCCGTCTATGCAGCGTACTAGGCCAGAGCCTGTCCGAAGTGGAGAAGAGGACCCCCAGAGAAGGACAGCCCGGACCGGTTCACCCTCCACCCGGAATGCCGCCGGACACTACAGGAAGGATGGATGGCCCGGACCACCCCCATTACGGGTAAGTTTAATTTTTTTTATTGAATCGGAGGGTGGGGGAGGGGCCCGACCGGTATAGCGGTATGGGCAAATATCCATACCGTGGGAGAAAAAAGGAGAAAAAAAAAAAAACACGGTATTCGGTTCATACCGGTATACCGCCCAGCACTAGTCTCTTGTCTGCAATAAAATTGGAGATTTTCCTAGCTATTGTGACAGAAAATATTGATTTTATTAAGAAAACACCCGTTATCCCTACCCTGATTATCTACTAATTATTTCTTCTATAGCTTAACCAGCTTACCTTGATGTTCTATTCTACAGTTCGTTTTTCTGCATAGTGCCCATGTTACAAGATTATCTATACATCTTTATTCCAGAGGAAGATTGATTACCAGTGTGGACTTTTATAACCTTGGTCGCTCTCTCTTATTGGCTGACTGTTCTCTGCATACCTAATGAGTTGCTCGGCAAAAATGTTTTTGTAACTTGTTTACTATTTTTTTCCAGCAGTAAAATAATTAAGAAATGCATAATATTCGTCTCTTGTCTTAATAAAATCTATATTTTCTGTCACAATAGCTAGGAAAATCTCAAATTTTCTACCCTTGAAGATTCTTCAAAACTACTGTTCATAGCTGGCTGTGCTGCTGTTCCTGAGATCCAATGTTGTTGTCTCTCTCTGCTTTTCCCCTGACTCCTTTTTATATTAGCGCAGTGTTAGGCCAGGTTCACACATCCGAAAATGTGCGGAATGTCCACTTGGAAAACACGCACATGTGAATAATCCAGTGGGCTCTAGGTCCGCTTGGAAATGTGGCGTCTTGTAGACGGCAATGCATGTCTGAGCGAATCTGCAGAAAGAATAGCCAAATCTTTTCTTTCTCCGGATGCTGAAATCTGGATGTTTCTGCCACATAACTTCCGCTGTGTACACAGTGTAGCAGAATCCCATTGAAATTCTGCAGTGGAATGTCCTTGCTGAATATTTCAGATGAATTCCGCATGGACATTCTGCCGTGTGACCATACCCTTAGGGAAGAAGATCTGCAGCAAAAATCCCAAAGTGAAACTTTAATTGCTATTGTGCATAAGCCATCGGATCTGCATATGGAAAACCTTCATTGTCTTTAAATAGGGTTAATATGCGATTTTACCATACAGAATCTGCAAGCTCATTCTTTTCTCAGATGATTTCCTTCTATGAATTGGACAAAAGTCCAGGTCATCTGTTTTGTCAGCACAAGGGAAAAGACTCCTCATGGGCCGGAGAAGGGGGTTTATAGTCCAGGAAGGAAACTGTATTGACGCATGACTTCTAGTGAAGAGAGAAATATTCTGGATTCACAGACCTCACATCCAACATGTATTGCAAAGAGGATTACACCCACGTGAATGTAGACTAAGGGTGCGGTAACACGCTCTTTGTTTTTGCGGATTTTCCGCTGCATATTTGAAAGGGGTCGGGCTCTTCTTTGCTGTCCGCAGCAGATTTTCCACAGAGGAATTTACGCTGTGGAAAATCCGCCGCAAGCCCCATTGAAGTCAGTAGGGTCTGCGGCGGATTTTCAGCAGAGTAAATTCCGCCGCGGAAAATCTGCTACGGACAGCCGAGAAGAGCTCGCCCACTTTAAAATATGCAGCGGAAAACCCGCAAAAACAAATAGCGTGTGAACGCACCCTAAAACTAGGATGCAAACAGTTTTTAAGAGATTCTGAGGAAAAAAAAAATATTACGGTTGCAGCTTGAAACTTAATGCACTAAAGATCCCAACATACATTTGAAAAAATAAGTTTTTCCATATGAAAGGTGTCCATCATCTCTCTCTGATCTTGTGAATGTTACTCTAAGCTGACAGTTTAACAACCCAATAAAATAAAAACTAAATAAAAATGTGACACAGATTAGGAATGATTCACCGCGTACGTCAGGAAATTCTCCTGATGTATACGCCAACGTGAGTAAATAGACTAGATGGACAAACAGAGGCCAAAAGACTGAGATGAATTGGGATCGTACAGCTTGGTTATCGTAAAGACTGGTAATTTATTGCACATTGGTTAAAAGTCTCTTGATAAATCTAGAGCAATTGTACACTGGCTGCTGTTAACTTAAGACTGGAATAGAAAATGCTACTGTTAATAAATTCCCCCCTATGTATTCTCATGCCAACTGTTGCTTTTCAGAACAGGAAAATGAGCCTCATCTCCCAACTATATCTTCTATTAATTTTAGTATAAATTTTACGTAATAGGTTTGTTTTTGATAACTTTCATTACTAGATTGAACATAATGCCTTGCCTTAGTAGTTTGGACCTTCTTGCAGTGCGGGTGGCACTTACCGTAGGCAATGTAAAATTGTCTTACAATCTAAAAAGTGTTTTGAAAAGAGAAAAAAAATAAAGTGTATAAAAAGCATACATTCTGGAAGCTGGATTTAAAATAACAAACCGCTTCTGGCCCCCAAAATTAAATTTTTGCAAACATCTGGCCAAAGAAATTAGTTCCCCACTCCATAAATCCAGGCAATGTGACTCTAAACACTGAAAAAAGACGACACACAGGCCTCCAGCATTAAAAAAGTGTTCAAATGGAATGGGTCATCAGAAAATGACCTATGTTAAAAGGGGTACTCCGATGGAAAACTTTTTTTATTTTATTTATTTTTTAAATCAATTGGTGCCAGAAAGTTAAACAGATTTGTAAATTACTTCTATAAAAAAAAAAAAATGCTGAATACTACAGGGGAAATTCTTTTCTTTTTGGAACACACAGATCTCTGCTGACAACTCTGTCCATAGCAGCATATGTTTGCTATGGGGATTTTCTCCTACTCAAAAAATGTATTTTATTTTATTTTTTTAACACTATGGTTCAGATATACCTTTGCAAATGTGCCAGAAATCTGGCACAATTTACACACGAAACAAAAAGAAAAGAAAAAAAAAACTGTCTTAGATGACAAGCTATATATTTACTATGCGTTTTAGACATTTTTCTACTGGGTCTGGCAAGAGGGGCATTGGTAACAAGGCATGGCATAGGTTAAGGTCATGGCCTAAATGCACTAAAAAAAAAAAAAAAAAAAAAAAAAATAATAAAATGTGCACAATTGTGGTTTAAAATTACCCAACCAATAGTGATTTAAACCCAGATGAGACAATCTACAGATGCACCAGATTTATCAAGCTCACATATGTCCGATGTCCAGCTCAGTGAACCCAGACTAAACTCGCCGGAACTGACAAAACAACTATGGACAAAGATACGTTCCCCTGTTCAGCGCCCATACAGTGTGTGTTTCACTGTCCAGCGTCCAACTTGAGATGATGGATAAATGTGAGCTGTCCCATTCAATCAGTTCTACAATCACACGTGAAGATGATGGTTTGTCATCAATTAGCTAAAATTCGTTCATCCTCAATTTCCCCCAATAAACATTTGCGGGTTGGTTGAAACTGGCCATTTTGATCAACTTTTCACTCAAGTGTATAACAGCCTTTAATATTTTCAAGGTTTTTTCTTTTTATTGTAATGCATTATGTGTTTCCTCCTTTTTACATCCTTTACAAGGGCAAAGTAAAGTTCTAGAGATTAACAAAGTAAGGCTGGGTTCACACTACGTTTTCTCCCATACGGGAGCGCATACGGCAGGGGGGAGCTAATACCTCGCGGTCCCGTATGTCACCATATGCGCTCCCGTATGTCATTCATTTCAATGAGCCGGCCGGAGTGAAACGTTCGGTCCGGTCGGCTCATTTTTGCGCCGTATGCGCTTTTACAACCGGACCTAAAACCGTGGTTGACCGCAGTTTTAGGTCCGGTTGTAAAAGCGCATACGGTGCAAAAATGAGCCGACCGGACCGAACATTTCACTCCGGTCGGCTCATTGAAATGAATGACATACGGGAGCGCATATGGTGACATACGGGAGCGCGAGCTTTTAGCTCCCCCCTGCCGTATGCGCTCCCGTATGGGAGAAAACGTAGTGTGAACCCAGCCTTACAGTATTTAGATTCGTCACGAACCTTGCGGCTCGGCGGTTGCTGACTTTAGCCTGCATTAATTAGTTAAGCCTTCAGGTGTTCCGGTGGGCTGGAAAAGGTAGATACAGTTCTAAGAGAGTCTCCTAGGACTGTATCCACCTTTTCCAGCCCACCGGAGGACCTGAAAGCTGAACTAATTTATGCAGGCTAAAGTCAGCAACTGCCGAGCCGAGAAGTTTGTGACGAATCAAATCACTGTAACTTCGCTCATAGCACAGCAGGGCATACTCCTGACTCTGCTTTACTGCATGCCCTCATTCATTTTACTATCTGAGCTCTGATCTTTCTTCTCTCTGCACATGCTGTTGTAAACAGAGGAGAAGATTCAGAGCTGCTGTGTTCACAGCCTCTATGCTGGGCCACGCCCCCTTACCCCTACCTCCCTCACACTAGGACAGCTGAATGAGCAACCAAGAAGACAATAAATCAGGTAGAAAGAGGGGGCTTTGCATGAAAAAGAAACACAGGGATAGGGTCAGTGAGAGTCAGGGACAGATTGGGCAGAATTAGGCAGAGTTCAGATCATGATAGGTACTCTTTAAATGCCCAGGCTGCCGGAAAAAAAATTATAAATTTTAACCTAACTCCCACCACTGCCACTGGAATCGGTCTCCTGTCCTAAAAGCCCCGTCTGCCTTTGGCTTTTGGTACCCAACATGTCACAATGCACTCAGATAATCGCTGACAGTAGCGGTGTTCTGCCTTGACAGGCGATAGGCTGAGTGATGGTGTCATATAACAGGCCAGACACCAGGAGGAAGGTAAGTCAAATTTTTATTCCAACCGCCTGGGCAATGAGGAAAAATAACGTTTTGGATTATTTTGCATCACTAAGTCTGATGTCGCTGTTTTGGCATCGTCAGCTCCTGTATAACAGTAAAGTAGAATATACAACAACTTGACAGAAGAGAACAATCCTAGAACATAATATTTACAGGCACCTGTTCACATTTATTCAAGGGACAATGCACTAGAAAAACAAACAATGTATATTTACATAGTCCAGTAGGAATGAACAGATACTGACAAGTATTAGGGGGCATGCACACCACGTTTTTACAATACATTTCCCGTATCAGGTTTTTGATGAAAAACGGATTTCTCAAAACCGGACCAAACTGTATCAAAACGTGTGTACACATTTCAACCTGTATACGGTTAAAAACCATATACGGTTTGAAAAATGATGTCCGGTTGCATCAGTTTTTTAAGAAAAAAAAACGTATACGTTTTTAACTTTCCATTCCATTTTGAATAAAGTTTCACTTGTTTGATTGAAATTCCAATAAAAAAAAAAAACTGTGCAAAGTCAAAAACCGGATGGTGAAAACCGAATGGAACCCTACGCACATACGGTCCTGTACGGTTCCCATTGACTCCCATGTTTAAAAAAAAAAAGTATACGGTTTAATACGGTTTTTCCCCCGGACAAAAAAAAAAAAAAACATGGTAGACTAAGGTTTGGGTTACAGGTAAAAAACCCGGACAAAACCGTATAAGACGCAAAACGGACTAAACCGGATGATGGGTTTGACATATGGTTTACAATGTTAAGTCAATACATACGTTTTTCTATATGGTTCCGTAAAGTTTTTAACTTGAAACTGTATAGCAAAAATGTGGTGTGCATGCACCCTTATAAATATTTTAATATAAATAAATAGCCCTGATTCTCCAAACGGTGGACCTCCAGCTGTTGCAAAACTACAACTCCCAGCATGCCCGGACAGCCAACGGCTGTCCGGGCATGCTGGGAATTGTAGTTTTGAAATAGCCCTTTCCAGGGTTTGGAACCTTACGCACATATGTTTCTGTACGGTTCCCTTTGACTCCCATGGTAACAAATAAACATATACGGTTTAATACGGTTTTTCACCCGGACCAAAAAACGTGGTAGACTACGGTTTTGGTTATGGGTAAAAAAAATTGACAAAACCGTATAAAAGACGCAAAACGGACTAAACCGGATGATGCGTCTGACATACGGTTTACAATGTTAAGTCAAAGCATACGGTTTCGTACGGTTTTTAACTTGAAACCGTATAGCAAAAACGTGGTGTGCATGCACCCTTATAAATATTTAGCCCTGATTCTCCAAACGGTGGACCTCCAGCTGTTGCAAAACTACAACTCCCAGCATGACCAGACAGCCAACGGCTGTCCGGGCATGCTGGGAGTTGTAGTTTTACAACAGCCCTTTCCAGGGTTTGAAGACCACTATTTTATAGCAATGACGTATTCTGCGGCGCAGTCCATACCGTTATTCTGTAAAAACTTTTTTTTCCCTTCGCAACGTAGAGGCCTAATATGCTGTCGTCTACAACGAACATTGTCATAATGCTATTATGTCATCAGGCCTCAGCCTCAAGGCCGGCATTGGGTTACTTTGTTCTCCAGTCATGCCATTATACCGTGTGTGGGAATATTCAGGCGATAGATAGGACGCGGAGAAATGGCTGCAGAGCGCTAGAAGCTCATGTCACCATATGTTCTGCCTCATCCATCACTCTTGCCATCATGAAGAATATAATACCCCCAGTGACAGGAGGATAAGCAGGTCCCTGAGGATTACACCTTGGCATGCCTGCACCATGTAGGGCTCTGCTCCCCCACCCCTGGCTATGCTTACCTGCAGCCTGGTTCAGGTTGGACCTCCTGTGTCTCCTGTTGCCAGCACTATCCCTCAGCTCCTCCTCCTCTTCCTCCAGCCAGGCTTCAGCCATCAGCAGACAGCACAGGATAAAAGCATTGGAGGCTCAGAAAATCACATTCCTTCTCCTTCCCCAGGGCTGTAGAGAAGCCTTCCCGAGCCCAGATGAGGCCGAGCTTTGATCAGTGTGTGTGGCCGATGGCTACACAATGCTCAGCAGCATGCCCGGGATGGTTTCCATCCATTCAGGAGACACAAAAGATGCCAGTGTCAGCCCTGGATGGCAGTGCACCTGATCCCTCGATGACACATGCAGGCAGGCCAGCCTCTGCACACTTACTTTGCCCTGTGTGCTCCACATGCATGCAGCAGCCCCTGCCCCTGTGCCCGGGCTCCCACAGGGGCACTCCTCAGCTGCCGTGCAGGGAGAAACTTCCACAGATGCTGCTGCTGCTGCTGCCCGCACTGCCTTCCCTCCTTCCTTGCACTTTCTAAATATTCCGGTGTCAACAGGAAATTGTTCTCTCGGTCTCCCTGTGATAGTAAAACAAAAGGCAGAGGGGGAGGGAGGAGGAGGAGAAGGAGGTACCTGCGGCAGGGGCACACTGAGAGAAATGACAGCTCCTCTCTGACAGGAAGGATGGAAGGGACAGACAGACATGAGAAGAGTGCTGACATGTCATCCGTGCCAAGATGCCTTCTCACACAGTACATGAGGGGAAAGAGCAAGATCCCTAAGGCTGCATTCACATCTCGTTTTTGCAATTCTGTTATGCAGTTTCTGTTAAAAAAAAAAAACGTATGTCACTGAACCGGACTGAAAACGTATGCAACCGTATATGCCTCCTCACGTTTTTAAACTGTATACGGTTTTAAAATGGATATACGTTTGCATACGTTTTAATACGGTTTTCTTGAAAAAAATATATACGGTTTTAAAGTTTGTCAACATTTTAAATAAAGTTCTTCTTTTTATTGAATTTCCCAAAAAAAAAAAAAAAAGGAAAAAACGTATTGTGCAGACCGGATGTAACCGTATGCACGTATACGGTTACCATAGAACTCCATTTTAAAATAACCGTATACAGGTTGGATACGGTTTTTGACCGGGACACAAAACCGTATTAGACTACGGTTTGGTGTACCGTATACAACCGTAAATGATGGAAAACGTACAAAACCTGATGCTACAGTTGGCATACGGTTTACAATGAAATGTCTATGTATACGGTTCGCAATACGGTTCGATACGTTTTTTTAAATCAAACCGGATATGGCAACCGTATTGCAAAAACGAGGTGTGAATGCAGCCTAAGGCTGCATTCACATCTCGTTTTTGCAATACGGTTCCTGTATCCGGTTTCAATCTAAGAACTGTATTGCAAACCGTATGTATAGACATGTCATTGAAAACCGGATGCCAAACGTAGCATCCTGTTGTGTACGTTTTGCCTCTTTACGGTTTTATCAATTTTTTTCCCTTACACAAAATCACAGTCTACTACGGTTTTATGCCCAGGTGAAAAACCGGATACAACCCATATACGTTTTTTTTTTTTTTTAAATGGTGGTCAATGGGAATCGTACAGAACCGTATGTGCGTTCGGTTCCATCCGGTTTGCACCATACGGTTTTGCAGTTTGCACATGCGCAGTGCATGCCGAAAGTTCTTCCCACAAATAGAACAAGAAGAACTTTATTTAATTAAGGACAAACATAAAACCGTGTCAGTTTTTTCTCTTCAAAAAACGTATTAAACCGTATGCAACCGGACATCCGTTTTCAAACCGTATATGGTTTAAAACCGTACAGAGGTATATACGGTTGTATACGGTTCGGTCCGGTTTTGAGACATACGTTTTTTTACATAAAACCTTATACGGGAACCGTATTGCAAAAAGGAGATGTGAATGCAGCCTTACACTGACTAGATCCTTTGTACATAGACTTCCTTGAGATGCTGAATCAGTGTTTCCCCCCCCCCCCCCCAAAACTGTGTGTCCCCAGCTGTTGCAGAACTACAACTCCCAACATGCCCGGGTAGCCTTTGGAGACACTGTGGAATGAAATCAAATTGAAATGTGGGGAAAAAAAGACAAATGACATAAAAAAAAAAACAATACAAACAGGGCTGTATTTACCATTAGGCCCAGTGGGAGATTTATTAAACCCTGTGCAGAGGAAAAGTTGCCCATAGCAACCAATCAGATCGCTTTTTTCATTTTTAAAAGGGCAAAAATGTGCAAAAATGAAAGAAGCAATCTGATTGGTTGCTATGGGCAACTTTTCCTCTGCACAGGTTTTAATAAATCTCCCCCAGTGGGCCTGTGCCTAGGGCAGCAGGGTTGAGGGAAGCAGCAAAAAATGATATATACTTCTGAGGTAACAGCTGCCGCTCTGCTGTGGCCTGGAGGAAAAAAAATCTATTTACGCCCCTTGGGTTTAATCCACATGGGTCACAACTGCAGTGAATTTTACCTGCAGATTTGCAGCCGCAGCATTATCATTAGGTTGTGTGTTCGTGATTGATTTCACCACGTTCGGTGTATAGGAGTGAGATCCACGATAAATTTGCATGTATCGCATACGGTTTTAATGTCCGATACCCCCCTTCCCACCAATCTCCCGCACTGGCCCCTGCTTTTCTCCTGAATGGGGCATGTTTGACCACTGCATTAAGGGGAAGCCGACAACCCCCCCCCTCAATGCAACTCTATGGGAGTGTCAGAGAAATGCACTTGGCAATCTCCCGCGGAGTACCGCTTTAAGTTCTCCAGCAAGGTACCAAATAGTTCTAGACTGGTTCAAGAGAATAAGATTGAGTTCACACTTTTGGTCAGTATTTCAAGCTAAAAGTAGAAGTGGGTACAAAGCACTGGCTTTGAATAGACCCAGGTTTTGTTTGGTGTCACAAAATGTGCCCCCTCATTTCCTCCCCTATAATGCAGTTTTTGTGCCTTTTTTGTCAGAAATTGTATAGCTGTTTCTTGGGGGGGGCGATGCGTTAGAAAAAAATGCCACTACACATGTACACATTACTTTTTTTCCTGGTGCTTTTTTACACCTATAGAAGTCTTGGGGGTGGGGGGAACAATTTCTTGAAAAAAACCCATGCCCAGAGCATTCTGCGATTATAAAAATCTGTCACTAAGCCTAAAAACTATGAATATCAGGCAGGGTTTATACATAGTATTAAGTCAGTATTATAAGCCAAAAATATAACAGAGAAAAACTATAATAGAAAACAATGCAAAAGCATTTTACCTTTTGAGTGGAAACAGATATGGCTTTTTCGTAAAATGTTTCCCCTCCCCCCCAAAAAAAACAACTAACAAATGCTGTACGCATTGCATGTCTTTGCCAAACACAGCGTGGCCAGATATTAGCCTGGAGTCAGCAGGGAAATATGAAAAGCCATACCCAAATGCCTCTTCCACAAAAGGTTTTTGTTCTATGCTTTAAAACACCTTTTTCTTCCTGGCGTTTTCATGTTTTTAGATGTTTTAGGTGTTCTATAGAGACTCTTATAGAGAAAAACACAAAAATACTAAAACTAAAGCATGTTGTTTTTTACAGAAATGCCACTGACTTCAAAAAACATCACTAAAAATTCCACAAGCCAAGATGTTATGTATGTAGACATTGAAAGCTTTGCTATTGACTTTCAACTAACATCTGAATTATTTTTTTGCAGGGTATTTGGACATTTAAATAAACTGGGAGAATATTCAAAACTGAATTTGCCTTTTATTTGTGTAAACTGTCCAGATTGGTTGAAAAAGTGGCACAGCACACATTTTTAAAAGAATTTTGAATTGTTTGCAACGTGTGTCAATTTTATTTTTAAAGGACATGTTATAAAGGAAACAGACAATAAGGATCGGGGCCTAAAAAGCACCAAATCTTTAAAAGTCTGCACCATAAAAACTTAGTCCTTAACTATACCACAATACATAAATTTAGTTGCACTACTATGGTAGATGTAGACAGTAACATATGACTAACCCTCAAAATGATGTTAAAATTGAGACATTAGCCGGTATATCCTTATATGAAGGACATACCTGAGCCCGCACACCAACGTCAAGGTTTCTCAAGTGGCATGGGACCTAACATTAACCTACCTGTCGTATGGGCAATACCAGGGGCCAATGGGCAATTACAGCGGCATTAGGTCTGACTCACAGCCTGCTTCCAGTTACCTCCAGTGTGGCGAGGCACACTTACAGTGGGAGGAGGGAGGAAGGCTATGAGCCCCGCCCAAGTAAGCTGATATGTTGGCAGCCTCACAGGTGCACCAAAATGCTACCTATAATAGTGACTAAGGCGCATTCGATTTGGAGTTTATACACCTCCAAGTACAAGATTTGAACAACAAGAAAAAAAATGTGGTTTCAAATAGCAGGAAATGCTCAACCCCACATGCAGATGTGCATTTATGCTGGAGGAGCAGATCCTGCGCTTGTGGTGTGTTGCTAAGGGCAATCCTTAACTATACCACCTAAGGCTACGGTCACATGAATTTCTGTGCAGAATTCTTATGCGAAAATTCCATTGTGTGAACATTCCGCTACAGCAGAGTCCCATTGATTTCATTTTGCATTAACACAGACATAGATTTGTGCTTGTACTGTGGATGCAAATCCAAACCTGACTATGGGCCTAAAGACCCAAATTAAAGTGCAGCCATGCCCACTTGCTGAGCTGTGTAATCTACTTGATCATCGGGCAGCCGTCAGACTGTCTAATACACCTTAATCATCAGCAGCCACCAGAAAAACTACAGATACAGTAGATCCAATCTATTGCATGTCTAGTAAGAACAAAAGGCTTTTTATATGTAAAGTAGATTAGGACATCAAATATACATAATAACCTGTCCTGTCCATTCCATGTTTACTGATATAATTATTCATTCAACAAGAAAATCTTGTTCAATTATTGCCTAGCAAAGTACAGAAACTTTATTCCACTGCTATTCATATGTAAAGTATACTCTTTATCAGACTTCCCATGTCTGACACAAACAGAAAGGATATATCTATGCGTATTTCTTCCTGTAGAGGCTAACCAATACAGAATGCTCCATAAATCATATGCCTGATGACTTCCTGTTCATTCCGCATCTACTTATTGTTTTTTTTTTTTTTTTTTTTTATTAATGAACTTTATTTATTTTTAGGAAAATATAGATAAATCTACAGAGATACATGAAAAAAGAGACATAATAAACTGATGTATATAATATACTTAATGTATTACTCCAGACATCCTTTGACTGTCCAGGCATGCTTGAAGTTGTAGTTTTGCCACAGCTGGAGGCACATGATTGATAAAACTCAGTGTTACAGTAGTGTTGCTGCAGGCTGTGTTCCTCCTGCAGCCTTGTCCATCAGCCATCTCGTGTCCATGACCCTTGGACACCCTCATGGTGCTGTGGGACTCATCAGTGTCCCGGGAGGTATGGGGACCTCTAGTGGTGGGATTTTCAAAGGCAGTTTTCTTTAATAAACATTTTAAAGAAGTATATTTGAAAAACTATTGTTATGCCGAGATGAACAACATATAAAAAGTTTTTATATCTGACAGTGCCCATTTAAGGTATCTATACATATGCAATAGCTACTGTATGTATGTTTATTTGGTCAACAGCTCTCTACCAACCCCTCCATACGCAGAAATGTTCAGCTGAGCCAAGTGCTCATGTACTTTAAATGAAGAAAGGAGAGAAAACCACTGCCAGACAACTTTGGCTAGGGTTTATCTATTCAAAAAGAAAAGGATTGGACAGTTGAAAGCCAGCATGCCTGATCCTTCTTTCTTTCAACATCTGCTGTTAGAGAGTTCGAAGGCCACCGTACATATTAGATGGTCTACCAATCCCACCAAAATTGGGAGCTTCAGCGGACACTTACCTAATGTATATGGCCAGCAAGAGCTTCTTCCCCTCACATTTATGCCTTCCCTGGCATGTATATGTTGGAAAGTTCTCAAAGTGGGATGCTGATGTATAAGTGCATGGACAGGCACGAGCCCCATTGACTTTAACAGCTTGAAAATAGTCAGCTAGTGACTACATTCAGGACTTTTTTTTTTATGTATACGTGTTAAGGCTCATCTCAAGAAGTGCAGCAGACCATGCTTTTGAGTCTGAGTCTAAACACATGCATTCACCTACCAACCTGCTTTTTTAATGTATCTGTCCACCTTTAGTTATGTATGTGTTAGTAAAAGCTGACTTACCACCAAAATGGACAGTACTGTATTAGGATATGTGCACACAGTGTTTGATGTATTCTTGATGTGGAAAATTCTGACATATACCACTATATAGGCATAGTGACATATGTCAGCCATTGAGTGCTATAGCAAAAAAACTGTGTAGTGCGCTTTTTTTTTTTGATGGCTCTCTGTATAGGAAAGCCCTGTGGGCATGTTTGTACACACCTTTTCTTTAAAATAAATAAAGAATGCAGTGAATCTCAAGCATTTTTCATGCATATCTTACAGGAGATGATTCATGACACTGTGTTATATGAAATATAACAAACTTTATTTGCTAGCAATGTAACACTAAATATTACACATTGCACAGTGTACACAGTACAATGCAGATGATACAGTCATGGCCGTAAATGTTGGCAATTTTTCAAGAAAATGAAATATTTCTCACACAAAAGGATTGCAGTTTTGTTATACACATGTTTATTCCCTTTGTGCGTATTGGAACTAAACCAAAAAAAGGGAGGGAAAAAAAAAGAAACAAATTGGACATAATGTCACACCAAACTCCAAAAATGGGCTGGACAAAATTATTGGCACCCTTAACTTAATATTTGGTTGCACACCCTGAAATCAGTCGCATCCTATAACCATCAATAAGCTTCTTACACCTCTCAGCCGGAATGCTGGACCACTCTTCCTTTGCAAACCGCTCCAGGTCTCTTTTATTGGAAGGGTGCCTTTTCCCAACAGCAATTTTAAGATATCTCCACAGATCCAGATTTAGATCTGGACTCATTGCTGGCCACTTCAGAACTCTCCAGCGCTTTGTTGCCATCCATTTCTGGGTGATTTTTGACATACCTTTGGGGTCATTAATCTGCTGGAAAACCAAAGATCTCGGACGCAAACCCAGTTTTCTGACACTGGGCTGTACAGTGCAACCCAAAATCTGTTGGTAATCCTCAGATTTCATGATGCCTTGCACACATTCAAGGCTTCCAGTACCAGGGGCAGCAAAACAACCCCAAAACATCTTTGAACCTCCATCATATTTCACTGTAGGTTCTGTGTTATTTTCTTTGTAGATCTCATTCCGTTTTCGGTAAACAGTATATCATGTGCTTTACCAAAAAGCTCTATCTTGGTCTCATCTGTCCACAAGACGTTTTCCCAGAAGGATTTTGGCTTACCCAAGTTCATTTTAGCAAAATGTAGTCTTGCTTTTTAATGTCTCTGTGTCAGCAGTGAGGTTCTACTGAGTCTCCTGCCATAGCGTTTAATTTAATTTAAATGTCAACGGATAGTTCGCACTGACACTGATGCTCCCTGAGCCTGCAGGACAGCTTGAATATCTTTGGAACTTGTTTGGGGCTGATTATCCACCATCCAGACTATCCTGCGTTGACACCTTTCATCAATTTTTCTCTTCTGTCCATGCCCAGGGAGATTAGCTACAGTGCCATGGGTTGCAAACTTCTTGATAATGTTGCGCACTGTGGACAAAGGCAAATCTAGATCTCTGGAGATGGACTTGTAACCTTGAGATTGTTGATATGTTTCCACAATTTTGGTTTTCAAGTCCACAGACAGTTCTCTTCTCTTTCTGTTGTCCATGCTTAGTGTGGCACACACAGACACACAATGCAAAGACTAAGTGAACTTCTCTCCTTTTTATCTGCTTTCAGGTGTGATTTTTATATTGCCCACATCTGTTACTTCCCCCAGGTGAGTTTAAAGGAGCATCACATGCTTGGAACAATCTTATTTGTCCACAATTTTGAAAGGGTGCCAATCATTTTCTCCAGTCCATTTTTGGAATTTGGTGTGACATTATGTCCAATTCGTTTTTTTTTCCTCCCTTTTTTGGTTCAGCTCCAATACACACAAAGGGAATAAACATGTGTATAGCAAAATATGTGTTACTACAATCCTTTTCTGTGAGAAATACTTCATTTTCTTGAAAAATTTCAGGGTGCCAACATTTACGGCCATGACTGTATATATATACAGTACAGACCAAAAGTTTGGACACACCTTCTCATTCAAACAGTTTTCTTTATTTTCAGGACTATGAATATTGTAGACTCCCACTGAAGGCATCAAAACTATGAATTAACACATGTGGAATTATATATATAACAAAAAAAGTGTGAAACAACGGAAAATATGTCATATTCTAGGTGGAAAGTGTCTCCAAGTGCAGTCACAAAAACCATAAAGAGCTACAAAGAAACTGGCTCACATGCGGACTGCCCCAGGAAAGGAAGACCAAGAGTCACCTCTGCTGCGGAGGATAAGTTCATCCGAGTCACCAGCCTCAGAAATCGCAGGTTAACAGCAGCTCAGATTAGAGACCAGGTCAATGCCACACAGAGTTCTAGCAGCAGACACATGTCTAGAACAACTGTTAAGAGGAGACTGTGTGAGGCCTTCATGGTAGAATATCTGCTAGGAAACCACTGCTAAGGACAAGCAACAAGCAGAAGAGACTTGTTTGGGCTAAAGAACACAAGGAATGGACATTAGACCAGTGGAAACCTGTGCTTTAATCTGATGAGTCCAAATCTGAGATCTTTGGTTACAACCACCGTGTCTTTGTGCGACGCAGAAAAGGTGAACGGATGGACTCTACATGCCTGGTTCCCACCGTGAAGCATGGAGGAGGTGTGATGGTGTGGGGGTGCTTTGCTGGTGACACTGTTGGGGATTTATTCAAAATTGAAGGCATACTGAACCAGCATGGCAATCACAGCATCTTGCAATGGCATACTTTTCAATCCAGTTTGCGTTTAGTTGGACCATCATTTATTTTTCAACAGGACAGTGACCCCAAACACACCTCCAGGCTGTGTAAGGGCTATTTGACCAAGATGGAGTAATGGGGTGCTGCGCCAGATGACCTGGCCTCCACAGTCACCAGACCTGAACCCAATGAAGGCAAAAGGGCCAACAAGTGCTAAGCATCTCTGGGAACTCCTTCAAGACTGTTGGAAGACCATTTCAGGTGACTACCTCTTGAAGCTCATCAAGAGAATGCCAAGAGTGTGCAAAGCAGTAATCAAAGCAAAAGGTGGCTACTTTGAGGAACCTAGAATATGACATTTTCAGTTGTTTCACATTTTTTTGTTATGTATATAATTCCACATGTGTTAATTCATAGTTTTGATGCCTTCAGTGTGAATCTACAATTTTCATAGTCATGAAAATAAAGACAATTCTTTGAATGAGAAGGTGTGTACAAACTTTTGGTCTGTACTGTATATATATATATATATATATATATATATATATATATATATGTATATATATATACATATGTATAATATCAGTATATTTCAGTACATAAAAATAAACAAAAGGTAGGTCATGGTGTTTTTGTCAGAACCTCTCTGTATGCCTTCATGGAGTCAGAGGCATACAGAAATGCAGACTTCTGTACCTTTATGGTGGTCCTATTACAGATCTGTGGAAAACCATGCATAGAGGCTCTTTACAAAAACCCATTGCGGTTCTATATTTCGGACATATAGGCGATGTGCTTGCCACAGTTTGGTTTTATAAGGCACTATGTAAACTCTTAGAATAGTGTTTCCCAACTAAAATGCCTCCTGCTCTTGCAAACCTACAACTCGCAGCATGCCTGGACAGCCAAAGGCTGTTTGGACATGCTGGGAGTTGTAGTTTTGCAACAGCTGGAGGCACACATGTTGGGAAACAATGCCATATAATGCCATGTTTTCAGGAGCTCATTGCTCCTGATGATGTGGCTGGTGCCATGAAACATGTTGGGAAGGCTTAATACTACAGCTTTTAGACTACGTCATCAGTGTGGGGTTCATGAGTTCCAGTTCTATCTTTATAGACGTGTGAGGTAACCAGGTATCTGCAATGGAAAGGTGCGAGTTTTCTAGCATTTCACACATTATTGCCACTTGAAAGGTATAGCGTGTACTCAGGTGCTGTCACTTTACTGTGAAAGAGAAGATCTTTCTGTGAACCCAGTTTAATTTTTAGAGCAGAAATCCCCAACAAATCAGAGTCTCTTCTAGTATACTATAGCATTTGCAGACACTACAAAGGGCTTGGAAGTCACATGTGGATCTTAAGTCACTTGCTGGGGAATAATGTTTAAAGGGGTACTCCGGTGAAATTTTTTTTTTCCTAAATCAACTGGTGCCAGAAAGTTAAACAGATTTGTAAATTACTTCTATTTAAAAATCTTAACCCTTCCAGTACTAATCAGCTGCTGTATGCTCCACAGGAAGTTTTTTTTTAATGTATTTTCTGTCTGACCACAGTGCTCTCTGCTGACACCTCTGTCTGTCTCAGGAACTGTCCAGAGTAGGAGCATCCCCATACAAAACCTATCCTGCTCTGCACAGTTCCTGACATGGACAGAGGGGTCAGCCGAGAGCACTGTGGTCAGACAGAAAGGAAATTTAAAAAGAAAAGAACTTCCTCGGGAGCATACAGCAGCTGATAAATACTGGAAGGGTTAAGATTTTTAATTAGAAGTAATTTACAAATTTGTTTAACTTTCTGGCACCAGTTGATTTAGAATGGGGCAGTAAAGTGATCGTTACTGCTGCCCTTCTAGTGAGTGCCAAACTACAACTCCCAGCATGCCCAGACAAAGGCTGTCTGGGCATGCTGGGAGTTGTAGTTTTGCAACATCTGGAGGATCACAGTTTGGAGACCACTGTTGCAGTGGTGCCCAAACGGTAGCCCTCCAAATGTTGCCAAATGACAACTCTCAGTATGCCTAGACTGCCCAGGCATGCTGGGAGTTGTAGTTCTGTAACATCTGTCCCTTCAGATTTAGCAATTTTCATGAAATGTTTGAAAATTTCTGCTCTACTTTGAAGCCCTCTAATTTTTTCAAAAAGTTTAAATATGTCCATTTTATGATGCCAACATAAAGTGGACATATTGTATTTGTGAATAAAAATAAAATTTATTTGGAATATCCATTATCCAAAATAAAGTAGAATATGTCACGAAAAAACAATCTCAGAATCAGAATATTTGGTAAAAGCGTCTCAGAGTTATTAATGCGTAAAGTGACGGTGGTCAGAATTGCGAAAAAGGGCTCAGTCCTTAAGGTGAAAAAGGGCTGCGTCCTTAAGGGGTTAAGGGCATGTTCACCAGCAAAAGAAAACTCAGCAAGTGTAAATATTGTGAACAATGTAGCTATTCCCTAAATGTTACTTTGTACCTTTGTTATACCAGTCCTGGCACTGTGCCATTTTGTTTTAGGCACCGCTACTTTTGCTTTTTTCATGAATCAATATATCCCGGGCACATAAATTTGTTATTTCTTTCTTAGGCAAACATCTTTACCATTGTTTACTTGTAGAACAATATTATTACTGCCTAGTACATGCGGTATAATGAGCACAGTATAAAAAGCTAGGTAAAAGCCAGATATGTTGGGTATTCTCTGCTGCAAATTTTGGTGCAAATCTGTAGCCAATCCACATCAAAATATTCAAGGTATACAAATTTTTTCCAGCAGATTTGACCCTCTATGTGGTAGGTCCCACTGGAGCAACAGAACAGGTAGCGTGTGCGGCAATCTAACAGGCTTTACGTTAGTGATCTGGTTACGCAAATGTCTCCAGTTCATGATGCCACAAAACTGATGCAACCCTCTATCACAATGTGGATTCTCACAAACCACTATTTTAAATAAGCTGTATTCTGTATGCAAGGCCCTGGGAAATAACACCACTAAAGCCAGGGTTCATGGAGAACAACTTGTATTTTACTTCTGATGCAATTCCAACACAGAAAATAACACTTTGGAATACTTTAGATTTGAAATATAGTTTTTAAGCAACATGTACAAGAGCAAATAGTAAATTGTCACTGGTCAAAGTCCAGAATATACTTGCAGGAACATGATTTGGTTGCACTTAAATGTGTAGTGCTACTGAGTTTTAGTTTTTTTTCTCCCT
The DNA here is from genome assembly GCF_029499605.1 of Hyla sarda. Lineage (NCBI taxonomy): Eukaryota > Metazoa > Chordata > Amphibia > Anura > Hylidae > Hyla > Hyla sarda. Next base: position 144,531,292 of record NC_079189.1, on the reverse strand, counting down.
TGCTGTATGTGTGAGACTCAGAGGCTAAATCTACCTTGGACATGTGTTCCCTCTTTGGCGTAGCTTGTTCTTGACTTTACTTGAAATTATATTTAGTTATAGAATTTAACTTGTGACTTGGTCCTGTCCCTTTGTCTGGAGTCCCCTCAGCCAGAGTCCCTCCATGCCAATGGACTCTCCTGAAGGGATAACCCCTAGTCGCCTCTTAATATGGTAATATTTAATGTATATATTTATATATTTAAATGGATATTCCAGGCCAAAACTTTTTTTATATATCAACTGGCTCCAGAAAGTTAAACAGATTTGTAAATTACTTCTATTAAAAAATCTTAATCCTTGTAATAGTTATTAGCTTCTGAAGTTGAGTTGTTGTTTTCTGTCTAACTGCTCTCTGATGACTCACGTCCTGGGAGCTGTGCAGTTCCTATGGGGATATCCTCCCATCATGCACAGATCCCGGGACGTGACATCATCATTGAGCAGTTAGACAGAAAACTTCAGAAGCTAATAACTATTGGAAGGATTAAGATTTTTTAATAGAAGTAATTTACAAATCTGTTTAACTTTCCGGAGCCAGTTGATATATATATATATATATATATATATATATATATATATATATATATCAAGGTTTTGCCTGGAATACCCCTTTAATTAATCTAGTATATCTCTGTATAGGACCTTAGAGGTCATGTGCCTTTAATTTATGTTATGCTATGGTTTAAGGACCTTTGGGTCATGTGATATACCCAGAGTTCCATGGGTCAGGACTGACAGGTTTGGCTATCCAATGAGCTTTGTTCCACCCCCTTAATACATAAGGGGCTGCTGACACTAAATTCAGGCTCTTGGTTCCTGCACTTCAAAGCAAGCACATCAATCTATATCTCATCATCAATTCAAGATAGGCCTGAAGCCTTATCTTCTGCAGCCACTAAACCGTGAGTCATCCAGTTCAAAACTACTAAAATCGAGTGTGACTACTGCAACTCAATTATTATAAATTCAGTAGCACAGTGGATAGCAAATCAAAGCTCATTGCACTTAGAAGTCCCAGCAAACCTGTGAGGAACCTGAACTACGGTCCTCTATACAAAGACTGTTTTGTTACCTGCAGTTGCATAAAATACGCAGTAAAGTTTATTCCAGTTTTCATCAACATCAGCTTATGGGACGGTTGGCGGTAGGAACATTACCCTAAGGAAACCGCACTCTGGTGTCACAACAACAAAGGGTTAATACCAATACCCTACACTACCACTCCGCAACACCCCATTGCATCCTTCCTCCCTGGTACCACATGACTGTAACACAGCGCTAGCTTTTACGTCCAGTACAGCTGAGAAAGCTATCAGGGGTCTTCAAATGGGGTGGACCGTGGTAAATGTTGCAACAATCCCTTCCCTCCAAGTGACACGACTTTCTTGAGGACATCCAAATAGGAAATCCTTAGGAATTAATCTGTGGCTGACTAGGCCAGGTCCATAGGAATAGCGCATCTTGTCTTCTTTTGCCTTTTGGCTCTTTTGACTTTCTGTCTTTTTCCTTAATGCTACCTCTTGTAATGCCTCTGTAGGGGTACACGCTGGGCAGGATATGATTTACTGGAACAATGCTAGAATGGTAGACAAATTAGTGGCAGGGTATGTGCTTTCTGACCAGAGGCCAGAGCTAGACTATTCTCAACATGTACTCATTGGATCCTCCCCCATTCTGGGAAAAAGGGTGGAGCAGGACAGACCTTAGCACTTATTGGCTAAGGGGTGGACATGTAACAGATTATCAATTCTCTTATAGATAAATAGATTTTTGGGTAGAAATTGTTCTCCCCTTATACTCTATGTGAGGCTTAGTGTATGCAGAGAATTTATACTAGAAAAAGAACAGATAACAGCTCTGGGACACCACATACACACTGTAACAAGCAGTAAATATACCTAATAAAACAAAATATTATGAACTGTTACAAAAATGTATAATATAAAGTGTTACAAAAGTAAGCTGGAGGTGTGAATATTTTTTTTTTTGGGAGAGAAACTTTTAGTGCCACTTCAGATGCTGAATTTGCACAGCTGACACAGTATCACACCTCTGTGACCTAAATGCACTGTCATTCTTAACCCTTGCATTGGGCAGACTAACAGAAACCAGTTTTACTGGAAAATTACTTCTTTGCACAACACATTGGATGTTTTAAAGAAACACCGAACACAATAGAGGAGAATGGCAGAGGGTGGCACACTACTCATGGATTCAAATGTTTCTCAGTTGGACTAAGCCAAGTACCCTCTGCTCAAGTAAATTACATTCAAGTATGCCTAATGGTTATACACTTGTTAGAGGTGCTTGTGGAGTTTAAGTTTGTACATGGTGTGGTTGATGGCTTTTGTTTATCCTACACTGCCACAGTGAACCTTCAAAGGCTCCTGCCACCTATCAAGTCTCCATCTGCTATGGAAATAGCACAGGAAAATTAGCACAGGTCAACTTCACCTTGTCTTGCAGTATTCTAGTTGTACCTTCACTGTACATAGAAAGAGGGTTTATTTTCTAATCCTGCTCCCCTTTGGCTAATTCCACTATCCATTCCCAGTCTGCTTACTTATAGGACTGCAGCACACCCAGGCCACTGTACAGGCCACTGGGGCTGTCATCTCAACCCCCCATAGACTTTTCAAAATCGTCATGTCTTCCTATGACTTAGGCTAAGTTTCCACTTGTCAGATGTTAGCAGGGAGTCAATAGGGAAACGGAAATGGCAAACCCAGCTTCCGAAAAAAAATTAAAATAAAAAAAAAACAACGCCAGTTTGTAACTTTTGTGGGCTTTCTATTCTACGCAGTGCCCTTTTTGGTAAAAAAAAATGACACCTTGTATTTATTCTGTAGATCCATACAATTCAAATTATACCCAACTTATTTAGGTTTGATTTTGTTTTACTTCTTTTAACAAATTATAACTTTTTGTACAAAAATTAGCATGTTTAAAAATATCCTCTTCTGACCCCTATAGCTTTTTTTTCCCATATACAGGGATGTGTGAGGCTCATTTTTTTTGCGCTGGGATCTGTCATTTTTATCGGTACCATTTTTGTTTTGAAGGGACTTTTTGATAAATTTTTCTAATTTTTTTTAGGGTATACAATTTTTTTTTACATATACGCCATTGACCATGCGGTTAAAGTAACAGTACATTTTTATAGTTTGGACATTTATGCACATTTATTGTTTATTTTTTGTGTTTTGTTTATATTTATTTTTGTTTACATATTTTTTATGGGAAAAGGGGGGGGGGTGATTCAAACTGTTATTAGGTAAGGGTTAAATTGCTTTTTTTTTAACTTTTTTGTTAACTTTTTTTTTTACACAATTTTATACTCCCCATAGAGGACTAATACATGCAATCTTCACATTGCATACACTTTTTTTTTTTGTAATTTATTGACAAGGACGAATTTTGAAATACGTTTTAATAAAAAAAACTGGAAAAATAAAATTAAAACACACATTATGGTATCATAAAATTGTAAAATAGAAGGCTATGGGAAAATGTTGCAATTTAGGATTATTTGCTTAGTATTTAACCTCTTGAGGAAGAAGGATGCCCTTATCCCGCTCCCCTTCTATGACTTGCGCAGAGCTGAGCGCGGATCATAGCGGGTGGTACCTTAACTGCCTCCATAGCATGGCATAGCATTGATCACTGTTATCGATTCTCTGCTGCTCGAGCCTGCCATGGCTGGCTGGAGGATCAGATCATTGATCGAATGGAGAGGAGGCAGGTAAGAGACCACCCACTATGACCCGTGCTCTGGAGCTGTCATAGAAACTGAGCGGGACAATGGCATCTTCTTCCTCAAGAGGTTAAATAATAAGCAAATAGTCATTAATTGCCAAATTTTTCCATAGCCTTCTTTTTTTACAATTTTATGGTACCATAATGTGTGTTTTAATTAAATTTTTCCTTTATTTATTTATTTTTATAATTTTTTTTTAATTCATCCTTGTAAATAAATTACAAAAAAAGTCACCCGTACAATGGCACCTGCTTTTCTGCCATAGAATATCCCATAAATTGAGTGTAAAGGGGTACCCGGTGGAAATCTTTTATTTTTAATCAACTGGTGCCAGAAAGTTGAAAAGATTTGTAAATTACTTCTATAAAAAATTCCTAATCGTTCCAGTATTTATTAGCAGCTGTATACTACAGAGGAAGTTCTTTTCTTTTTAAATTTCTTTTCGGTCTGACCACAGTGCTCTCTGCTGACACCTCTGTCCATTTTAGGTACTGTCCAGAGCAGCATATGTTTGCTATGGGGATTTTCTCCTGCTCTGGAGAGTACCTGACATGGACAAAGGTGTCAGCAGAGAGCACTGTGGTCAGACAAAAAATTAATCCAAAAAAGAAAAGAACTTCCTCTGTAGTATACAGCCGCTAATAAGTCAGGTCACATGCACAAGGTCAGGAGGCAGACAGCAAAAGAGCAAGGTCAGGTCACAAGTGAAGGGTCAGGAACACTATATGGCACACACAAGGTAATGCTTTCTCTTAGGCACAAGGCACGAAGAGACGGCACCACACTAGGGAGGTGCCGGACTAATATAGAGTCCGCCGAGCAGGGCACCAATTAAGGGCGTACTGGCCCTTTAAAACTAGCAACACTGGCGCGTGCGCCCTAAGGACAGGGGATGCGCACGCCAGCGAAGCAGGGGAGCAGAGAGCCCGGGGACAGAAGAAGGTAAGGTAATGCCCGGGGCTCGCATGCAGGAGCGTCCCGCATAGCGAGTCCCAACGTCAACAGGAGTACAAGAAGGGATGCGCTCACGGTAGGACCTCATGGCCGGAGCGTTACCCACGGTTATGCCCAGGACATGCGTACGGGTGCGTCCCGCACCACGATTCCCAGAGCCATGGAGACCAGGGAGGGGGCAGCACTCACGGCCAGAATGAATGGCCGGAGCGCTGCCCCTAACATAAGTGTGGTCAGACAGAAAAGAAATCCAAAAAAGAAAAGAACTTCCTCTGTAGTATACAGCCGCTAATAAGTCAGGTCACAGGCACAAGGTCAGGAGGCAGGCAGCAAAGGAGCAAGGTCAGGTCACAAGCGAAGCGTCAGGAACACTATATGGCACACACAAGGTAATGCTTTTTCTTAGGCACGAAGATCCGGCACCATACTAGGGAGGTGCCGGACTTATATAGAGTCCGCCCAGCAGGGCACCAATTAAGGGCGTACTGGCCATTTAAAACTAGCAAAGCCGGAGCGCACGGCCTAAGGAAAGGGGAAGCGCACGCAGGGGAGCAGAGAGGCTGGGGACAGAGGAAGGTAAGGGAATGCCCGGGGCTCGCATGCAGGCGCTTCCCGCAGAGCGAGTCCCAACGCCAACAGGAGTACAAGAAGCGGTGCGCTCACGGCCGGACCTCCGGATTCTTTTTGGAGAAGACGCTGATAGCGGTCTCCTCCTTCAGTCGGGTACTCCACTCTCTCTATTCCCAAAATTTTTAAACAAGAACCATCTGAAGCATGATGAGTTTTCAGATGGTTTATAAGTCGGGTAGCTGCTGGGGAGCATCAGTAAGGGCTTGAGAAAGCAACAGCTTTGCTCGAAACACTGTCGCCCGGCAACCTCTGACCTCCCCTGCCTCGGAACATCTGCCACCTGTCTGTGCCATCCTGAAGCCACTAATGTCACCAGGACTGTGTCTTCGCAAGTCAGGCTGCAGTGTGTGAGAGGTGAGTGCTCCGTTTCTTTCTCTATTATTGCATGTTTTACAAAGACTGTATATGTTAATGTGAGCACCATCCAGCTATTAATAGCAACTGCGGTTGGCACATAGTGAACAGCCTTACAGTATTAGTCTGGGGTTTTTGCAGCAGCAGTGCCAATGCTTCCTCTCTTTTTGGATAAATACTATTAATATATAAAATACATTTAAAAAAAACACAAATTTGATATAGTTGCATTTGTAATATCGTTTCCTTTGAAACTTTTGTATTGCCTCTCACACCTAGGACACATTCTAAATAAAACTAAAACAATGCCAAAAGTCATTAGTACCCTAAAATTTAACCAATAAAAATTACAGACCTTCCTACAATCAAAAATCATCACACAACTGTGTCAACTGAACAATAAATGTTATTTATGTCAGAATATGGTGATGCAAAAACATTTTTTTTTTATAGATAAGTAGTAAAATAGTAATGAAAACAGTTACACCAATTTGTTGTCATCATAATTCTACTGGATTTATTGATCCATAGTAGAAATTATTACATGAAGGACGCATTTCAGCATATTGCCTTCCTCAGCTTGCTGCCTAGGCAGCAAGCTGAGGAAGGCAATATGCTGAAACATGTTGTCACGGATCGGCTGGCAGGTGGTGGATCCTCTGTGCCAGAGAGGGATTGGCGTGGACCGTGCTGGTGGACCGGTTCTAAGTTGCTACTGGTATTCACCAGAGCCCGCCGCAAAGCGGGATGGTCTTGCAGCGGCGGTAGCAACCAGGTCGTATCCACCAGCAACGGCTCAACCTCTCTGACTGCTGAAGATAGGCGCGGTACAAGGGAGTAGACAAGAGCAAGGTCGGACGTAGCAGAAGGTCGGGGCAGGAAGCAAGGATCGTAGTCAGGGGCAACGGCAGGAGGTCTGGAACACAGGCTAGGAACACACAGGGAAACGCTTTCACTAGGCACTAAGGCAACAAGATCCGGCGAGGGAGTGCAGGGGAAGTGAGGTATAAATAGGGAGTGCACAGGTGAACACACTAATTAAGCCAACTGGGCCAATCAGCGGCGCAGTGGCCCTTTAAATCGCAGAGACTGGGCGCGCGCGCCCTAAGGAGCGGGGCCGCGCGCGCCGGGACAGGACCGACGGAGAGCGAGTCAGGTACGGGAGCCGGGGCGCGCATCACGAGCGGGCGCCACCCGCATCGCGAATCGCATCCCGGCTGGGAGAGGTATCGCAGCGCACCCGGTCAGCAGGTCTGACCGGGGCGCTGCAATTGCGAGGATGTTGCGAGCGCTCCGGGGAGGAGCGGGGACCCGGAGCGCTCGGCGTAACAGTACCCCCCCCTTGGGTCTCCCCCTCTTCTTGGAGCCTGAGAACCTGAGGACCAGACTTTTGTCTAGGATGTTGTCCTCAGGTTCCCAGGATCTCTCTTCTGGACCACAGCCCTCCCAATCTACCCAAAAAATGTTTTTTCCTCTGACCGTCTTGGAGGCCAGTATCTCCTTCACGGAGAAGATGTCAGAAGAACCGGAAACAGGAGTGGGAGAAACAAGTTTGGGAGAGAAACGGTTGATGATGAGTGGTTTAAGGAGAGAGACATGGAAGGCATTGGGAATACGAAGAGAAGGAGGAAGAAGGAGTTTGTAAGAGACAGGATTAATCTGGCACAAGACTTTGAAAGGACCAAGATAGCGTGGTCCCAGTTTGTAACTGGGGACACGAAAGCGGACATATTTAGCGGAGAGCCATACCTTGTCTCCGGGAGCAAAAATGGGGGGAGTTCTTCTTTTCTTATCGGCAAACCTTTTCATGCGGGATGAAGCCTGTAAAAGAGAATTTTGGGTCTCTTTCCATATGGTGGAAAGATCACGAGTAACTTCATCCACAGCGGGCAAACCAGAGGGCAAGGGAGTAGGGAGGGGGGGAAGAGGGTGACGGCCGTACACCACGAAAAATGGGGACTTAGCAGAGGATTCAGAGACTCTGAAGTTGTATGAGAATTTGGCCCATGGTAGAAGATCTGCCCAGTCATCCTGGCGGGAGGAAACAAAATGCCGTAAATAGTCACCCAGGATCTGGTTAATTCTTTCTACTTGCCCATTGGATTGGGGATGATAAGAAGAAGAGAAGTTTAATTTAATCTTGAGCTGTTTACAGAGGGCCCTCCAGAATTTAGACACGAATTGGACGCCTCTATCCGAGACGATCTGCGTGGGCAAACCGTGAAGACGAAAAATGTGTACAAAAAATAGTTTTGCCAACTGAGGCGCTGAAGGAAGACCAGGAAGAGGAATAAAATGTGCCATCTTGGAAAATCGATCAACGACCACCCAAACAACAGTGTTGCCACGTAATGGGGGTAAGTCCGTAATAAAGTCCATACCAATCAGAGACCAAGGCTGTTCGGGGACAGGCAGAGGATGAAGGAGACCAGCAGGCTTCTGGCGAGGAGTCTTATCCCGGGCACAGACAGTACAGGCCCGCACAAAATCAACAACATCCGTCTCCAGAGTCGGCCACCAATAGAAACGAGAGATGAGTAGCAAGGACTTTTTGATGCCCACATGGCCTGCGAGGTGGGAGGAGTGACCCCATTTGAGAATCCCGAGACGTTGGCGTGGAGAAACGAAGGTCTTCCCTGGAGGAGTTTGCCTGATGGAGGCTGGAGAAGAGGAGATCAGACAGTCAGGAGGAATGATGTGTTGCGGAGAGGCCTCTACTTCCGAGGCATCCGAGGAACGAGAGAGGGCATCGGCCCTAATGTTCTTGTCGGCAGGGCGAAAATGAATTTCAAAGTTAAAACGGGCAAAGAACAACGACCACCTGACCTGGCGAGGGTTCAGCCGTTGGGCAGACTGGAGATAAGAGAGATTCTTGTGATCGGTGTAAATGATGACTGGAAATTTTGATCCCTCCAGCAGATGCCTCCATTCCTCAAGTGCCAATTTAATGGCCAGTAGTTCTCGATCCCCGATGGAGTAGTTTCTCTCCGCCGGAGAGAAGGTCCTAGAAAAAAAAACACAAGTCACAGCATGCCCGGAAGAATTTTTTGGTAGAAGGACCGCTCCAGCTCCCACTGAGGAGGCATCTACCTCCAATAGGAAGGGTTTAGATGGGTCAGGTCTGGAGAGCACGGGAGCAGAAGAAAAGGCAGACTTGAGCCGTTTAAATGCGTCTTCCGCTTGGGGAGACCAGGACTTGGGATTGGCATTTTTCTTGGTTAAAGCCACGATAGGAGCCACAATAGTGGAAAAGTGTGGAATAAATTGTCTGTAATAATTGGCGAACCCCAAAAAACGTTGGATAGCACGGAGTCCGGAGGGGCGTGGCCAATCTAAGATGGCAGAGAGTTTATCCGGGTCCATTTGTAATCCCTGGCCAGAGACCAAGTATCCAAGGAAAGGAAGAGATTGACATTCAAACAGACATTTCTCCATTTTGGCATAAAGTTGATTGTCTCGAAGTCTCTGAAGAACCATGCGGACATGCTGGCGGTGTTCTTCTAAGTTGGCAGAAAAAATCATAATATCGTCCAGATACACAACAACACAGGAATATAGGAGATCACGAAAAATGTCATTAACAAAGTCTTGGAAGACGGCAGGGGCGTTGCATAGGCCAAAGGGCATGACCAGATACTCAAAGTGTCCATCTCTGGTATTAAATGCAGTCTTCCATTCGTCCCCCTCCCTGATGCGGATGAGATTATAAGCACCTCTTAAGTCCAGTTTGGTAAAGATGTGGGCACCTTGAAGGCGATCAAAGAGTTCTGAGACAAGAGGTAGGGGGTAGCGGTTCTTTACCGTGATTTTATTAAGTCCGCGGTAATCAATGCAAGGACGTAGGGAGCCATCTTTTTTGGACACAAAAAAAAATCCAGCTTCGGCAGGAGAGGAGGATTTGCGGATAAAGCCCTTTTTTAAATTTTCCTGGATGTATTCAGACATAGCAAGAGTCTCTGGAGCGGACAGAGGATAAATTCTGCCCCGGGGTGGAGTAGTGCCCGGGAGGAGGTCAATAGGACAGTCATAAGGCCTGTGAGGAGGTAAAGTCTCAGCTTGCTTTTTGCAAAACACGTCAGCATAGTCCATATAAGCCTTAGGGAGACCGGTTACAGGAGGAACCACAGGGTCACGGCAGGGAGTACTGGGAACCGGTTTAAGACAGTCCTTGAAACAAGAAGTACCCCAGCTCTTGATTTCTCCTGTGGACCAATCAAGGGTTGGGGAATGGCGTTGAAGCCACGGTAATCCAAGGAGAATTTCGGAAGTGCAATTGGTGAGGACCAAAAACTCAATTTTTTCGTGATGAGGTCCGATGCACATTAGGAGGGGTTCCGTGCGGTAACGCACGGTACAGTCCAATCTTTCATTGTTAACACAATTGATGTAGAGGGGTCTGGCGAGACTGGTCACTGGGATGTTGAACCTGTTGATGAGAGAGGCCAAAATAAAATTTCCTGCAGATCCGGAATCCAAGAAGGCCATGGTAGAGAAGGAGAAGGTAGAGGAAGATATCCGCACAGGCACAGTAAGGCGTGGAGAAGCAGAGTTGACATCAAGAACTGTCTCACCTTTGTGCGGAGTCAGCGTACGTCTTTCCAGGTGGGGAGGACGGATAGGACAATCCTTCAGGAAGTGTTCGGTACCGGCACAGTACAGGCACAGATTCTCCATGCGGCGTCGTGTCCTCTCTTGAGGTGTCAAGCGAGACCGGTCAACTTGCATAGCCTCCACGGCGGGAGGCACAGGAACGGATTGCAGAGGACCAGAGGAGAGAGGAGCCGGGGAGAAAAAACGCCTCGTGCGAACAAAGTCCATATCCTGGCGGAGCTCCTGACGCCTTTCGGAAAAACGCATGTCAATGCGAGTGGCTAGATGAATAAGTTCATGCAGGTTAGCAGGAATTTCTCGTGCGGCCAGAACATCTTTAATGTTGCTGGATAGGCCTTTTTTAAAGGTCGCGCAGAGGGCCTCATTATTCCAGGATAATTCGGAGGCAAGAGTACGGAATTGGATGGCGTACTCGCCAACGGAAGAATTACCCTGGACCAGGTTCAGCAGGGCAGTCTCAGCAGAAGAGGCTCGGGCAGGTTCCTCAAAGACACTTCTAATCTCCGTGAAGAAGGAGTGTACAGAGGCAGTGACGGGGTCATTGCGGTCCCAGAGCGGTGTGGCCCATGACAGAGCTTTCCCAGACAGAAGGCTGACTACGAAAGCCACCTTAGACCTTTCAGTAGGAAACTGGTCCGACAGCAGGTCTGACCGGGGCGCTGCAATTGCGAGGATGTTGCGAGCGCTCCGGGGAGGAGCGGGGACCCGGAGCGCTCGGCGTAACACATGTCCTTCATGTAATGATTTCTACTATGGATCAATAAATCCACATCATTTAGCATTACCGGTGAGTGCTGGGTTTCTTATTCCATATACTGGTTTGCTCCCAACTTGTGTACAACCACCACAGACAGAAATGCCGACCTGACTATTACCAAACCATAATCCTAGTGGAACTGAAACAGGGAAAAATTATAATAGAAAGATTTGTACCTTTTCTTGCATTCTGGACCCACTCCTGGTAAAAAAAATATTGACCATAAAAAGCCACTAACTGAACAGAACATAGTTGCTTTCACACAAGCATAATCAAAATCTATCTATAGCCATAAGCTCAGGTCTTCAGACTTGTAATCAGACGGGGACTTGCGGTAATACAGATTCAATAACACTTGTAAATATGATATGATAGTATTATTGTACACCCAGAGACACATCACACTGAATGTCTCTTATGCAACTCTCTTCACTTGAATGATATTAATTCGTCACCAGCCCAACAAGTTTTATGTTACGCCTAGCGCTCCGGGTCCCCGCTCCTCCCCGGAGCGCTCACGGCGTCTCTTTCCCTGCAGCTCCCCGGTCAGTCCCGCTGACCGGGAGCGCTGCTCTGTCATGGCCGTTGGGGATGCGATTCGCACAGCGGGACGCGCCCGCTCGCGAATCGCATCCCAGGTCACTTACCCGTTCCCGTCCCCTGCTGTCATGTGCTGGCGCGCGCGGCTCCGCTCTCTAGGGCGCGCGCGCGCCAGCTCCCTGAGACTTAAAGGGCCAGTGCACCAATGATTGGTGCCTGGCCCAATTAGCTTAATTTGTTCCCACCTGTTCCCTGGCTATATCTAGTCTCCTCCCTTGCACTCCCTTGCCGGATCTTGTTGCCTTAGTGCCAGTGAAAGCGTTCTTTGTGTGTTAATACCCTGTGTACCAGTACCTTTGCTATCTCCCTTGACTACGAACCTTGCCGCCTGCCCCCGACCTTCTGCTACGTCCGACCTTGCTACTGCCTACTCCCTTGTACCTCGCCTATCTTCTGTATCTTCAGCAGCCAGAGAGGTGAGCCGTTGCTAGTGGATACGACCTGGTCACTACCGCCGCAGCAAGACCATCCCGCTTTGCGGCGGGCTCTGGTGAAAACCTGTAGTGTCTTAGAACCGGTCCACTAGCACGGTCCTCGCTATCCCTCTCTGGCACAGAGGATCCACCTCCTGCCAGCCGGCATCGTGACATTTTACAGCTGAAGACTCACCAGCACAGTAATGCGCCAAGGTTTGTTATAAACAACCAATGGAAAAATCATTTGAATTTAATTTCTTAATGTGTAGAACAAGCGACAAGAACAAGTAAACCAAAGATTAACACTTCTACTTATTGTCACAACAGAAAATGTTGACTGAGAAATATTATTATACCACAACAAAGAGAACTGTGTTTAATTTAAGGTTGTCACTAATTGCCAAATATTGGTTCATGCCTCTCCATGCTGTAGAGGAGGAACAGCACTAGAGGAGGCCTGTGGGATAGCTGAGGTTTGTAGTCCTTACACTCTGTGTCTCAGTGGTCACTATGGCTTAGGGGCTTCCACAGGGTCTCCCTGAGATGGCACAGGTGTTGGGGTTTGCACTATGAATTGTGGTTATTTGGTCCCCCTCATACACATCCTGATGTTTTGAGTGCACTTGCTGGTTATATGCAAAGAAGGAAACAAAGTAAATGTAAAGCAGATCACGGTTTCTTCTTCTTCTGTAGAATTAAGCACGTAAAAGCTACAGTTCTTTAACAATAAACAGACAGGTCTTGGCTACAGCAGGGTAACAAAGACTGTTAGTGTTTCTAGGCTACCTGGAGCTAGTCCTCTATACTATAGCTCTTATTGTCGATAACCAATTTATCCTTTTCCCTAAAAAATACGGAGGTGGAAAAAACACTCCACTTGCCCTGTTGTTGTCACGATTCGGCTGGCAGGAGGTGGATCCTCTGTGCCAGAGAGGGATTGGCGTGGACCGTGCTAGTGGACCGGTTCTAAGCTGCTACTGGTTTTCACCAGAGCCCGCCGCAAAGCGGGATGGTCTTGCAGCGGCGGTAGCAACCAGGTCGTATCCACTAGCAACGGCTCAACCTCTCTGACTGCTGAAGATAGGCGCGGTACAAGGGAGTAGACAAGAGCAAGGTCGGACGTAGCAGAAGGTCGGGGCAGGCAGCAAGGATCGTAGTCAGGGGCAACGGCACGAGGTCTGGAACACAGGCTAGGAACACACTGGGAAACGCTTTCACTGGCACGATGGCAACAAGATCCGGCAAGGAAGGGAAGGGGAAGTGAGGTGATATAGGGAAGTGCACAGGTGAATACACTAATTAAACCAACTGCGCCAATCAGCGGCGCAGTGGCCCTTTAAATGGTAGAGACCCGGCGCGCGCGCGCCCTAAGGAGCGGGGCCGCGCGCGCCGGGACAGGACCGACGGAGAGCGAGTCAGGTACGGGAGCCGGGGTGCGCATCGCGAGCGGGCGCCACCCGCATCGCGAATCGCATCCCGGCTGGAAGAGGTATCGCAGCGCACCCGGTCAGCAGGTCTGACCGGGGCGCTGCGATTGCGAGGATGTTGCGAGCGCTCCGGGGAGGAGCGGGGACCCGGAGCGCTCGGCGTAACAGTACCCTCCCCCTTGGGTCTCCCCCTCTTCTTGGAGCCTGAGAACCTGAGGACCAGACTTTTGTCTAGGATGTTGTCCTCAGGTTCCCAGGATCTCTCTTCAGGACCACAGCCCTCCCAATCTACCAAAAAAAATCTTTTTCCTCTGACCGTCTTGGAGGCCAGTATCTCCTTTACGGAGAAGATGTCAGAAGAACCGGAAACAGGAGTGGGAGAAACAAGTTTGGGAGAGAAACGGTTGATGATGAGTGGTTTAAGGAGAGAGACATGGAAGGCATTGGGAATACGAAGAGAAGGAGGAAGAAGGAGTTTGTAAGAGACAGGATTAATCTGGCACAAGACTTTGCAAGGACCAAGATAGCGTGGTCCCAGTTTGTAACTGGGGACACGAAAGCGGACATATTTAGCGGAGAGCCATACCTTGTCTCCGGGAGCAAAAATGGGGGGGGTTCTTCTTTTCTTATCGGCAAACCTTTTCATGCGGGATGAAGCCTGTAAAAGAGAATTTTGGGTCTCTTTCCATATGGTGGAAAGATCACGAGTTACTTCATCCACAGCGGGCAAACCAGAGGGCAAGGGAGTAGGGAGGGGGGGAAGAGGGTGACGGCCGTACACCACGAAAAATGGGGACTTAGCAGAAGATTCAGAGACTCTGAAGTTGTATGAGAATTCGGCCCATGGTAGAAGATCTGCCCAGTCATCCTGGCGGGAGGAAACAAAATGCCGTAAATAGTCACCCAGGACCTGGTTAATTCTTTCTACTTGCCCATTGGATTGGGGATGATAAGAAGAAGAGAAGTTTAATTTAATCTTGAGCTGTTTACAGAGAGCCCTCCAGAATTTAGACACGAATTGGACGCCTCTATCCGAGACGATCTGCGTGGGCAAACCGTGAAGACGAAAAATGTGTACAAAAAATTGTTTTGCCAACTGAGGCGCTGAAGGAAGACCAGGAAGAGGAATAAAATGTGCCATCTTGGAAAATCGATCAACGACCACCCAAACAACAGTGTTGCCACGGGATGGGGGTAAGTCCGTAATAAAGTCCATACCAATCAGTGACCAAGGCTGTTCGGGGACAGGCAGAGGATGAAGGAGACCAGCAGGCTTCTGGCGAGGAGTCTTATCCCGGGCACAGACAGTACAGGCCCGCACAAAATCAACAACATCCGTCTCCAGAGTCGGCCACCAATAGAAACGAGAGATGAGTTGCAGGGACTTTTTGATGCCCCCATGGCCTGCGAGGTGGGAGGAGTGACCCCATCTGAGAATCCCGAGACGTTGGCGTGGAGAAACGAAGGTCTTCCCTGGAGGAGTTTGCCTGATGGAGGCTGGGGAAGTGGAGATCAGACAGTCAGGAGGAATGATGTGTTGCGGAGAGACCTCTGCTTCCGAGGCATCCGAGGAACGAGAGAGGGCATCGGCCCTAATGTTCTTGTCGGCAGAGCGAAAATGAATTTCAAAGTTAAAACGGGCAAAGAACAACGACCACCTGGCCTGGCGAGGGTTCAGCCGTTGGGCAGACTGGAGATAGGAGAGATTCTTGTGATCGGTGTAAATGATAACTGGAAAATTTGATCCCTCCAGCAGATGTCTCCATTCCTCAAGTGCCAATTTAATGGCCAGTAGTTCTCGATCCCCGATGGAGTAGTTTCTCTCCGCCGGAGAGAAGGTCCTAGAAAAAAACCCACAAGTAACAGCATGCCCGGAAGAATTTTTTTGTAGAAGGACCGCTCCAGCTCCCACTGAGGAGGCATCTACCTCCAATAGGAAGGGTTTAGATGGGTCAGGTCTGGAGAGCACGGGAGCAGAAGAAAAGGCAGACTTGAGCCGTTTAAATGCGTCTTCCGCTTGGGGAGACCAGGACTTGGGATTGGCATTTTTCTTGGTTAAAGCCACGATAGGAGCTACAATGGTGGAAAAGTGTGGAATAAATTGTCTGTAATAATTGGCGAACCCCAAAAAACGTTGGATAGCACGGAGTCCGGAGGGGCGTGGCCAATCCAAGACGGCAGAGAGTTTATCCGGGTCCATTTGTAATCCCTGGCCAGAGACCAAGTATCCTAGGAAAGGAAGAGATTGACATTCAAACAGACATTTCTCCATTTTGGCATAAAGTTGATTGTCTCGAAGTCTCTGAAGAACCATGCGGACATGCTGGCGGTGTTCTTCTAAGTTGGCAGAAAAAATCAGAATATCGTCCAGATACACAACAACACAGGAATATAAGAGATCACGAAAAATTTCATTAACAAAGTCTTGGAAGACGGCAGGGGCGTTGCACAGGCCAAAGGGCATGACCAGATACTCAAAGTGTCCATCTCTGGTGTTAAATGCAGTCTTCCATTCGCCCCCCTCCCTGATGCGGATGAGATTATAAGCACCTCTTAAGTCCAGTTTGGTAAAGATGTGGGCACCTTGAAGGCGATCAAAGAGTTCTGAGATAAGAGGTAGAGGGTAGCGGTTCTTTACCGTGATTTTATTAAGTCCGCGGTAATCAATGCAAGGACGCAGGGAGCCATCTTTTTTGGACACAAAAAAAAATCCAGCTCCGGCAGGAGAGGAGGATTTGCGGATAAACCCCTTTTTTAAATTTTCCTGGATGTATTCAGACATAGCAAGAGTCTCTGGAGCGGACAGAGGATAAATTCTGCCCCGGGGTGGAGTAGTGCCCGGGAGGAGGTCAATAGGACAGTCATAAGGCCTGTGAGGAGGTAAAGTCTCAGCTTGCTTTTTGCAAAATACGTCAGCATAGTCCATATAAGCCTTAGGGAGACCGGTTACAGGGGGAACCACAGGGTCACGGCAGGGAGTACTGGGAACCGGTTTAAGACAGTCCTTGAAACAAGAAGTACCCCAGCTCTTGATTTCTCCTGTGGACCAATCAAGGGTTGGGGAATGGCGTTGAAGCCACGGTAATCCAAGGAGAATTTCGGAAGTGCAATTGGAGAGGACCAAAAACTCAATTTTTTCGTGATGAGGTCCGATGCACATTAGGAGGGGTTCCGTGCGGTAACGCACGGTACAGTCCAATCTTTGATTGTTAACACAATTGATGTAGAGGGGTCTGGCGAGACTGGTCACCGGGATGTTGAACCTGTTGATGAGAGAGGCCAAAATAAAATTTCCTGCAGATCCGGAGTCCAAGAAGGCCATAGTAGAGAAGGAGAAGATGGAGGAAGATATCCGCACAGGCACAGTAAGGCGTGGAGAAGCAGAGTAGACATCAAGAACTGTCTCCCCTTTGTGCGGAGTCAGCGTACGTCTTTCCAGGCGGGGAGGACGGATAGGACAATCCTTCAGGAAGTGTTCGGTACCGGCACAGTACAGGCACAGATTCTCCATGCGGCGTCGTGTCCTCTCTTGAGGTGTCAAGCGAGACCGGTCAACTTGCATAGCCTCCACGGCGGGAGGCACAGGAACGGATTGCAGAGGACCAGAGGAGAGAGGAGCCGGGGAGAAAAAACGCCTCGTACGAACAAAGTCCATATCCTGGCGGAGCTCCTGACGCCTTTCGGAAAAACGCATGTCAATGCGAGTGGCTAGATGAATAAGTTCATGCAGGTTAACAGGAATTTCTCATGCGGCCAGAACATCTTTAATGTTGCTGGATAGGCCTTTTTTAAAGGTCGCGCAGAGGGCCTCATTATTCCAAGATAATTCGGAAGCAAGAGTACGGAATTGGATGGCGTACTCGCCAACGGAAGAATTACCCTGGACCAGGTTCAGCAGGGCAGTCTCAGCAGAAGAGGCTCGGGCAGGTTCCTCAAAGACACTTCGAATCTCTGTGAAGAAGGAGTGTACAGAGGCAGTGATGGGGTCATTGCGGTCCCAGAGCGGTGTGGCCCATGACAGAGCTTTTCCGGACAGAAGGCTGACTACGAAAGCCACCTTAGACCTTTCAGTAGGAAACTGGTCCGACATCATCTCCAAGTGCAGGGAACATTGTGAAAGAAAGCCACGGCAAAACTTAGAGTCCCCATCAAATTTATCCGGCAAGGATAGTCGTAGGCCGGAAGCGGCCACTCGCTGCGGAGGAGGTGCAGGAGCTGGCGGAGGAGATGATTGCTGAAGCTGTGGTAGTAGCTGCTGTAGCATCACGGTCAGTTGAGACAGCTGGTGGCCTTGTTGCGCTATCTGTTGCGACTGCTGGGCGACTACCGTGGTGAGGTCGGCGACAACTGGCAGTGGAACTTCAGCGGGATCCATGGCCGGATCTACTGTCACGATTCGGCTGGCAGGAGGTGGATCCTCTGTGCCAGAGAGGGATTGGCGTGGACCGTGCTAGTGGACCGGTTCTAAGCTGCTACTGGTTTTCACCAGAGCCCGCCGCAAAGCGGGATGGTCTTGCAGCGGCGGTAGCAACCAGGTCGTATCCACTAGCAACGGCTCAACCTCTCTGACTGCTGAAGATAGGCGCGGTACAAGGGAGTAGACAAGAGCAAGGTCGGACGTAGCAGAAGGTCGGGGCAGGCAGCAAGGATCGTAGTCAGGGGCAACGGCAGGAGGTCTGGAACACAGGCTAGGAACACACTGGGAAACGCTTTCACTGGCACGATGGCAACAAGATCCGGCAAGGAAGGGAAGGGGAAGTGAGGTTATATAGGGAAGTGCACAGGTGAATACACTAATTAAACCAACTGCGCCAATCAGCGACGCAGTGGCCCTTTAAATCGTAGAGACCCGGCGCGCGCGCGCCCTAAGGGGCGGGGCCGCGCGCGCCGGGACAGGACCGACGGAGAGCGAGTCAGGTACGGGAGCCGGGGTGCGCATCGCGAGCGGGCGCCACCCGCATCGCGAATCGCATCCCGGCTGGAAGAGGTATCGCAGCGCACCCGGTCAGCAGGTCTGACCGGGGCGCTGCGATTGCGAGGATGTTGCGAGCGCTCCGGGGAGGAGCGGGGACCCGGAGCGCTCGGCGTAACAGTTGTTCTGCTCTACCAACAAGGGGGTGCATATCTTAAAATTTCTCAATACTCTCGAGCCCACTCGATGAACAGGACTAGTTAGGAAAGTATTAACGTGAACAAGTGCCAACGCCAAGCTAGCTGAGGATTCTTAGCAGGAGCTGTTTTGATTCCAAATTATTCCCAGCTATTCTACTATGACAGATCCTCTACTTGTTCAAGGCAGACTTGCATACTTCTCAGCAAAGAGGCTGCTTCAATATGTCCTCTCACTGAGACAGACTGCACTAAATCCATCTCACTAGAGAGGCTAGGTCTCAACTAACTTCACTTCCTCAGAGTAGATAGGTCTTCCCTATGGTAGGTTCCTAGCAGTGTTAACTTTTTACTGTTTATAGCCATACCTGGTATTTTACAGTTACAGTACTATGTACAGTATACAACAGCATAAAATATCATTAAATATGGCAAGTCAATACAGAACATCACGGACATCAAACAATACATGAAACTAGGGCATTTGTAAGATGACACCTAAACACAGGCCCTGCAGGAATCCCAGTGGAACACTGGATACATATGTATTTAGTAATAAGTTTAACATGATCAACATATTTCTAGTTTGGGTGTTATCCAAAAATAGTTACATAAGCAATGAAAAGAAATGCAGCAAAAAATTACTGCAATGGTAATTACTAATTAATTTGTAAGCTCTTATTAAACCATACACGTTATTAATTTAACTTAAAAAACATTATTTTCATAACAATACTATACTACTGACATTATTTTGCATTTCAAGGTTGATAACTTGAGAAATGCCCTGAAAAAATAAAATTGCTTACATTTTTAATCGCGTTTCTGCCCTGCAATCTGCTGTCCACTGCCCAGGGCTGGCGTTAATGCAGGGCAATCGCCCAGGGCCCCCATCCCCAGTGGCAGATCCAGTGGGGGGATCCACCACTGAGCAGCCCGCAGGAGGCCACATCCCATTCGGGACATCCCTGTGTCCCGAAATATCTTTTCGGGATACAAGGATGTCCCGGTTACCTTTATGCGGCCCTGCGTTAACTTTAAAAATGCAGGGGCTGCCGGGAGTGCGTGCACCCATAGGAACGGAGGAGCAGAGCATCGAGGAGGAGGAGGACGCAATCGCGCATGGTAAGTTACCTGCATCTTCAGTGCTCCGACCACCGGTCCTCCGGTCCCGGCACCTACTGCTATTGCCTGTAGGCCATAGCAGTAGATTGTGACCCCCTGACTGGAGGAGCGGTGGACAGAGCACTGAAGTGGGGCAGTACACAGGCATACAGCCTCCAGCCATACACTGTATATGGCTGAAGGCTGTATGTCTGTGGGGGAGCTATAGTGCACGCAATGTGGGGGAACTATACTGCACCTAATGTGGGGGAACTATACTGCACGTAATGTGGGGGAACTATACTGCACGTAATGTGGGGGAACTATACTGCACCCAATGTGGGGGAACTATACTGCACCTAATGTGGGGGAACTACAACCTAATGTGGGGGAACTATACTGCACCTAATGTAGGGGAACTATACTGCACCTAATGTGGGGTAACTATAGTACACCTAATGTGGGGAACTATACTGCACCTAATGTTGGGGAACTATACTGCCAACCTAATGTGGGAGGAACTATACTGCCAACCTAATGAGGGGGACTTATACTGCCAGCCTAATGTGAGGGAACTATACTGAAAACCTAATGTAGGGGAACTATACTGACAACCTAATGTGGGGGGGACCTATACTGACAACCTAATGTGGGGGAACTACAACCTAATGTGGGGGAACTACAACCTAATGTGGGGGAACTATACTGCACCTAATGTCGGGAACTATACTGCACCTAATGTGGGGGAACTATACTGCGCCTAATATGGGGGAACTATACTTCACCTAATGTGGGGGAACTATACTGCACCTAATGTGGGGGAACCACAACCTAATGTGGGGAAACTATACTGCACCTAATGTGGGGGAACTATACTGAACATAATGTGGGGGGGACTATACTGCCAGCCTAATGTGGGGGAACTATACTGACAACCTAATGTGGGGGACCTATACTACCAACCTAATGTAGGGGAACTACACTGCCAACCGAATGTGGAGGAACTACAACCTAATGTGGGGGAACTACAACCTAATGTAGGGGAACTATCCTGCCAACCTAATGTGGGGGAACTACATACAACCTAATGTGGGGGAACTACAACCTAATGTAGGGGAACTATACTGCCAACCTAATGTGGGGGAACTACAACCTAATGTGGGGGAACTATACTGCCAGCCTAATGTGGGGGAACTATACTGACAACCTAATGTGGGGGAACTATACTGACAACCTAATGTGGGGGACTTATACTGCCAGCCTAATGTGAGGGAACTATACTGAAAACCTAATGTAGGGGAACTATACTGACAACCTAATGTGGGGGGGACCTATACTGACAACCTAATGTGGGGGAACTACAACCTAATGTGGGGGAACTACAACCTAATGTGGGGGAACTATACTGCACCTAATGTCGGGAACTATACTGCACCTAATGTGGGGGAACTATACTGCGCCTAATATGGGGGAACTATACTTCACCTAATGTGGGGGAACTATACTGCACCTAATGTGGGGGAACCACAACCTAATGTGGGGAAACTATACTGCACCTAATGTGGGGGAACTATACTGAACATAATGTGGGGGGGACTATACTGCCAGCCTAATGTGGGGGAACTATACTGACAACCTAATGTGGGGGACCTATACTACCAACCTAATGTAGGGGAACTACACTGCCAACCGAATGTGGAGGAACTACAACCTAATGTGGGGGAACTACAACCTAATGTAGGGGAACTATCCTGCCAACCTAATGTGGGGGAACTACATACAACCTAATGTGGGGGAACTACAACCTAATGTAGGGGAACTATACTGCCAACCTAATGTGGGGGAACTACAACCTAATGTGGGGGAACTATACTGCCAGCCTAATGTGGGGGAACTATACTGACAACCTAATGTGGGGGAACTATACTGACAACCTAATGTGGGGGGAACTATACTGACAACCTAATGTGGGGGGACCTATACTGCCAGCCTAATGTGGCGGAACTATACTGCCAACCTAATGTGGGGAGAACTATACTGCCAACCTAATGTGGGGGAACTATACTGCCAACCTAATGTGGGGGAACTATACTGCCAACCTAATGTGGGGAACTATGCTGCCAACCTAATGTGGGGGAACTATGCTGCCAACCTAATGTGGGGGAACTATACTGCCGACCTAATGTTGGGGAAGTATACTGACAACTTAATGTGGGGGACCTATACTGCCAACCTAATGTGGGGGAACTACAACCTAATGTGGGGGAACTATACTGCCAACCTAATGTGGGGGAACTATACTGCCAACCTAATGTGGGGGAGCTATACTGCAAACCTAATGTGGGGGAACTATACTGCCAACCTAATGTGGGGGAACTATGCTGCCATCCTAATGTGGGGGAACTATGCTGCCAACCTAATGTGGGGGAACTATACAAAAATATAAAATTGTACTATTCTGATCCCTATAACTCTTTTATTTTTCTTTATATGGGGAAGTATGAGGGTCATTTTTTGCGCTTTGATTTGTAGTTTTTATCGGTACCTTTTTTATTTTGATAGGACTTTTCAATTGCTTTTTAGATATTTTTTTAATAGTATTTGAAGTGACCAAAAATGTGCAAATCTGGTTAGTGCGCTATTACCACTTTTGGGGCCCCACTTTTGATTTTGCCCTGGGCCACGCTAAGCCTAAAACCGGCCCTGCCACTGCCTGTTGTCAGGGGAAATCTATCTGTAGTAACATCTAGATCAGAACAAATCACTGGAAGTAAGGGTTGGGTTTACCATGTGCAATTTGCAGATTAGAGGGAGAAAGACTAAAAAAGCCTGGATTGTGTACCTGCAAGCTGATTGAGTCTGAATTCCAGCACAGTGCCAGGCTTTTCAGTTTAGTGCTTTTAAGTTTGTGCTGTGCTGTCATTGGCCAGAAAAGTAAAGGAAAAGAAGTCATTATATGTGTGTACTACTGGTAAACAGTCCATCTCTGGTCCCCCACTTTAAATGGAGGGAATGAGAAACAGCTGTGCACCATGGAGGGTGATCTCAATAACAGCAAAGGGAGCACTAAAAAAACATTGTCACCATCCTGAAGGATTCATCTTACAAAATCATGCAGGTTTTTAAAGATCTTTTGAAATAACAGTTACACTTTAAG
Source organism: Hyla sarda (assembly GCF_029499605.1). Taxonomy (NCBI): domain Eukaryota; kingdom Metazoa; phylum Chordata; class Amphibia; order Anura; family Hylidae; genus Hyla; species Hyla sarda. Next base: position 144,508,374 of record NC_079189.1, on the reverse strand, counting down.
GTAGTATGTAATGCAGCGTCACTCCGCTTAAAAGTGTCTTAGAGTTTTAAGACAATACTTAAGGAGTTGGGTCTTGTGTCCGGATTTAGTGGTTTCGTTTGGGGTCTGATTAATTTTGTGAATCAGTCTGGGGTCTTAAGTAAGTTGTCTCTGTTACGCCGAGCGCTCCGGGTCCCCGCTCCTCCTACAATCAACTTTATGCCAAAATGGAAAAATGTCTCTTTGAATGTCAGTCTCTTCCTTTCCTAGGATACTTAGTCTCTGGCCAGGGACTACAAATGGACCCAGATAAACTATCTGCCGTATTAGATTGGCCACGCCCCTCCGGACTCCGTGCTATCCAACGTTTTTTGGGGTTCGCCAATTATTACAGACAATTTTTCCACACTTTTCCACTATTGTGGCTCCTATCGTGGCTCTAACCAAGAAAAACGCCAATCCTAAGTCCTGGTCTCCTCAAGCGGAAGACGCATTTAAACATCTCAAGTCTGCCTTTTCTTCTGCTCCCGTACTCTCCAGACCTGACCCATCTAAACCCTTCTTATTGGAGGTAGACGCCTCCTCAGTGGGAGCTGGAGCAGTTCTTCTACAAAAAAATTCTTCCGGGCATGCTGTTACTTGTGGGTTTTTTTCTAGGACCTTCTCTCCGGCGGAGAAAAACTACTCCATTGGTGATCGAGAATTACTGGCCATAAAAATGTCGCTTGAGGAATGGAGGCACCTGCTGGAGGGATCCAAATATCCAGTTATTATATACACTGACCACAAGAATCTCTCTTATCTCCAGTCTGCCCAATGACTGAACCCTCGCCAGGCTAGGTGGTCGTTGTTCTTTGCCCGTTTTAACTTTGAAATCCATTTTCGCCCTGCTGACAAGAACATTAGGGCCGATGCCCTCTCTCGTTCTTCAGATGCCTCTGAAGTGGAAGCCTCTCCGCAACACATCATTCCTCCGGTCTGTCTGATCTCCACTTCTCCAGCTTCCATCAGACAAACTCCTCCAGGGAAGACCTTCGTTTCTCCACGCCAGCGCCTCGGGATTCTCAAGTGGGGACACTCCTCCCACCTCGCAGGCCATGCTGGCATCAAAAAATCCTTTCAACTCATCTGTCGATTTTATTGGTGGCCTACTCTGGAGACTGATGTTGTTGATTTCGTGCGGGCTTATACTGTCTGTGCCCGGGATAAGACTCCTCGCCAGAAGCCTGCTGGTCTCCTTCATCCTCTGCCTGTTCCTGAACAACCTTGGTCACAGATTGGTATGGACTTTATTACTGACTTGCCTTTATCCCGTGGCAACACAGTTGTTTGGGTGGTCATTGATCGATTCTCCAAGATGGCACATTTTATCCCTCTTCCAGGCCTTCCTTCAGCGCCTCAGTTGGCAAAGCAATTTTTTATACACATTTTTCGCCTTCACGGGTTGCCCACGCATATCGTCTCGGATAGAGGCGTTCAATTTGTGTCTAAATTCTGGAGGGCCCTCTGTAAGCAGCTCAAGATCAAATTAAACTTCTCTTCTTCTTATCATCCCCAATCCAATGGGCAAGTAGAAAGAATTAATCAGGTCCTGGGTGACTATTTGCGACATTTTGTTTCCTCCCGCCAGGATGACTGGGCAGATCTTCTACCATGGGCCGAATTCTCATACAACTTCAGAGTCTCCGAATCTTCTGCTAAATCCCCATTCTTTGTGGTGTACGGCCGTCACCCTCTTCCTCCCCTCCCCACTCCCATGCCCTCTGGTTTGCCCGCTGTTGATGAAGTGACTCGAGACCTTTCCACCATATGGAAAGAAACCCAAAATTCTCTTTTACTGGCTTCATCCCGGATGAAAAAATTTGCTGATAAGAAAAGAAGAACTCCCCCCATTTTTGCTCCCGGAGACAAGGTATGGCTCTCCGCTAAGTATGTCCGCTTTCGTGTCCCCAGTTATAAACTGGGACCACGCTATCTTGGTCCTTTCAAAATCATGTGCCAGATCAACCCTGTCTCTTACAAACTCCTTCTTCCTCCTTCTCTCCGTATTCCCAATGCCTTCCATGTCTCTCTCCTTAAACCACTCATCCTTAACCGCTTCTCTCCCAAAGTTGTTTCTCCCACTCCTGTTTCCGGTTCATCTGACGTCTTTTCGGTGAAGGAGATTCTAGCATCCAAGACAGTCAGAGGTAAAAGATTCTTCTTGGTTGACTGGGAAAATTGTGGCCCAGAGGAGAGATCTTGGGAACCTGAGGACAACATCCTGGACAAAAGTCTTATCCTCAGGTTCTCAGGCTCCAAGAAGAGGGGAGACCCAAGGGGGGGGGGGTACTGTTACGCCGAGCGCTCCGGGTCCCCGCTCCTCCCCGGAGCGCTCGCAGCGTTCTCTCATTTGCAGCGCCCCAGTCAGACCTGCTGACCGGGTGCGCTGCGATATTACTCCCAGCCGGGATGCGATTCGCGATGCGGGACGCGCCCGCTCACGATGCGCATCTCGGCTCCCGTACCTGACCCGTTCCCCGTCTGTGTTGTCCCGGCGCGCACGGCCCCGCTCCTTAGGGCGCGCACGCGCCGGGTCTCTGCGATTTAAAGGGCCACTGCGCCACTGATTGGCGCAGCAGGCCTAATCAGTATCCTCACCTGTGCACTCCCTACTTATACCTCACTTCCCCTGCACTCCCTCGCCTGCACTCCCTTGTTGCCATTGTGCCAGTGAAAGCGTTTCCTTGTGTGTTCCTAGCCTGTGTTCCAGACCTCCTGCCATTGCCCCTGACTACGATCCTTGCTGCCTGCCCTGACCTTCTGCTACGTCCGACCTTGCTCTTGTCTACTCCCTTGTACCGCGCTTATCTCAGCAGTCAGAGAGGTTGAGCCGTTGCCGGTGGATACAACCTGGTTGCTACCGCCGCTGCAAGACCATCCCGCTTTGCGGCGGGCTCTGGTGAATACCAGTAGCAACTTAGAACCGGTCCACGCCAATCCCTCTCTGGCACAGAGGATCCACCTCCAGCCAGCCAAATCGTGACAGTCTCCCTGTTTTGAAGGAGTATGGTATGGTTTCTGATTCATTTTAGGGTCTAGAATGGGATCTGGAATTAATGAAAGGGTCTGTGTTACAGGTTACATTTAGTCTAGTCCTGGAGATTTATCAATAATTGCAGATGCACCTGGACTTGCCACTGACATCAGGATCATCAGCACTAACCTGAATATACAGGCATATAGTGCAGGTGATCCCCTTTAAAATGCTCATTACCTTCTTCTGATTCATTCAGGCAGTCCTGAGATATCTTTCCTGTTGCTGGTATGCCATTTTTTTTATCAGCTCATTTATTTATTTATTAAGTTTTATCAATTGCATTATAAACAAAATACACCAACGCCAGTGTCCATCCATAAACCCTCCCCACTTCCCCAACAACATCACCCATCCCATTCCCAATTCCACCAAGAGTTTGAGTGGTATGCTAATTTTGGCTCTGCACAATAATGGTGGGCTCCCGTGCTTTCAGCAAGCTGTTTCCAGTCCCCTGGGTCCCGCTTATGGTGAGATCACTAACTGCTGATGGTAAGGTGGCATGTAAGTACCCTGAGGATGCTCTACCATGTTTGGGTAATGATCTGGCTTTCTGATTTATTAATACAATTTTGAAATCAAAACCAGGTGTGAATCATACATGGAAAAAAGCATAAAGTGAAGATACTACTTCGACTGTTTTTCTTTTATCTCACTCCTGGTTTTACCTTCAAAATCTGAGCAAAATCTAATTTGAACTTAAAATTGTAACTTTTTTCTGCTCATAGTCTGGGCTTGAATGTAAGAATAGTATAACCTATGTTTTTTCCTGCCAGCTTATGTATTTTGAGGACTCTGCCTCCAGTCTTCTTGTTTCCAAGTCAGTTTCCAAATTAAGTTTGTTTCCAAGTTGTCTTTTGGTTTTGATGCAACCTTTTCCTATGCTATGCTTCCGCCTAGCCTTTATGTTTTTACATAGTGTTCTACAGCCTTTATCTTTGCTTGCAAGTCCTGTGTCCATACCTGCTAGCCCTGTGTCCATGTTACTTTTCTCATATTCTACAATCTGGTCATCATATTCCAGTCCTGCTGCTGGTGACCATGTTTCAGCACTGCTCTAATGTTGGTGGCTATTCTGAAGACAATGACGTGGAACAATCTTCCTTAGAGTCCTATTACACACAAATATGACCAGTGATCTTCCAATGAATGAGCATCATCTTCCTATTTCACAGGGAGATGAATGGCCGACAAAAGAGGAGTAAATGCAATTAAATGATGAACGAGGGACACCATTTTTTTTTTACATTTTTTAAAATTTTTAAATATTTTAAATTCATTTACAGTGATTTATTTTTAATGTATGAAGAGATTGTCCATTTATTATAGTCCTGGTCGTTATGCTCACATAGGTCATGCTGTCCCTTGTTTAGGCCACCTGCATCGGTGTTCCTGTTTGCTGAAACGTGAGTTTTACAGGAATATTAGCAGTTCGACCTCCAATCAGGGCCAGCTCCAGCGTTCCATGGGTGCTTCACCCACTATACACCAAATATATAATTTTTCTATTGCAACTTTTTCTATTGATCTTTATTTTTTGCTACCTATAATTTACTGAAAAAGAAGTATATTGCGGTTGTTATATACACGGTATACACACACACACACACACACACACACATATATATATAACCAAAATGTAATAAACAGTCCCAGTGACAGAGAAATGTCTAACATTTTTAGCAGTCTTTTAGGCTGATACAGATCAAAATACTGAGTGTGTCTCATTGTTTATTCCTCCCAACAACCAGGTTGCAATTTGATGTCCAGCAGATACCAGGAAAACATTAGTGGTTGGAAAATGATTTAATATATACCGTACATATATAGGCATCCCCCTAAGCACTATCATTGTGCTGACCATCCCAACCATAAAATAAGGCTGTCTCCAACTTTAAATGGCTGCATGCATGTCTACCTGAGCAGCGCGTGCATGGATCAGGAGAAATTGCAGTCAACCATCTAACATTCTACTGAATTCTATCTCAGGTTTATTTCCATCTTTTAACGTGGATTATATACACATTACTGGCAGCACATTTCTTTCTTGCCATTTACAATACAATAGGTAGGCATCTTACATTTTAACGTGCTATAGTATAGTGAAAGACATAGAAACCCATGAAAAAAAAACTGTTAATGTAAATTCAGATAGGAAGTTCACTGCTCAAGGACATGATAACTGCTTTTAATGGCCGTATCTCTTGTATCTGCTCAAGTGAATGGTAAACATTCCTTATATAAAATCTGACCTTAGGCTCCATTAAATTGGAAGGAACTTGTTGTCCTTCTGCTCAAGGATCCAACCGTGACATCAAAGCTTGGCACAAAGTAATGCACCCGTGCACTTTGTTGGGCCAGATAGACCATGTGTTACACAAACCAGCATGCATTTGTCATGTTTTACAGATTATAATTATTGTAATCTCATAAAACAATATCGCGGCATGCTAGAAAAAACCCTCAACAAGCTGCAATTCACATCACATTCACATATTGATTCATATGGTATATATATATCTCCCGACACAGTATTGCAAAACCATATTTCTCACACGTTTTGGAATAAGCCCCGTGTAGGAGATCGTGGGGGGTACTAGCTGTAGGACCCCCCGCGATCAGAAACATATCCACTATACTGTGGATAGGGGATAAGTTGTTATGGCAGCATATTTCCTTTAAAGGGTAGCTCCCATCATCCTATTTATTTTTATTTTTTTTGCTAGCCCGTTTCCCCCCCCCGCTACGACACTAGCCCGTTCCCTCCTCCCCCCCCGCCCCGCATACCCCGTTCCCTCATTACACTTGCAGTTACTGCAGAGTCTGGCAGCGGGCGTGCAGGGACAGCGGCAGCAACATGCGGGAGGAGTGGCCTCCCAGCCAGTGGCCCGGGAGCCAATGCGCTCGCTCCCGCCTGTCTGATTGACAGGCAGGGAGCGAGTGCAGCCTAACTGAAAAAGGACTGATTGCCACTCCAAAATCAGTCCTTTTTCAGTGGCCGGTTTTTAAATGTAAATTAAACCTTTTTAATGAAAAAAAAAAAATAAAAGTATATAAGAGATATGTTGTAGTACATAAGTACTACAACATATCAAAAAATAAAGTTGGTGACAGTGCCCATTTAATAGTGTGAGACAGTTGCATGGGCAAAAATAGGGGCCCAAGGATAATCAATCCCTTCCAACTTTTGCTGCCTGTTCTATTTCTCTTCACAGCATATATCTATACTTTTCTTTTCTGTTGTGTGCCTTTGCAAAAGCCTACCTCCCTAACCCTGCACTTTCCACAGGATGCCAGTATAGAGCTTTTTAAGGCTAGTCCCTAGATTCAGCTATTGTTTGTTATTTTTCTATTTTTACAAGCTTATTAACCTCTTAAGGACCAAGCGTTTTTTCAGTTTTTGCATTTTCGTTTTTACCTCGTTACCTTTTAAAAATCCTAACCCTTTCATAATCCATATTAGGGCTTATTTTTTGCGCCACCAATTTTACTTTGCAGTGACATTAGTCATTTTACCCAAAAATTCCAAGAGAAATGTAAAAAAGAAAACATTGTGCGACAAAATTGAACAAAAAAGGCAATTTTGTAATTTTGGGGGCTTCCGTTTCTACGCAGTGCATTTTTCAGCCTGGAGTTGGCGGCAGCATGAGGAGACCATATACAGTAGTTGCAGAATGAGACAGCCTGGAGGTGGCAGCAGCATGAGGCGAACATATGGTGGCAGAATGAGACAGCCTGGAGCTGGCATCAGCATGAGGAGAACAAACGGTGGCAGAATGAGACAGCCTGGAGGTGGCATCAGCAGCAATAGGAGTCCTGAAAGTGACCCGGTGACATAGTGGGGAGGTGGGTGGCAATATCATTACCCAGTGACAAAGATGAATGAAAAAAAAGAGAACTTGGCATCAGATGTGTGGCATCAGGTGGGTGGCAGGATCAGAATAGTAGCTGAGGCAGGGAGGCAGAAGAAAACGGTCTCTTCTCTAGAAGAGTTAGTGTGCACAAGTAAGTTTTGAGGATATGCATTACATAAAACTTAAGTTTTAATAATATTCTATGGATAAAATATACAGTACAGACCAAAAGTTTGGACACACCTTCTCATTCAGAGTTTTCTTTATTTTCATGACTATGAAAATTGTAGATTCACATTGAAGGCATTAAAACTATGAATTAACACATGTGGAATTATATACATAATAAAATAGTGTGAAACAACTGAAAATATGTCATATTCTAGGTAAGTAGCCACCTTTTGCTTTGATTACTGCTTTGCACACTCTTGGCATTCTCTTGTTGAGCTTCAAGGGGTAGTCACCTGAAATGGTTTTCACTTCACAGGTGTGCTGGTGTGGAGGAGGAGGTGTGATGGTGTGGGGGTGCTTTGCTGGTGACACTGTTGGGGGTTTATTAAAAATTGAAGGCATACTGAACCAGCATGGCTACCACAGCATCTTGCAGCGGCATGCTTTTCCATCCAGTTTGCGTTTAGTTGGACCATCATTTATTTTTCAACAGGACAATGACCCCAAACACACCTCCAGGCTGTGTAAGGGCTATTTGACCAAGAAAGAGAGTGATGGGGTGCTGCGCCAGATGACCTGGCCTCCACAGTCACCGGACCTGAACCCAATCGAGATGGGGGTGAGCTGGACAGCAGAGTGAAGGCAAAAAGGACCAACAAGTGCTAAGCATCTCCGGGAACTCTTTTAAGACTGTTGGAAGACCATTTCAGGTGACTACCCCTTGAAGCTCAACAAGAGAATGCCAAGAGTGTGCAAAGCAGTAATCAAAGCAAAAGGTGGCTAGAACCTAGAATATGACATATTTTCACACTTTTTTGTTATGTATATAATTCCACATGTGTTAGTTCATAGTTTTGATGCCTTCAGTGTGAATCTACAATTTTCATAGTCATGAAAATAAAGAAAACTCTGAATGAGAAGGTGTATCCAAACTTTTAGTCTGTACTGTATGTACCCAATTTTTTTTTTGAACTCAAACAAAAGGAAAGGTGTGCAAAAAACACCATGTGCCACCTCCACCACCAAGTATTGATGTGATGCAAAGACCTTTAAAAGGTGGAAGGGAACAATGTATGGTTCATTTTAACCGGTGGGGGTAAAAACTTCCCCTGCCCTACTCTCCCATTATTTATTCCCTTCTTGGCAAGTGTTACTCGCCCTAAAAAGGGCGTTCCCACACAGGAACCTCTCCCTATTTCCACCTGCAAACACTGCCATTTCCCAGGATTTTTAGGTGGAAATAGGGAGAGATGCCTGTGTGGGGCCGCCCTTTTTAAGACGAGTAACACTTTCCTTGAAAAGGTGGAAGGGAACAACGTTTTGTCCATTGTAGCAGGTGGGGGTAAAAACTCCCCTGTAAGGCCCTACTCTCGCCCTATTAATTCCCTTCTTGGCAAGTATTACTCGCCCTAAAAAGGGCAGCCCCACACAGGAAACTCCCTATTTCCACCTAAAAACCATGTGAAATGGCAGTGTTTTTAGGTGGAAATAGGCAGAGGTTCCTGTGTGGGGCCGCCCATTTTAGGGTGAGTAACACTTGCCAAGAAGGGAATTCATAATGCGAGAGTAGGGCCTTACAGGGGAAGTTTTTACCCCCACCAGTTACAATGGACCATACGTTGTTCCCTTCCACCTTTTAAAGGTCTTTGCATCACATCAATACTTGATGGTGTAGGTGGCACATGGTGTTTTTTGCACACCTTTACTTTGTTTGGGTACATATATTTTGTCCTAAGAAAAGTTAGGTTTTAGCTAATACATATCCTCAATACTTACTTGTGGTCTGATGCCGAGGAATGTCTGTAACTGGGGGGCAGCACCTTAAATGTGCTTTGCACTATCCATATTTGTGAAGTTTTGGTGTGGCACCATTGTCAATCTACTCTGATGCATCAGGCATTGGTGGGTGGAAATCCTGGCTGATCCATGCTTAACCCCTTAAGGACGCAGGGCAGTGTGCCGGAGGAGGTCCGGAGGACCTCCTATACCGGCGATCGCTGCAGGACGCCGGTAACTACAAACCGGCGTTCTGCAGCGGTTCTAGGTCATCAGGGTCACGTGTGACCCTGTGACCTGGATATAGATGGTGACTGGTGGTGTAGTATACACCACCAATCACCATCCATGCTGTACTGGGGGCTGGCATTGTGGCCACCCCCTCAGTACAGCTGTGATTGGGTGGCCAAAGTGGCCATACCAATCACAATGTAATGGGAGGGGATCTGGTGGGCTAGGAGCATGTTGCTCCGTTCTGCCCGCCATTTCAGAGAGATCTGGTGTGCAGGACGGAGCCCCGTGCTGCCCACCATCCCCTCAGTAAAAAAAAGTGCCCCTTGCCCCCTTTCTGTGGCCCCTTGGCACAGAAATCCCCAGGGATAGCTTTAGATTAGGTAGGGACAGGTTAGGGTTAAAAAAAAAAAGTCTTTTTAATTTTTTTATTTTTTCCAGCGTACCTCAGTGGGTGTCCGTGGGTCCGTAGCACCTTTAGCTGCGTGACCCCGGCCCTGCTGGGTCGCTGCGGTCTGCCGCCAGCGTTTTTTTTGGGCGCAGATCTTTTTTTTTTTTTTCTTTTTCCTAAGCGTGTGTGCGGACCCTCTTAGTTATAAAAGAGCGGTCCGCCACCGTTTGTTAAAGCCCACCCGCCGCTGATCAGTCCCGTAGTACTGATCAGCGTTTTTTTTTGTGGTGCCGGCGCTTTTTTTCGGGTTTTCTAGCGTGTTTTTGCACCCATAGGCGGTCCGTGCCCCCAGTAGCAGGCGTGTACTGTGTGGCCGGACCTTACCTGTGTGTGCGGCGTGCCTCACCGCTGTCAGTGATTTATCACTGATCAGCGTTTTTTTTTGGTGGTAAAGGCACTTTTTTCGGTTACCGCGTTATTTTTTTGCACCCATAGGTGTTCCGTGCCACCAGTAGCAGGCGTGTACTGTGTGGACGGACCGTACCTGTGTGTGCAGCCTGTCCCACCGCTGTCGGTGATTTATCACTGATCAGCGTTTTTTGGGGTTCAGGCGGGTGCAATTTTTCGAGGTTAAGCGTTTTTTTTATTTTATTTTTCGTTTTTTTTGTGTGGGGGTCTGTGTACAAGCCACCAGCCACTGTTCTGGGCTGAGTGGCCGGACCCCCCACTGACTTCTGCGCCCCCTGCCGCCACAAGCGCTAATCAGTGTGCACACCACTGATTAGATAAACGCTTTTTTTTGGCGCAGGGCTTTTTTTGCGTTAGAAGTCCCCTTTCACTTAAAAAAAAATAAAAGTCCCCTTTTTTATATTTTTTTTCTTTCTGTTAGGGCGGGTTAGTTTAGTTTAGTTAGGTTAGGCTAGGGAGGGTTAGGGGGGTAATATCGCACCACACCACATGCAGCACATACACCAATAAAGTTTTTCCCCACACACACACACACACACCCCCGTATCCACATTAGAGTAGGGAAATGGCCCGCAGAGTGTTCTCGGCGGAGGAGGCATATGACCTAATTGCCTCCGACACCGAGAGCGGCTCAGAGGACGATGAAGACCCCACCTTCCTTATTTCATCGTCCTCCTCATCATCTAGTTCAGATGATGAGCCACCAAGGCGGCGGAGACGCCGCCGTGCGGTGCCGCAAACCTCCTCTGCCCTTGACCCTGTGCCCCATGCTAGTATGAGTCCCCCTGGCGCTCATACTAGTGAAGCCCCCCTGCCAAGGTCACTGGTACCTCGTACCGGAGAACTTGACTGGGCTGAGCCAGCGGACCACGAGCCCGTGATTCCTGAGTTTGTTGGCGACTCAGGAATCAAAATTAACATTGTCGGGTTCACTGAAAAGGACTTTTTCGGTCATTTTTTCAGTGATGACTTTGTTAATTTGATGGTTACACAGACGAATCTGTATGCCCAACAGTTCGTCGCCGCTAACCCGGGCTCATTTTTAGCTAGACCCGGCGGCTGGACTCCAGTCGATGCAGCCGAAATGAGGACCTTTTGGGGCCTCGCGCTGCATATGGGTATAGTTAAAAAACCCTGTGTCAGGCAATATTGGAGTGGGGACGTCTTTTACCAGACACCCCTCTACAGTATGGCCATGACACGTCCCCGGTTCGAGGCCATTCGGAGATGTTTGCATTATGCTGATAATGCGGCATGTCCCCCCCGAACTGATCCTGCGTATGACCGCCTGTATAAAATCAGGCCGGTCATCAATCACTTCGGGGCCAGATTTTGGGAGGCCTATGTCCCGGGGCGGGAGGTCTCTATTGATGAGTCGCTCATCAGCTTCAAGGGGAGACTCAGCTTCCGGCAATACATCCCGACCAAGCGAGCGCGGTATGGCGTGAAGATGTATAAACTTTGCTAGAGTACCTCCGGGTACACTTGCAAGTTTATAGTGTATGAGGGACGAGATTCCCGTTTTGAACCCCCAGAATGTCCCCCCACTCTGGGTGTTAGCGGGAAAATCGTTTGGGGCCTTTTGCACCCATTGCTAGATAAAGGTTACCACCTTTATGTGGATAACTTTTATACTAGTATCCCTCTCTTCACATCCCTCGCCGCCAGATCCACGGTCGCTTGTGGGACAGTCCGGAAGAATCAAAGAGGCCTTCCGCCCCATCCCCTACATGCTCCTATCCCCCGGGGTGAGTCCCGTGCCTTTTCCCATGAGAACCTGTTGTTGGTCCGGTATAAGGACAAGAGGGATGTCCTTATGCTCACCACAATTCATGGGAATGGCAGCACCCCTGTCCCTGTGCGAGGTACCGCGGGACCGGTCCTCAAGCCTGATTGTATTCTGGACTACAATCAGTATATGGGGGGAGTTGATCTTTCTGATCAAGTCCTCAAGCCATATAATGCCATGCGGAAAACACGTGTATGGTATAAAAAGGTTGCGGTCTACATGGTACAGGTTGCCATGTACAACTCTTTTATACTGTACCAGAACGCTGGCAACACAGGGACATACCTGGAGTTCCAAGAGGTAGTTCTAAAGGCCCTCATCTTTGGTGACCGCCAAGGAGCGGGTCAGAGCACCTCTGGAACTTTAGGTCCCCGAATCGTCCCGGGCCAACACTTTCCTGGTGTGATCCCCAACACTAGAAGGTCGGGACGAACCCAGAAGAAATGCAGAGTGTGTTACAGGAAGGGGAGACGGAGGGACACCACCATTCAGTGTGACACTTGCCCAGATAATCCGGGCCTCTGCATAGAATGCTTCAGGGAGTATCACACTTCCATGGAGTACTAAATTTTCCATCCTTTGCCCTAATTTTCATTCCCCAGAATTCGGCTCCAATGTACCAGTCCAGGGTACATTGACTTCCAAATTTTATACCAAAATACCCTACCCCCCCCCCCCCCCCGCCCCAAAAAAAAAACCTTTTTCCCAATACTCCAATATTTTTTTTTCTTCTTCACCCTAAAAAATGGGTCATGGGACACAGAGTCAACAGCATTGGAGGTTTGCAGTTGCCTCAAATGCGCAACGCTCTCTCTCTCCACCTGAGCGGGTTGCGCATTTGAGGTAACAGAATAGGGACAGCCCCACACATCCCCTTCCCAGAATGATGATTCAGAGTATAGGGTTTGGGGCGGGCATAATTTTTACTTTTGGCTGTACTCTGGGTCATCATTCTGGGAAAATAATTGGCATATCAGTACTAAAATTGCAATTTTCTTCCCCCCATAGTACTCTTCATCCTTTCCTGGAAAATAAATGAAGGGAACACCCGTCTGTTCCAAATCTCCACTTCACCCTTTACACCTTCCCTAGGGGGTGTACTGTTTGTAGTATTCTCACATGTGGGTGTTCCTTTCTTGTATTTTCCTCCAAATGTATGCAACTGTTAGGTCCGTAACAAACATCCGCCTCAAATGCGAAGAGTTCTCGCTGAGCTCTGTCGTATTTCCAGGCGACAATTCGGAGTCACATGTTAGTTGTTCCCAGAAAGATGAAGCAGAGTATAGGTTGAAAATTGCAATTTTCAAAAGCTACCCTTCATCCATTCCTGGAAAATAAATTTAGGAAACACCTGTGCATTAAAAATGTCCTCTTTACCCCTATACCCATTCCTCAGGGTGGGTACTTTCTGTAATGGTGTCACATTTGGGTGTTTCATTTTTGTATTTTCCTCGGAATGTATGTAACCGTCAGCTACTGATATGCCATAGGTCACAAATACAAAGTGACCTCTATGACTTCTGAGCCTTGTTGTGCGCCCGTCCAGCACGTTACCCCATATGTGGATGTATTTTTATAGTCAGGGGGAAAAGCCCTCAAAAATTTGTAACCCAATTCCTCATATTACCCCATGTGAAAATGTTAAAAATTGGGTAACCCCAGCATTTTAGTGTAAAAACATCTTATTTTTCAATTTATGGCCCATTTTTCAAAAAACCTGTGAGGTGTTATTTTCCACTGTACCCCTTGTTACGTTCATTGAGGGGTGTAGTTTCTAAAATTGTGTCACATGTGTTTTTTTTTTTTCTGTTGGGGGCTTTATAAATGCACATGACCCCCGACTTCGATTTCAACAAAATTTCCCTCCTTCTATTCTGAGCATTGTAGTGCGTCCACAGAGCAATTTACATCCACATATGGGGTATTTTTTTTTCTCAGACAAAGTTGTTCTACAAATTTTGGGGGCCTTTTGCCCTATTACCCAATGTCAAAATGAAATATTTGGGCTAACACTATCAATATAGTGCAAAAAAATCAAATTTTTCACTTTTACGGCCCATTGTTAAAAAAAACTGTGAGGTGTAAGTACTCACTGTAACACTGTTATGTTCCCCAAGGGGTCTAGTTTCCAAAATGGTATGCAATGTGTTTTTTTTGCTGTCCTGGCACCATAGGGGCTTCCTAAATGCGGCATGCCCCCAGAGCAAAATTTGCTTCCAAAAAGCCAAATGTGACTACTCCTCTTCTGAGACCTGTAGTGCGCCAGCAGAGCACTTTTCACCCCCATATGGGGTGTTTTCTGAATCGGGAGAAATTGGGCTTCAAATTTTGGGGGGTATTTTCTGCTTTAACCCTTTGTAAAAATGTGAAATTTTGGGGAAACCAAGCATTTTAGGTAAAAATTATAATTTTTTTTTTACATATGCAAAAGGCGTGAATCACCTGTGGGGTATTAAGGTTCACTTTACCCCTTGTTACATTCCCCAAGGGGTCTAGTTTCCAAAATGGTATGCCATGTGTTTTTTTTTGCTGTCCTGGCACCATAGGGGCTTCCTAAATGCGGCATGCCCCCAGAGCAAAATTTGCTTCCAAAAAGCCAAATGTGACTACTCCTCTTCTGAGACCTGTAGTGCGCCAGCAGAGCACTTTTCACCCCCATATGGGGTGTTTTCTGAATCGGGAGGAATTGGGCTTCAAATTTTGGGGGGTATTTTCTGCTTTAACCCTTTGTAAAAATGTAAAAATTTGGGTAAACCAAACATTTTAGGTAACATTTTTTTTTTTTTTACATATGCAAAAGTCATGAAACCCCTGTGGGGTATTAAGGTTCACTTTACCCCTTGTTACATTCCCCAAGGGGTCTAGTTTCCAAAATGGTATGCCATGTGTTTTTTTTTGCTGTCCTGGCACCATAGGGGCTTCCTAAATGCGGCATGCCCCCAGAGCAAAATTTGCTTCCAAAAAGCCAAATGTGACTACTCCTCTTCTGGGACCTGTAGTGCGCCAGCAGAGCACTTTTCACCCCCATATGGGGTGTTTTCTGAATCGGGAGAAATTGGGCTTCAAATTTTGGGGGGTATTTTCTGCTTTAACCCTTTGTAAAAATGTGAAATTTTGGGGAAACCAAGCATTTTAGGTAAAAATTATTATTTTTTTTTTTTACATATGCAAAAGGCGTGAATCACCTGTGGGGTATTAAGGTTTACTTTACACCTTGTTACATTCCCCAAGGGGTCTAGTTTCCAAAATGGTATGCCATGTGTTTTTTTTTTGCTGTCCTGGCACCATAGGGGCTTCCTAAATGCGGCATGCCCCCAGAGCAAAATTTGCTTCCAAAAAGCCAAATGTGACTACTCCTCTTCTGAGACCTGTAGTGCGCCAGCAGAGCACTTTTCACCCCCATATGGGGTGTTTTCTGAATCGGGAGAAATTGGGCTTCAAATTTTGGGGGGTATTTTCTGCTTTAACCCTTTGTAAAAATGTAAAAATTTGGGGAAACCAAACATTTTAGGTAAAATTTTTTTTTTTTACATATGCAAAAGTCATGAAACCCCTGTGGGGTATTAAGGTTCACTTTACCCCTTGTTACATTCCCCAAGGGGTCTAGTTTCCAAAATGGTATGCCATGTGTTTTTTTTTTGCTGTCCTGGCACCATAGGGGCTTCCTAAATGCGGCATGCCCTCAGAGCAAAATTTGCTTCCAAAAAGCCAAATGTGACTACTCCTCTTCTGGGACCTGTAGTGCGCCAGCAGAGCACTTTTCACCCCCATATGGGGTGTTTTCTGAATCGGGAGAAATTGGGCTTCAAATTTTGGGGGGTATTTTCGGCTTTAACCCTTTGTAAAAATGTGAAATTTTGGGGAAACCAAGCATTTTAGGTAAAAATTATATATTTTTTTTTACATATGCAAAAGTCGTGAAACCCTTGTGGGATATTAAGGTTCACTTTACCCCTTGTTACATTCCCCAAGGGGTCTAGTTTCCAAAATGGTATGCCATGTGTTTTTTTTTGCTGTCCTGGCACCATAGGGGCTTCCAAATGCAGCATGCCTCCAGAGCAAAATTTGCTTCCAAAAAGCCAAATGTGACTACTTCACTTCTGAGACCTGTAGTGCGCCAGCAGAGCACTTTTCACCCCCATATGGGGTGTTTTCTGAATTGGGATAAATTGGGCTTCAAATTTTGGGCGGTATTTTCAGCTTTAACCCTTTGTAAAAATGTAAAAATTTGGAGAAACCAAACATTTTAGGTAAAATTATTTTTTTTTTTTTACATATGCAAAAGTCATGAAACCCCTGTGGGGTATTAAGGTTCACTTTACCCCTTGTTACATTCCCCAAGGGGTCTAGTTTCCAAAATGGTATGCCATGTGTTTTTTTTTGCTGTCCTGGCACCATAGGGGCTTCCAAATGCAGCATGCCTCCAGAGCAAAATTTGCTTCCAAAAAGCCAAATGTGACTACTCCTCTTCTGGGACCTGTAGTGCGCCAGCAGAGCACTTTTCACCCCCATATGGGGTGTTTTCTGAATCGGGAGAAATTGGGCTTCAAATTTTGGGGGGTATTTTCTGCTTTAACCCTTTGTAAAAATGTGAAATTTTGGGGAAACCAAGCATTTTAGGTAAAAATTATTATTTTTTTTTTTTACATATGCAAAAGGCGTGAATCACCTGTGGGGTATTAAGGTTTACTTTACACCTTGTTACATTCCCCAAGGGGTCTAGTTTCCAAAATGGTATGCCATGTGTTTTTTTTTTGCTGTCCTGGCACCATAGGGGCTTCCTAAATGCGGCATGCCCCCAGAGCAAAATTTGCTTCCAAAAAGCCAAATGTGACTACTCCTCTTCTGAGACCTGTAGTGCGCCAGCAGAGCACTTTTCACCCCCATATGGGGTGTTTTCTGAATCGGGAGAAATTGGGCTTCAAATTTTGGGGGGTATTTTCTGCTTTAACCCTTTGTAAAAATGTAAAAATTTGGGGAAACCAAACATTTTAGGTAAAATTTTTTTTTTTTACATATGCAAAAGTCATGAAACCCCTGTGGGGTATTAAGGTTCACTTTACCCCTTGTTACATTCCCCAAGGGGTCTAGTTTCCAAAATGGTATGCCATGTGTTTTTTTTTTGCTGTCCTGGCACCATAGGGGCTTCCTAAATGCGGCATGCCCTCAGAGCAAAATTTGCTTCCAAAAAGCCAAATGTGACTACTCCTCTTCTGGGACCTGTAGTGCGCCAGCAGAGCACTTTTCACCCCCATATGGGGTGTTTTCTGAATCGGGAGAAATTGGGCTTCAAATTTTGGGGGGTATTTTCGGCTTTAACCCTTTGTAAAAATGTGAAATTTTGGGGAAACCAAGCATTTTAGGTAAAAATTATATATTTTTTTTTACATATGCAAAAGTCGTGAAACCCTTGTGGGATATTAAGGTTCACTTTACCCCTTGTTACATTCCCCAAGGGGTCTAGTTTCCAAAATGGTATGCCATGTGTTTTTTTTTGCTGTCCTGGCACCATAGGGGCTTCCAAATGCAGCATGCCTCCAGAGCAAAATTTGCTTCCAAAAAGCCAAATGTGACTACTTCACTTCTGAGACCTGTAGTGCGCCAGCAGAGCACTTTTCACCCCCATATGGGGTGTTTTCTGAATTGGGATAAATTGGGCTTCAAATTTTGGGGGGTATTTTCAGCTTTAACCCTTTGTAAAAATGTAAAAATTTGGAGAAACCAAACATTTTAGGTAAAATTATTTTTTTTTTTTTACATATGCAAAAGTCATGAAACCCCTGTGGGGTATTAAGGTTCACTTTACCCCTTGTTACATTCCCCAAGGGGTCTAGTTTCCAAAATGGTATGCCATGTGTTTTTTTTTGCTGTCCTGGCACCATAGGGGCTTCCAAATGCAGCATGCCTCCAGAGCAAAATTTGCTTCCAAAAAGCCAAATGTGACTACTTCGCTTCTGAGACCTGTAGTGCGCCAGCAGAGCACTTTTCACCCCCATATGGGGTGTTTTCTGAATTGGGATAAATTGGGCTTCAAATTTTGGGGGGTATTTTTTGCTTTGACCCTTTGTAAAAATGTAAAATTTTTTGGAAACCAAGCATTTTAGGTAATTTTTTTTTTTTTTTTTTACATTTGCAAAAGTCGTGAAACACCTGTGGGGTATTAAGGCTCACTTAATTCCTTGTTATGTTCCTCAAGGCGTCTAGTTTCCAAAATGGTATGCCATGTGTTTTTATTTTGCTGTTTTGACACCCTAGGGGCTTCCTAAAGGTGACATGCCCCCCAAAAACCATTTCAGAAAAATGTTCTCTCCAAAATCCCCTTGTCGCTCCTTCCCTTCTGAGCCCTCTACTGCGCCCGCCGAACACTTTACATAGACATATGAGGTATGTGCTTACTCGAGAAAAATTGGGCTACAAATACAAGTAAAAATTTTCACCTTTTACAACATGCAAAAATTCAAAAATTGGATCTACAAGAACATGCGAGTGTAAAAAATGAAGATTTTGAATTTTCTCCTTCACTTTGCTGCTATTCCTGTGAAACACCTAAAGGGTTAAAACACTGACTGAATGTCATTTTGAATACTTTGGGGGGTGTGGTTTTTATAATGGGGTCATTTATGGGGTATTTCTAATATGAAGATCCTTCAAATCCTCTTCAAATCTGAACTGGTCCCTGAAAAATATCGAGTTTGAAAATTTTGTGAAAAATTTGAAAATTGCTGCTGAACTTTGAAGCCCTCTGGTGTCTTCCAAAAGTAAAAATTCATAAATTTTATGATGTCAATATAAAGTAGACATATTGTATATGTGAATCAAAAAATTTTTTATTTTGAATATCCATTTTCCTTACAAGCAGAGAGCTTCAAAGTTAGAAAAATGCAAAATTTTCAATTTTTTCATCAAATTTGGGGATTTTTCACCAAGAAAGGATGCAAGTTACCATAAAATTTTACCACTAAGTTAAAGTAGAATATGTCACGAAAAAACAATCTCGGAATCAGAATGATAAGTAAAAGCATTCCAGAGTTATTAATGTTTAAAGTGAGAGTGGTCAGAATTGCAAAAAACGGCTGAGTCCTTAAGGTGAAAAAGGGCTCAGTCCTTAAGGGGTTAATTCATCTTCACAAAGTACACATTTTCCGTGGACAGACGAGTTCTCCTTGGGGTACTATGGCCTTCGCTGCACTAAACACCTACTCTGATGGCACACTACTGGCCGGGCATGACAGCTTTTTCATGGCAAACTCTGCTAGTTGCGGCCACGAATCAAGTTTGGCTGCCCAGAAGTCCAGCGGATCTTTAAGGTGTATTGGCCTGGTCATGTCAAGGTATGCCACCACCTACTGGTTCAGGTCCTGCTCCAGGTCTACATGCTGCTGAGTGACTGTAGACACAGGCTGCTGCTGATAGAGCTGGTACTGATCCTGCCACCCCACCCCTCCCCAGCAGCCATGGCAGTGGAAGGTGAGTGCAAAGGGCCCCCCGAGTCAGACCTGCGAGAGGATGGATGATGGAACAGACAGGCATCAGCCAACTGACTACGTAGGATGTCTCTGTAGTAGGTCAGTTTGTCCTCCCTCTCAGTGGGTGTAAAAAAGGCCCCCATTTTGTGCCGGTAGAGAGGGTCCAATAAGGTGAAGAGCCAGAAGTCATCCTGCTGCCGAATGGTGACAATTCAGCGGTCACTTTGCAAGTCAGATGACTAGAAAAACCGCCCATCTCGTGAAACCTAAACTGTGCTCCACTGTGCCCCTCCATCTCCTCCTCCAGTCCAGCCCCCACAGGGCTCATATGGCCATGAGCTGTAGGCGCCACGTCTCCAGTGCCCTGACAAGCTATCATTTCCAACAGGTGCTGTAGTAAATGAAGCAGTGGAATGAGGTCGTTCATCCCGTAATCTGGTGACTGACTAATAATGTGGCTTCCTCAAAGGGCCTGAGCAAATGGCAGGTGTCACGTATGAGCTGCATTGGTTGACATTGAAGTTACACAGGGGAGTCCCCCTATCTGCTTGAATCATCAAGAAATCGGTGATGGCTTTTCTCTGTTGGTATAGTTCGTCCAACATATGGAGGATGGCATACCAACATGTGGAAATGTGGCAAATCAGACTATGTTGGGGGATACCGTTCTGACGCTGCAGCTCAAGGAGGGTGTGCTTTGCAGTGTACGAGTGGCAAAGTTTCCTTCCCATTGTTAGGATGTCTTGCAGATGGGGGAACACTTCAGGAAACGCTTGACAACCATATTGAACCATTGAGCCATGCAGGGCACATGTCTCAGTCTTCCTTGTCGCAGCGCAGACAAGATGTTCTTCCCGTTGTCGGTCGCCATGGTTCTCATTTCCAGTTTTTGTGGAGTAAACCATGATTTGATTTCTTAATGAATTACTTTTAGCAGTTCCTCCCCTGTGTGACTCCGTTCACCAAGGCAAACCATGTGAAGAACAGCGTGTCACCGTCATGCCCTGCCCACATGGTATGGTGGAGGGGCACTGTGACTTGTCCGTGCAGTGGAGGCTGGGAACACGGTGGAGGGTGAGGAGGTGAAGTCGCACACTGTCACAGGACCAACTGCCTGAAAGTGTGGCGGCGGAAGCAGCGTGACCTGTCCAAGTTGCTGTTTTGGCTGTGCAGGAACCACATTTACCAGTGGGCTGTAAAGGATATGTATTGTTACTGACCGTAATTACAGCTCCACACGTCGGTGTTGTCATGCACTTTTGTACACACCGACAGGCTCAAGGACTGGCCCACCTTCTGTTCCACAAAATTGTGCACGGCTGGTACTGCCTTCTTCGCAAAGAAATGATGGCTTGGGACTCTCTAACTGGGCTCGGCACAAGCTATCAGTTCTTTGAAAGGTGCACAGTCCACCACTTGAAAAGGGAGGGACTGCAGCACCAGCAACTTGGACAGGAGCACATTCAGCTTCTGCGCCGTTGGATGAGTGGGCGCATACTGTTGTCTCTTGGACATGGCTTCCTCGATGGATTGCTGGTGGAATGACTGACTCAAAGTAGGAGGAGCATATGGAGCGACAGAAGGAGGGTATGACACACAGCTCCCTTAGGCTGAGGTGGTGGAGCCTTGGCTGGCTGAAACAGGGAGAGGCGAGCCACTGTTTGATGCAGCAGGCTGGACCACCACATCGGAGCCACGGT
The DNA here is from genome assembly GCF_029499605.1 of Hyla sarda. Lineage (NCBI taxonomy): Eukaryota > Metazoa > Chordata > Amphibia > Anura > Hylidae > Hyla > Hyla sarda. The sequence goes on along the minus strand of NC_079189.1, from coordinate 144,487,473 downwards.
TCTCCCAGGTCGCTTTATGGTGACGCTGCATATGTTGATGCAGGGCGGTGGTGCCAACATTGGGACCCTGGCCACGCTTCACCTTCTGCTGACACATCTTGCATGTGGCCAAGTTAACATCCTCCGGATGCTTGATGAAAAACTGCCACACCACAGAGTAGCTGACTTTCCCACCAACAGTCCGCACTGATTGACTGCTACTGCCGCCGACTCCAGGAACCACTGTTCCACTACCTCCCGGGAAGGTAGTCTGCCGCGAAGCAGGTGGTCTACTCCTGGCACGTTTGGCTCCAGACTTTCCACCATGCTGACTGCCAACCATGCTACCACCTTGCAGGCTCAGCTGCTGCCTCACGGGCAACCTGCAACCCTCTTCTTCTGATGATGATGAAGCCCCTTCTGCACCCGGCTCCCAAGTGTGATCGGCTTCATCATCATCGAGTTGTATCTGCACGTCACTGATTTCCTCTTCAGGTTCCTCAACAGTGTCTGCTTCAGGAGCCTGAATGCTCGCAACACCACCTCCCACGCCACTCTCCTCATCACTACTTGCCCGCCTAGCGGAGGAAGTGGCAGGTGTCTCCTCCACTTCTTGGCTGGGTAGTAGCTGCTTACTGTCCTCTATTAGATTGTCCCCAGTGAATAGTGGAGCTTAACCCACAGCATAAGATACTTCTATGGGGAAGGGAACAGCATAGGACAGAGGCAATGAGAGGAAAGGGACTACTCCCAGGCCATTCCAACTAAGGGTTGTGTCTGAGGAACCCACGACTATTGACTGGGGGTATCAGATGTCACTTGTGATGAAGTGGATGACCATGTTAACCAATCGATGACGGCAGATCGGTTGCTGGTCGAGACACAACCATTAGCTGATACCGGGAACTCAGGCCTCTTCTTGCAACTCCTGCTGCCACTCGCCCCTAGTCTGCTGCCAACTCTGCCTGATGAATTTATGCCTCTGCCACTCCTTTGTGCATGTCCTGGCATTTATCTGCCTGACATACGCTCCACTACGCTTAAAACAGTATTTGTCTACAACACCAGCAGGTGTGTACTTTTGGCTGGCCTTTCACAGTATCTAGGCCCTTAAGACTTTAACAGGAACAAAAGTGATATGCACTTATGAGGGGAGGACAATGCACTCCAGTATGCTTAAAACAGTATTTGTCTACAACACAAGCAGGTGCATACTTTTGCCTGACCTTTCACAATATCTAGGCCCTTAAGACTTTAACAGGAACAAAATGGTACACCACTTAGATGTACGTATGTGGTATGGACTTGTGAGGGGAGGACAATGCGCTCCAGTATGCTTAAAACAGTATTTGTCTACAACACCAGCAGGTGTGTACTTTTGGCTGGCCTTTCACAGTATCTAGGCCCTTAAGACTTTAACAGGAACAAAAGTGATATGCACTTATGAGGGGAGGACAATGCACTCCAGTATGCTTAAAACAGTATTTGTCTACAACACAAGCAGGTGCATACTTTTGCCTGACCTTTCACAATATCTAGGCCCTTAAGACTTTAACAGGAACAAAATGGTACACCACTTAGATGTACGTATGTGGTATGGACTTGTGAGGGGAGGACAATGCGCTCCAGTATGCTTAAAACAGTATTTGTCTACAACACCAGCAGGTGTGTACTTTTGGCTGGCCTTTCACAGTATCTAGGCCCTTAAGACTTTAACAGGAACAAAATGGTACACCACTTAGATGTATGCACAGGTTACACTTTATACAGGACAATACGCTTTTAGTTCTCTGCTCACCCTAACTGTCTGGCTACTATTAGCTTTTCAGTTGTTGTACACACCAGTGCTGCAGCACACAGTCGCTGTGTACTACACCCAAAATTGCACTCTCTCTCTCTTAATCTAATTCCCTTCCCTATCAGTGCTTCTAGGCTGGATTTGGGCTTTAGGTGAATAGCTGCTGTAAAAAAGCTTTTCTGTGCAACACACTGCTCTCTGTCCCTCTGCAATAGAACGCTGATGTGACTGGCAGATGAATCACTGCTGTAAAAATGCTTTTCTGTGCAACAAACACTGCTGTCTGTCCCTCATTCTTTGTAATAGAACGCTGATGTGACTGGCCACAAGATGGCTGCCGATTATATAGGGTTGTGACATCACAGGGGTGGCTGGCTGCTGATAGGCTGCATGCTGCATGTGACTCAGGGTCATCCCGCTGACCCCAGTTCCCAGGATTCCTTGCCCCTTGTCCTCACATGTGGATCCGCCATTTTAGATGTCCGGCCCCTGGAGCCTGGACCGCACTAAATGGAGTTTAATTAAGCGATTTGTGCAATCGTTACGAGTCAAATATTTCCTGAAATTCGTAACAATTTTGGATTTGTCAGATTCGATTTGCTCATCCCTACTTAACAGCAAGTCACATTACCAGACTAAATACTCTGGAGCAGATTGAAAAACCAGGCAAATTCCCACCCTTAGTTTAACCATTGTAACACCAGTCAAGTCTAGTGATAATACTCAACAATAAACAATAAAGTGTTTATTTTCATTAATGTAAAAAAACTGGTTATTCATACATAATAATTATCATTTGTCTAATTATAACATATAAATCCTATGTCTTGTCCCTATAGTAATTTATATGGTATATTCTTTACTATGTGCTACCCTTCCTAAACCTTGTGGGAGAGGAAAAGCAAAAATTACGCACTTGTCCTCATAGTCCCTCTTCATATTCCGACTTTATATCTAGACCGAATATCTCGTCTTCATATCCTGTCCTCATATACCATCTTCATAACCCCGTCCTCAAATTCTGACCTGATATTATGTCCTCATATTTCAACCTTATATCCTGACCTCATAACCCATTCTTGTTTCCCATCCTCAGGTGGGCTAAGCTGTCAAAAAGAGTTTGTGGGCCGAAAATAGAAGGGGACACGGCTTTTGTGTGTGTGTGATTAGAAGGGGGATGTTGGTTTGAAAGCAGGACCAACATATTTACTCGAAGATGTGGAGCTTGTGGAGTAAGGTGGGGCTGAGATGAAGATATTGTGGTTTAAGGATCTGTGATGTTGGTGTATTGGGCAAAAATGGTGTTTTATTCCTTGAGCCAAAGCAGAAAAAGGGCATGGATTGCAAACTGGACTGACACACTCACCAGGAGATGCAGAACAGAACTTGTAAAGTAAGGTAACAGAAGTCCCATAGACTTGAATATGACTTAACACAAAAACCTCAATGGGGGAGGGTTTGTAAATAAGTAGCATGTGTACCATGTAACCATGAAATATCTCCAGCCGTTTGGAAGTGATGCTAGAACATACATACATACACACACACACACACACACACACATAGGGGGAGATTTATCAAAATCTGTGCCGAGGAAGAGTGGTGCAGTTCAGATCGCTTATTCCATTTTTAAAGAGACCTGTGAAAAATGAAAAAAGTTGTCTGCCAACTGCACCACTCTTCCTTTTAGGTTTTTGATAAATCTTTCCCATTTATATATATATATATATATATATATATATATATATATATATATATATTTTTTTTTAATTTATTTATTTTTTTTATTTTATTTATATATATATATATATATATATATATATATATATATATACATACTAGCTGAGTGCCCGATTTTTCCTACCTTATCCTTGTGCCTTGTGGGGGAGGAAAAGCAATATAGGAGGAAGCTTTTGTCCTCATATCCCATCTTTAAATCCTGACTTCATATCCACGCCTCATATGCCGACCCCAATTCCTCTCCTCATATTCCGACCTCATATCCTGTCCTCATATTTTGTCCTCATATCCCATCCTCCTATCCCGTCCCCATATTCTGACCTCATATTCCAACCTAATATCCTGTCCTCATATCCCGACCTCACATCCCGACCTCACATCCCGTCTTCATATCCCAACCTCATATCCGGTCCCCATATCCCATCCCCATATCCCGACCTCATATCCCAACCTCATATCCCATCCTCATATCCGAACCTCATATCCCATCCTCATATCCTGTCCCCATAGTAAATCCTCATTTCTAATACTCATATCCCATCCTCAGGTGGGACTGCGTTGTGGTAAAGATATTGTAAGCTGAAAATAAAAGGGGTGGGGCTTAAATGGTGGGCGTGTCTTTGCAAGATGGGGCATGGAATGCGGGGAGGGTGTGGCTTGCCAGCCGGACTGACGCCTTCACCAGGAGATGCAGAGCTTGTGGAGTAAGGCACCAGAAGTCCCATATGCTTGCATGGGACTTGAAACAAAAACCCCATCCTTCACATATGGGGGTAGTTTAGGGGTTAATTTAACTATTATATATTTTTATCTGACATATAAGTAACATGTCACCAAGTATTATCAAAATATCTCCAGCCTTAGGGAAGTTATGCTGGAACATACATTTCCTATAGATTTGCATTGGACTTTAAACAAAAACCCTGACCCTCGCAAATGAGGGTAGGTTAGGGTTAACTTAATTATCCTATATTTTTAGTAGACATATAAGTAACATGTGACCGAGTATTATTGAAATATCTCCAGCTTTTTGGAAGTTATGCAGAAACATATATTTCCCAAAGACTTGCAAATGGGGGTGGGTAAGAGTTAAATCACCTATTCTATGTTTGTTGTTGACATATAAGTAACATGTGCCAAGTTTCATGTTAACATATTTAGCTGTTTGGAAGTGATACTGGAACATACACACACACATACGCATTGGTTCTGATTTACTATTGCAAACCCGACATATATTTATTATTAGTAAATGTTCACACTTCTGAGTTGTTTTTGAGCCTCAATTTAGTATTTTTACCAAAACAAAAAGTGTTGTGCCCCAGTACAATATTTCCAACTGCTTCCCACTAGAGCGGTGTTTCCCAACCAGAGTGTCTTCAGCTATGACTGTCTGGCCATGCTGGGCCCTGTAGTTTTGCAACAGCTGTAGATACACTAATTGGAGTACACTGCACTTGAGAGTTGTTGGGTGGCTAGGTAAACTAAAGTGTAAATGAAGTACTACATAGTATTGCAAATGTGAGTATCTGAGTTGCAAATGTATTGTCTATATTCCTCTTCCACTTAATACATACACTGAGGTAACCAGAGAGCAACAGGCTAATATTTCTTCCATGTATTGCATTGCATTGTATACTTGAATGATGATTTGGTCACATGTCTGCTTTCCAATGACTGGGAGAGCCATTCTCAAGTCCAACCCTCCTCTGGTGGGAAAAGAGGTGGAAATAAACCAGTTCTAGATAGTTAAAGGGGTACTCCAGTGCTAAGACATCTTATCCCCTATCCAAAGAATAGGGGATAAGATGCCTGATCGTCGGGGTCCCTCCACTGGGGACCCCCATGATCTTGAACACAGCACCCCGTTATAATCAGTCCCCGGAGCATGTTCGCTTCGGGTCTGTTTGCTGGCGATCGCGGGGGCCGGAGCATTGTGACGTCATGTGACACACCCCCTCCTTGCATTGAGGGGGTGGAGCATGACGGCACACGGGGGCGGGGCCGTGTCGTCACAATGCTCCTGCCACCGTGATCGCCAGTAATCAGACCCGGAGCGAACATGCTACAGGGACTCATTATAACGGGGTGCTTGCGTGCAAGATCACGGAGGTCCCCAGCGGCGGGACCCCCGCGATAAGGCATCTTATGCCCTATTCTTTGGATAGGGGATAAGATGTCTTAGCACCGGAGTACCCCTTTAACCCCTTAAGGACGCAGCCCTTTTTCACCTTAAGGACTGAGCCCTTTTTCGCAATTCTGACCACCGTCGCTTTATGAATTAATAACGCGAAAACGCTTTTACCAAATATTCTGATTCTGTGATTGTTTTTTCGAGACATATTTCTACTTTATTTTGGTGGTAAATTTTCGGCGCTACTTGCATCCTTTTTTGGTGAAAAATCCCAACATTTCATGGAAATTTAGAAAATTTTGCATTTTTCTAACTTTGAAGCTCTCTACTTGTAAGGAAAATGGATATTCACAATAAATTTAATTTTTCTTCACAAATACAATATGTCCACTTCATGTTGGCATCATAAAATGGACATATTTTTGCTTTTTGAAAAAATTAGAGGGCTTCAAAGTAGAGCATCAATTTTCAAAAAATTCATGAAAATTGCTAAATCTGAAGGGACAGATGTTACAGAACTACAACTCCCAGCATGCCTGGGCAGTCCAGGCAAGCTGAGAGTTGTAGTTTGGCAACATCTGGAGGGCTACTGTTTGGGCACCTCTGCAACAGTGGTCTCCAAACTGTGACCCTCCAGATTTGCAGTTTGGCCTTCCTAGTGGTTGCCACAGTAAAGATCGTTTTACTTTCACTTTCAATCCCCCCCCCCCCCCACGACGATTCCCTACCTGAGCCAGGATCCAGCAGTCTCCAGCGAAGATCCCGGGTCCCCAGGCATCTTTTCCTGCAGGTACGGCCTCCATCTTCTTCCCATGATCCCCTCGACATCCAGGGGCGGGCAGAATGGGAGGTTGCCATGGCAACCCCCTGTCCTGCGCTGCCATTGGGCAGAACTCCGTTCTGCTAATGGCAGGGGATAGGAGGAGATCGCAGTTCTGCGACCTCACTCCTATCCCTTAGGCTGATCGGGGATGTCGGTGACAACTCCGATCATCCCCATTTTCCAGGTGATCGGGTGACCAGAGACCCGATCAGCCAGGAATTGGAGAAAATCGCATGTCTGAATTGACATGAGATTTTCTCCGATCGCCGACATGGGGGGGGGTCTCAGGACCCCCCCTGGGCGATGTGCTGGGATGCCTGCTGAATGATTTCAGCAGGCATCCCGATCTGGTCCCCAACCGGCTAGCGGCGGGGACCGGAATTCCCACGGGCATATCCATACGCCCTCAGTCCTTAAGGACTCGGGATGCAGGGCGTTTGCATATGCCCTGTGTCCTGAACAGGTTAAGCGATGGCATTTGCCAAAGTCACACATGCTTTAGCTAGAGCCTTCAAAACAGATGTGAACAAAGCCTAACACTGCTAATCTCTAACATTCCAATGAAGAAATGTATTGTAGATCTCAGTGCCTGGCTGCAAATATCTAGTTGTTTTATTAAAATGCCCTTAAGGGCTTTATTCTAGTTAAATTATGGACATTAAGGTTACATTTTTACGTGACAGCAGATTCTGCTTCTGTGAAAATATATGACTGAAGATATTTAATAAAATATATTCTAACTAGACAAATCCCTAAGTGTTCAACGTCCTTGTGTTAGAAGAATATTGATAGAACTGCTCAGGGAGTGGCAACGTATGTTTAGCCATTAGGGCCTATTAACATTGAAGGCATCTTTGTTAGCTTAGTCATGGAAAAGGGGACTTTACTCTTGGAAGCAGGAATCTGCTGCTGGTCAAAGCTCATGTTTTGTAAAAGGTTCATTCTTTGCTATATCTAAGCTGAATGACTTGGAAGATCACAGACAACTTTCTTTTATTGCTGGTCAAACCTTATCTAGAACAAGAGAAAGAGGTCTATAATGTGACCATCTCCACAGGTAGTCTTTAAATGAAATTAGAGAAAGAGTTTCAGCGGAAAGTGCCTCAGGGGGCACTGAAGTATAGCTTTGGTCGACTGAGTAATACTGCTTTGTGCCCACGCTGCTAAAGTAATGATTAGTTCTGCAGTCTCAGCTTCATTGTTCTTTGAACTAGTATAATGTTAAGTGTGCTTGGAGTCGTGCACAATATTCAGTGTAAATGGATAATCTAAAATATGCATTATGCAAGTTAAGTATGTGCACCAAATTTGATGATTTGAATAAAGAACATCAAAGAATGTATCTAGTTTGGTAACACTTAGTTTTCTCTCTCAATATCTGTCTATGCCCAGTCAGCAGCTTACCTTAAAGGCAGAGGCGGACTGACTGGCCGGTCGATTCGTCCGTGGTCTGAAAGCCCGGCCGGGAAAAGGGCCCGCTGTCATATCAAATCTAAATAAAAAAATGTATATAATTTTTTAAATAGCCTGGCCCGGCACGGGGAAAGGGATGCCACGGGCCAGAGCTGTTACAGTTATTCTGCTCCCAGACAGCCACTGTAGCGGTGGTACTTTAAGAGAACCGCAGTGGCTGCCTGGGAGCGGCGCTTAGGTCACGTGAACTTCATGTCTAATTAGTGAGTAGTTAAAGGGGTACTCCAGTAGAAAACTTTTTTTTTTTTTAATGAACTGGTGCCAGAAAGTTAACCAAATATGTAAATTACTTCTATTAAATTGTTATAATCCTTACAGTACTTATTAGCATCTGTATACTACAGAACAAATTCTTTTCTATTTGGGATTTCTTTTCTGTCACAACCACAGTACTCTCTGCTGACACTTCTATCCATTTTAGGAACTGTCCAGAGCAGGAGAAAATCCCAATAGCAAACATATGCTGCTCTGGATATTTCCCAAAATGGACAGAGGTGTCAGCAGAGAGCACTGTGCTCATGACAGAAAATAAATCCCAATTAGAAGAGAATTTCCTCTGTAGTATACAGCAGCTAATAGGTACTGGAAGGATTAAGAATTTTTTATAGAAGTAATTTACAAATCTGTTTAACTTTCTGGCACCAGTTGATTTAACCCCTTAGGAACGGAGCCCATTATGACCCAAAGGACGGGAGCATTTTTTTTGCTAATCTGACCACTTTCACTTTAAGCATTAATAACTGGGATGCTTTTACTTATAAATTTGATTCCGAGATTGTTTTTTCGTGACATATTCTACTTTATGGTAGTGGTAAATTTTCGTTGATACTTGCATCATTTCTTGGTGAAAAATTCAAAAAATGTTGCATTTTTCTAACTTTGAAGCTCTCTGCTTGTAAGGAAAATGGACATCCCAAATAAATTATATATTGATTCACATATACAATATGTCTACTTTATGTTTGCATCATAAAGTTGACATGTTTTTACTTTTGGAAGACATCAGAGGGCTTCAAAGTTCAGCAGCAATTTTCCAATTTTTCACAAAATGTTCAAAATCGGAATTTTTCAGGTTTGAAGTGGATTTGAAGGGCCTTCATATTAGAAATACCCCACAAATGACCCCATTATAAAAACTTCACCCCTCAAAGTATCCAAAATGACATTCAGTAAGTTTGCTAACCCTTTAGATGTTTCACAGGAATAGCAGCAAAGTGAAGGAGAAAATTCAAAATCTTCATTTTTTTACACTCGCATGTTCTTGTAGACCCAGTTTTTTTTTTATTTTTACAAGGGGTAATAGGAGAAAAAGCCCCCCAAAATTTGTAACCCAATTTCTCTCGATTAAGGAAATACCTCATATGTGTATGTCAAGTGTTCGGCAGGCGCAGTAGAGGACTCAGAAGGGAAGGAGCAACAATGGGATTTTGGAGAGGGAATTTTGCAGAAATGGTTCTTGGGGGGCATGTCACATTTAGGAAGCCCCTATGGTGCCAGAACCTCAGTAAACCCCCCACATGGCATACCATTTTGGAAACTACATCCCTCAAGGCACGTAACAAGGGGTCCAGTGAGCCTTAACACCTCACAGGTGTTTGACGACTTTTCGTTAAAATCTGATGTGTAAATGAAAAAAAAATGTTCACTAAAGTGCAGTTTTTTCCCCAAATTTACCATTTTTACAAAAGGTAATGAGAGAAAATGCCCCCCAAAATTGTAACCCCATCTCTTCTGAGTATGGAAATACCCCATGTTAGGATGTAAAATGCTCTGCTGGCGCACTACAATGCTCAGAAGAGAAGGAGCGCCATTGAGCTTTTGGAAAGCAAATTCGTTTGGAATGGTAGTCAGGGGCCATGTGCGTTTACAAAGCCCCCCGTGGTGCCAGAACAGTGGACCCCCCTACATGTGACCCCATTTTGGAAACTACACCCCTCACAGAATTTAATAAGGGGTGCAGTGAGTATTTTCACCCCACTGGCGTTTGACAGATCTTTGGAACAGTGGGCTGTACAAATGAAAAATTAAATTTTTCATTTTCACGGACCACTATTCAAAAAATCGGTCAGACACCTGTGGGGCGTAAATGCTCACTGCACCCCTTAATACATTACATGAGGGATATAGTTTCCAAAATGGGGTCACATGTGGGGGGGTCCATTTTTCTGGCACTATGGGGGCATTGTAAACACACGTGGCCTTCAATTCCGGACAAATTTTCTCTTCAAAATCCCAATGGCGCTCCTTCTCTTCTGAGCATTGTAGTGCGCCAGCAGAGCACTTTGCATCCACATATGGGGCATTTTCTTACTAAGAATAAATGGGGTTACAAATTTTGGGGGGCATTTTTCCTATTTTCCCTTGTGAAATTGAAAAATTTAGGGTAACACCAGCATTTTAGTGAAAACTTTTTTTTTTTTTTTTCATTTTCCCCTCCAAATGTAATGAAAATTTGTCAAACACATGTGGGGTGTTAAGGCTCACTATACCCCTTGTCACGTTCCGTGAGGGGAGTAGTTTCCAAAATGGGGTCACATGTGGGTATTTATGTTTTTGCGTTTATGTCAGAACCGCTGTAAAATCAGCCCCCCCACTGTGCAAATCACCAATTTAGGCCTCAAATGTACATGGTGCGCTCTCTTTCTCCTGAGCCTTGTTGTGCGCCCACAGAGCATTTTATACCCACATATGGGGTATTTCCGTACTCAGGAGAAATTGCGTTACAAATCTTGGGGGTCTTTTTTCCTTTTACTTCTTGTGAAAATAAAAAGTATGGGGCAACACCAGCATGTTAGTGTAAAAAAAAAAATTTTTTTTACACTAACAGGCTGGAGTAGCCCCCAACTTTTCCTTTTCATAAAGGGTAAAAGGAGAAAAAGCCCCCCAAAATTTGTAGTGCAATTTCTCCCAAGTACCGAAATACCCCATATGTGGCCCTAAACTGTTTCCTTGAAATACGACAGGGCTCTGAAGTGAGAGAGCGCCATGCGCATTTTAGGACTAAATTAGGGATTGCATAGGGGTGGACATAGGGGTATTCTACGCCAGTGATTCCCAAACAGGGTGCCTCCAGCTGTTGCTAAATTCCCAGCATGCCTGGACAGTCAGTGGCTGTCCAGAAATGCTGGGAGTTGTTGTTTTGCAACAGATGGAGGCTCCCATTTTGGAAACACTGCCGCACTATACATTTTTCATTTTTAATGGGGGGGGGGGGGGACAGTGTAAGGGGGTGTATATGTAGTGTTTTACCCTTTATTTTGTGTTAGTGTAGTGTAGTGTTTTTAGGGTACATTCGCACTGGCGTGTTACGGTGAGTTTCCCGCTAGGAGTTTGCGCTGCGGCGAAAAATTTACCGCAGCCCAAACTTGAAGCAGGAAACTTACTGTAAACCTGCCCGTGTGAATGTACCCTGTACATTCACATGGGGGGCAAACCTCCAGCTGTTTCTAAACTACAACTCCCAGCATGTACTGACTGAGGATTTGTACTTTTGCAACAGCTGGAGGCACACTGGTTGGAAAACCTTCAGTTAGGTTCTGTTACCTAACTCAGTATTTTCCAACCAGTGTGCCTCCAGCTGTTGCAAAACTACAACTCTCAGCATGTACTGACAGACCGTGCATGCTTGGACTTGTACTTTTGCAACAGCTGGAGGCACACTGGTTGCAAAACATTCAGTTAGGTTCTGTTACCTAACTCAGTGTTTTCCAACCAGTGTGCCTCCAGCTGTTGCAAAACTACAACTCCCAGCATGTACTGATCACCGAAGGGCATGCTGGGAGATGTAGTTATGCAATAGCTGTAGGTACGCAACTACAACTCCCAGCATGCCGAGACAGCTGTTTGCTGTTTAGGCATGCTGGGATTTGCAGTTTTGCAACATCTGGAGGACTACAGTTTATAGACCACTGCCCAGTGATCTCCAAACTGTCACCATCCAGATGTTGCAAAACTACAAATCCCAGCATGCCCAGACAGCAATGAGATGTTTGGGCATGCTAGGTGTTGTAGTTTTGCAAGATCTGGAGGGATACAGTTTAGAGACCACTGTATAGTGGTCTCAAACTGCAGTCCTCCAGCTGTTGCAAAACTACATATTCCAGCATGCCCAAACAGCAAACAGCTGTCTGGGCATGCTGGGAGTTGTAGTTTTGCAACATCTGGAGTACTACAGGTTAGAGACCACTGTAGCCCTCCAGATGTTGCTAGGCAACTTACCGGCTTCCGTCTGACCCAGGGAGCCGTCCTCTTCTGCCTCGCGCCGCCTGCCGATCACCGTCGCTCTGCTGCCTCCGGACGGGTAAGTGGACGTCGGGGCCGTTCCCCTACGGTTCCCCATCCTGCCCCGACTATTGTGGGTGGGCAGGACGGGAAAAGGAAAGTTAACCCCCCCGCCCCCGATCTGCTATTGGTGGTCGCGTCTAGACCACCAATAGCAAGGATAGGAGGGGTGGCACCCCTGCCACCTCACTCCTATCCCTTCAGGGGAATCGTAGGTGTCTTAGACAACCATGAGCCCCTTATATTCCGGGTCACCGGGTCACCATAGACTCGTAATGACACGGAATCGGCGCAAATCGCAAGTGTGAATTCACTTGCGATTTGCGCCGATCGCCGACATGGGGGGTCTGATGACCCCCCTAGGCATTTGCGCGGGGTGCCTGCTGATTGATACCGAAATTTCCATGGGCGTATGTATACGCCCTTCGTCCTTAAGTACCAGGACGCAAGGGCGTATGCATACGCCCTTCGTCCCCAACAGGTTAAAAAAGGGGTACTCCGGCACTTAGACATCTTATCCCCTATCCAAAGGATAGGGGATAAGATGCCTGATCGCGGGGGTCCCGCCGCTGAGGACCCCCGTGATCTTGCACGCAGCACCCCAGTTAAAATCAGTTGTCACGCCCCCTCCCATAGGCTTGCATTGAGGGGCGGAGCGTGACGTCACACGGGGCCGGAGGCGGTAAGTCACACGCCGCCTGCCCCGTGGTCGCCGGTAATCAGACCCGGAGCGAACATGCTCCGGGGACTGATTTTAACTGGGGTGCTGCGTGCAAGATCACGGGGGTCCCCAGCGGCGGGACCCCCACGATCAGGCATCTTATCCCCTATCCTTTGGAGTACCCCTTTAAAGGTGAGTGGAGGCTGGAGCCAAGTTGGACTGGGTATCACAGACAGAGATCCCAAGTTGGCACAAAAAGGAGGAGTTCAGTTTCTTAAGGCACTTGGCATAATTAAGGTGATTGGCATTGCCATCCCTCAAAGTACACCATAGCCTCAAGCGCATTGCACACCCTATTCCTTACTATGGCAAATATTCATATACATACCGGACAGAAATAGGGGCGGGGCTGAGGTGGGGCCAGGGGTGGAGTCTTGCTGGGGGCCCTTGCTTTATTTGGTCCTGGGGCCCTGAGTGGTGTCAGTCCGCCCCTGTTTAACCCCTTAAGGACCAAGCATTTCTCTGTTTTTGCACTTTCATTTTTTCCTCCTTGCCTTTTAAAAATCATAACCCTTTCAATTTTGCACCTAAAAATCCTTATGAGGGCTTATTTTTTGCGCCACCAATTCTACTTTGTAACATGACATGAGTCATTTTACTCAAAAATCTACGGCGAAGCAGGAAAATAAATCATTGTGCGACAAAATTGAAGAAAAAACACAATTTTGTAACTTTTGGGGGTTTCCGTTTCTACACAGTACATTTTTCGGTAAAAATGACACTTTATCTTTATTCTGTAGGTCCATACGTTTAAAATGATACCCTACTTATATAGGTTTGATTTTATCGCACTTTTGGAAAAAATCATAACTACATGCAGGAAAAGAATTTAACATTGTCATCTTCTGGCCCCTATAAATCTTTTAAAGCGTACCCGTCAGATCACTCAAAAAAACAAAACTGTTATATGTTGCTCAGTATCTCATCCTGATCATGTACATGTACTTTGTATGTGTCTGTGACCTACATTTCTCTCAAAATTAGCTTTATTTCTGAAATACCTTAATTTTATCCCCCAGAAGCAGGGGGGCGGGTACTCACTGTGATAACCACTCCCCCTCTTCCCCCTCCCTCTCCTCAGTCCAGTGCTTCCCAACCAGGGTGCCTCCAGCTGTTGCAAAACTAAAACTCCCAGCATGCCTGCACAGACAAAAGATGTGTGGGCATGCTGGGAGCTGTAGTTTTGCAACAGCTGGAGGTAGTCCCCTTTTATCTCTCTCTTTCTCTCTCTCACACACACACACACACACACAGGCTTCATATATTCTTGAACATACACATTAGATAGACACACTGATATACACACATACACATATATACACACACACACACACACACACACATACATACATACATGGACACTTACTTTTTCGTCTGCAATGCATGTTTCGGCCTCTCTCATTGATGTCTGCTGTGTGAGAGACAGCAGCAGTCTTCCTGCCCCTCCCCTTCTCTTCACATGAGTCTCTGCAGTGTATACAGCCCCTCCCCCCTCCAAAATGTCCTGGAGTCCAGGACGAAGCAGTGTTCACAGAATCACTGAATCCATTTCAGGAGGCAGGGGGGGGGGGCAGTTGTTTGACTGGCTTTTTCAATATGAAATACTGAAAAATTTCTAATGAAAGCAATTGCAAAACCTATTGTTTTTGCATGCTTTACAACATATCAAAAGTTTTTATATCTGACAGTGCCCATTTAATTTTCTGCATATGGAGTGCTATGAGGGCTCATTTTTTGTACCGTGATCTGAAGTTTTAGTTGGTACCCTTTTTGTTTTGATCTGACTTTTTGATCGCTTTTTATTCCTTTTTTTTTATGGTATAAAAAGTGACCAAAAATACGCTATTTTGGACTTTGGAATTTTTTGGCGCGTACGCAATTGACCGTGCAGTTTAATTTAGGATATATTTTTACCACATATGTTTATTTTGATTGTGTTTATATATTTTTTATATGGAATTTAGGAAAAGGGGGGTGATTTAAACTTTTAATAAGGAAGGGGTTAATGTGTGTGTGTTTCTAAACTTTTCTGAAACTTTTTTTTTTTTACACTTTTAGTCCCCTTAGGGGAATTTTAGGAGGAATCATTTGATTCCTCATACAGATGAATGTGGTTCTATAAAACCCCATTAATCTGTGTGCTCCGCGCTTGATTGATAAAGCCTGGCCCTGCCAGGCTTTATCATTCGGTGCTCCAGAGCCAGCATGGAAGGAGAGGTAAGCCCTTAGGCTACCTCAGCAGTGGATTGCCCCCCCCCCCCAAGATCGCGCTGCGCAGGGGGGGGCGATGGGATACAGGCACCTTTAGATGCCGCTGTCAGCTTTGACAGCGGCGATCTAAAGGGTTAATAGCCAGCCGCGGTGAATACCACATGTTGGCTATTAACGCCGGCCCCCAGCTACAGGAATCAGCTGGGGGTCGGCTGGTATGAGGCGGTCTCGAGTCAGGATCCTGCGTCATACCAGGTTAATGGCCATTGGACGAGTTGAGATGTCCATGGTCATTAACCAGTTAAAGGGGTATTCCCGAGGATAATTATAACATTCAAAAGAGTTCAAAGTGCCAGTCTAATACAAAGAACAGTGGTGACCCACCTAGGCTGCTGACTAACTAGTTAGTATTTCATTAGTAAGTTAGTATTTCATGCATGTTTGGATAAAAAAGAAGCAGTGCTGAAAATACATGTTTTTTTTTAATGTCAGACTGACACCATTGGCACTTTTAACCCCTTAACGATGCAGGATGTAAATGTATGTCCTGGTGATGTGGTACTTAATGCACCAGGACGTACATTTACGTCCTGAGCATAACCGCGGGCATCGGAGCGATGCGGGCATCATGCGCGGCAGGTCCCGGCTGTGGATCGCCGCGATCCCGCGGATGTCTGCCATTAACCCCTCAGATGCCGTGATCAATACAGATCACGGCATCTGCAGCATCGCGGTCACTTAACAGGATGATTGGATCGCCCACGGCGATCCGATCATCCTGCACGGCAGACGGAGGTCCCCTCACCTGCCTCCGCTGTCTTCCAGGAGTCTTCTGTTCTGATCAGCCTTCCCGCAGACCAGAGCAGAAGATGACCGATAACCCTGATCAATGCTATGTCCAATACATAGCACTGAACAGGATTAGCAATCGAATGGTTGCTATAAATAGTCCCCTATGGGGACTATAAGAGTGTAATAATAAAAGTAAAAAAAGTAAAAAAAATTAAGTAAAAAAAATTGGAAAACCCCCCTCCCCCAATAAAAACGTAAATTGTCCCATTTTCCCAATTTTACCCCCAAAAAGTGTAAAAAAATTTTTATATACATATTTGGTATCGCCGCGTGCGTAAATATCCGAACTATTAAAATAAAATGTAAATGATCCCGTATGGTGAACGGCGTGAACGTAAAAAAAAAAGTCCAAAATAGCTGCTTTTTTTTTATAACATTTTATTCCCAAAATTTTTTTTTATAAAAAATGTAATAAAAGTTTTGTATAAGCAAATATGGTATTAATAAAAAGTGCAGATCATGGTGCCAAAAATGAGCCCTCATACCACCACTTATACGGAAAAATGAAAAAGTTATAGGTCTTCAAAATAGGGGGATTTTAAACGTACTAATTTGGTTAAAAAGTTTGCGATTTTTTTTAAGCGCAACAGTAATAGAAAAGTATATAATCATGGGTATCATTTTCATTGTATTGACCCAGAGAATAAAAAACACTTGTCATTTGTACGGCGTGAAAACAAAACCTTCCAAAATTTGCAAAATTGCAGTTCTTTTTAATTTCCCCACACAAATAGTATTTTTTTGGTTGTGCCATCACACTGACATCACACTCTGGCTCTCATGAGGCGGCAGATTTAAAAGGAGACTCTTTTCTGCCATTCTTCCTCCTGCGGTGAGCTGGCCAGTCATTGATACCTGTCCATCATTGGAGTGGGGGATTTTTTCCTGTTTTCCAGCATGAGTACCAGTGGTGACAACCCGAGGCGTACTCCATCTGACTCATCTGCAAAGACGACATCTTCGGTACCGGCGGTTTCTGAGTGAGTGTATTTTTTTCCATGTTTACAAACTTCTTTGCTAACTTGTGTTTATTTTAGTTATTTTCAGCACGGTGATGATGCACCTAGGAAATCTTCCAAAAAGACAAAAAATCGGGAATGTAACATGTGTAAAGACATACTACCTCCTGAATAAGGGAAAGCTTCATGTCAGTCTGGTATTAATAAGCTGATCACTTCGGAGGTTCCAGCCTTAGCTCCGTCTCTTCTGGCACAAATGCAGGATCTTATTAGAAAGGATATCCAGTCATCCATTCAGAATTTAACAACAGCTGCTGCTAATCCTGTAGTCACTGATTCTACACCTCTTCCCACTGCTTCAAATGTTATTACTACTCCAGTGGTCTTAAATCAATCTGATTCTGATGAAGAGGGTATTATTGTGCCAGATGGGTCGGACTCAGGAGAGGAGTCAGAGGAAGAATCCTCAGGGAAAGCATTTTTTTCCTTTGAGGACACTGATCATTTAGTGAAGGCTCTACATTCCGCTCTAAATATGGAAGAGCCCAGAGAACAATTCAAGATATCATGTTTGAGGGTCTTGATTATTTTCTATACACAAGATTATTTCTAGAGTTATTCTTAAGGAATGGGAGAACCCTGACAAAAATACTTTTTTGCCTAAAGCTCTAAAGAGAAAGTATTCGTTTGTTGGCGCTGAAACTAAAACTTTTGATCACCCCCCAAAATTTGTGCCTAGTTCTAAAATCTCTAGGAAGGGGTCTCTTCCCTTTGAAGACCTTGGGACCCTTAAGGATCCAATGGATAAAAGAATGGACATGTTTCTTAAAAGAACATGGGAAGCTTCAGGGGCAGCCTTGAAACCTAATGTAGCAGGGACGTCTGTGACCATATCTGTCTTAATTTGGTTAGATCAGTTAGCCACTAACATACTAAATAAAGTATCAAGGGAACAGCTCTTGTCTTCCATCCCCACTATCCGTAAGGGGGTAAGCCTTGTAGCCTTCTTAGGCTGGGTTCACACTACGTTTTGTCCCATACGGGAGCGCATACGGCAGGGGGAGCTAAAAGCTCGCGCTCCCGTATGTGACCGTATGCGCTCCCGTATGTCATTCATTTCAATGAGCCGACCGGAGTGAAACGTTCGGTCCGGTCGGCTCATTTTTGCGCCGTATGCGCTTTTACAACCGGACCTAAAACTGTGGTCAACTACGGTTTTAGGTCCGGTTGTAAAAGCGCATACGGCGCAAAAATGAGCCGACCGGACCGAACGTTTCCCTCCGGTCGGCTCATTGAAATGAATGACATACGGGAGCGCATACGGTCACATACGGGAGCGCGAGCTTTTAGCTCCCCCCTGCCGTATGCGCTCCCGTATGGGACAAAACGTAGTGTGAACCCAGCCTTAGCTGACTCCACCTCAGATGCTCTAAGGTTATCTGCCCGTGCTGGGGCACTATCAAATTCAGCTAGAAGGGCATTATGGTTAAAAAACTGGCCAGGTGGCAAAAAATAGCAGGCAGATCCCAGGTTCTGGACACCATTCAGAACAGTCTGCGCTGGGAATTTTGCAGCCTTCCACCCACTCACTTTGTCATAACCAAAAATCCTTTAGGGTCAATAAGTCAGATCTCATTACAACAAGAAGTCCTTCTGTTAATGGAAAAAGGGGTTCTAGTACAGGTACCATCAAGTCAGGAGTGTCAGGGATTCTATTCCACACTATTCCTGGTGAAAAAAAAACAAAAAACAACAACACCTTTCTGGTTATTATAAATAAACCTCTAAACAGATTTATGAGACACAAAAAATTCAAAATGGAAACACTGAGATCAACTGTAAACCTGCTTACAAAAAATTGGACTTAAAGGATACCTACTTCCACGTACCCATACATCCAAACTTTAAAAAATACTTAAGAATTTCTGTGCACCTAGGCCCCAGACTAATGCATCTTCAATTTTGTGCCCTTCCCTTTGGGATCTCAGTAGCTCCAAGGATCTTCACAAAAGTAATATCAAAGATGGCAGCACACATAAGCGAAGAGGAAGGAATATTCATCCCATATCTGGACGATTTTCTCCTGGTGGCAGACTCAGCTTCAAAGGTACAGTCTCTTGTTTCTCGCACCTTACAAATTATAGAAAAACTGGGCTGGAGAGTAAATTGGGAGAAGTCGTCTCCATCCCCAACCCAACAGAAAGTATTTTGGGGCATTATTTTGGATTATATACAGTAAAAATCCTTCCTTCCCCAGAGTAAAATTGATACAATTATTAATTTTGTGGAAGAAGTTATGAGTTCCCCTCAGATTACCATTAGCAAAGGAATGTTTTTATTAGGTTTATTTACAGCCTCATTTCCAGCTGTGCCCTAGGCTCAGTTTCATTCCCGCTGCCTTCAGGCTGAGCTTCTAAAAGTTTGGAATGGGTCACCTGAAGATCTTGATAGAAGTTTTATTTTTTTCTCCTGAGACTCTGGTGTCTCTCTTTTGGGAGCAGGATAGAAAAAAAACTTATCAAGGGGGGTTAGATTGGAGAATGTTGCGCCCGACTATTATTACAACTGATGCTAGTCCTTGGGGTTGGGGAGCTCACATTGGTAATCAAAAATTTTAGGGTCCCTTGGAATCTTTACAGTGTAAGTCCTCTAATTATAATGAATTACTGGCAGTCTTCGTGCCCTGCAGACAATTGGACACACTATCTCTCAGAAAGATGTTAAGATTCTTACAGATAATTCAACTACTGTGGCCCTTATAAACAGACAGGGTACAACTAAGAGCCCTCATCTAATGTCTGTCTCTTCCCAGGTCCTCTCCTATGCAGAAAAACACCTAGCATCAATATCAGCAGTTCATCTAAAGGGCTCCCTCAACACCAGGGCAGACTATCTGAACAGAGATTGTCTCCATGAGGGAGAATTGCTCCTAAACAAGGACATATTCAGAAAAATCTGTGTACTGTGGGGCTATCCTCAGATAGATCTGTTTGCCACCAGAGAGAATCGCCAAGTAGAGCAGTTTCTCTCCCTGACTCCCTCAGAGAACCCTACAGCAGTGGATGCACTGTCCCAGTATTGGAAGTGGAGTCTGAGCTATGCCTTCCCTCCACTAGCATTAATACCACGAGTTCTAAAAAAGATTCGGGAGGACAGGGTGAGGGTCATTCTCATAGCTCCGTTCTGGCCCCACAGGGCATGGTTTTCCTGCCTCTGGGAGATGTCATTAACAGACCCTTGGGTCTTACCGAAACAACCGGATCTTTTGTTTCAGGGTCCTATATTCCATCCAGGTACTCACAGTCTGCACCTAACTGCATGGAATTTGAAAGGGTAGTTCTGAGAAACAAAGGTTTATCTGATTCAGTCACCTCAGCAATCTACTTCAAGATCTGGAAGGCTTGCTTTAATTTTATAGACGCATCTGGGTATTGCATACCGTACCTTGTATGGTGGTCCACAAAGTCAGAGTTACTACGTTCAGGTAGGGTCTGCCCTAGTCCCCTAGTCGCCTCCTCCTTTTCTAATTTCATAATGCTATTATGTATATATTTAATAATTTGTATATTTAATATAGTGTATATTAGTCTACATTCCTTGTGACCATGTTAATTCCTCTATGGTATGTTGGAGGACCTTTGGAGGTCCCTGGGTCACATGTTTACCCATAACTCTCTGTACAGGAGATTGACAGTTGTATGGACCAGTGTGCTTTAGTCCAGCCCCTTCCCATGTAAGGGAGCTGTAGCCAATTATCGCTCTCTTGGGTTGCTGCTCTCGTGGATGCCGGACTAGCAGGACGGATCTGCACAACTTTCAAAGACAAGCTAGGCCAGAAGTCTGCCATCCTCAGCATAACCTAAACCGTGAGATAAAATCTCAATCCCCGCTAAAGCTAGCGTGATTACTGGACCGAATCTAAACCCCTAAATCCAGTGGATCACCGCAACAATTATCTTCCTAAGCTCAATAGACTCACGAGGTCCCAACCATTTGTCAAGCTCTAATAGACTCTGTTGTATGGACTGTTCCTGTTCATTATTGCCTAAAATCTTCAGTAAAAGTTCCGACAAGTTTCTGCAAATATTCGGTTGTGGACAATCAATTATTTACTATCTCCCTATAGCTAATGGGAAGGGTGGCGGTAGGACAAGCATACAGAGAATAGCCCACACCCTGGCATCACGAATAGAAAGGGTTAAGCAAGCACCCTTAGTAACCGCACAGCTATACTTCCATATACCCTACTCCCCCCAGGCTATCACACATCCTTGGTGGACTTTAACAAAGCCAATATTGCATCAATCTTGGACTTTCTTCAGAAAGGTTTAGAAAAAGATCTTAAGTTAGCCACTCTCAAAGCACAAGTATCAGCCCTAGGATCCTTGTTCTCTCAGTCTATTAACAGTCATCCATGGATTATAAGATTCTTTAATGCCAGGGCCGGATTAACATAGGGGCGGATGGAGCTGCTGCTCCAGGCCTCTACGTTAAAATAGGCCCAGCGGTCAGAAAAGGCGGTCTGCAAAGGCCGCCCGCCACAGCTAGATTTACAGAAAAAGAGTGCCGGCCATGTGATTTCCTAGGCCAGCCCTGTTTCCTTATCTACGGTCCTGGGTGGTGATGTGGACAGTGGGCTGCGTAACCTCTTGACCCACGTGACGTCAGGGTAGCATAGGAGGCTCCTCCCTCTTGCCGGAAAAATCAGCATATGTGCTGCACAGGGGCAAACTGACCGGCCGGTCCATTCGGCCGTAGTTCGAAGGCCCGGCCAGGTAAAGGCCCGCTGCAGCTGCTGAGGATTCAGGACACTTGTCCCGTAACCCCAGTCAGACAAGCACTACTTATATGTGATGTCTTTCTCTATATAAATATCCCTTCGCTGCTCCTGCTCTGCGAATCAATAACGGAGATGGACAGCAGCGCAGGGATGAAGAGGACCTGATTGTTGGCTCCGCCCCCAGCACAGGAAGAGGATGGGGCGAGAGCTGACAGGACTCCCAGGAACACAGCAGAGAGGCCGCTTCATGTGAGGGTGAGTGATGTCCCTGTGTGCTGCCTCTCTCCCCTCTGATCAGCAGTATAACCTGGGGCTGGGTGATGTGTATAGTAGCAGCCCAGTGGGGTCACTTTCCCTTCTCCAGTGTCCACAGGTCACAGACAGGTCACATTACCAGAACAATTTTTGGGGAAAATCGCTGAAAAAATGGCGCGGTTTTACCGCGATTTTTTAAAATTGCGGTAAAACTGCTCCATTTTTGCCGCAATTTTTCAAAAAAAATTGTTCTGGTAATGTGGCCTGTTGGTGACCTGTGGACACTGGAGGAGGGAAAGTGACCCCACTGGGGCAACAACATGTGAACACACTGCTTGTTTATTTATCATTAACCACTTAAGGGTACATTCACATTACAGGATCTGCTGCACATTTTTGCTGTATATTTTCTGCAGCTGACTTTGCAACCCATTAGCTTCAATAGGTAGCAAAATCAGCTGCAGAAAATATACAGCAGATCCTGTATGTGTGAACGTACCTTAAATGCTTATGCACATGGACAGATCCGCAGTGTATTTTATGCTGCGGATGCGCAAGCAATGGACCCTACAGTGCTGCCTCCATCTCTGTTTGCTCATAGCGGCAATCCACCGCTACGAGCAGACATGCTTCGAGGTGCATGTTTGCCTCGCGCATATGCAGTATACTCACACACATCGCAGCCGCTCCTCCTGTTCCCTGAGCTAGGTGTGTGCGAGTATACTGCACATGCGTGCATCGAACATGCACATCAAAGCGTGTCTGTTCATAGCAACGGATTGCCGCTATGAGCAAACACAGATGGAGACAGCACTGTAGGGTCCATTGTTGGCGCATCCGCATCGTAAAATATGCTGCGGATCCGTTCGTGCCAACTGGGGGCTCTTGCTTTATTTGGTCTGGGAGCCCTGAGTGTTGTCAGTCCACCCCTGGTTGCATTTTAGTTCAGCCTGTGCACGCTAAGATTGAAGTATTACCCCAAAGTTTCTGCCGCCTCCCTGAGGTCCCGCTGGCGGTCTCTGCCTCTGGAGTCTCCACCAAAGGTACAACCAGTCCACCAGGCGTGAACTTACTTGCCATTCAGGTACACAGAAAAGCTAGGTGACAATTTCTCATCTAGCTTTTCCATGTTCCTTAAGCAGGCATGCCATTCAGGAGCATGGAAAAGCTAGGTGAGAAATTGTCACCTAGCTTTTCTGGGCTCCTGAGTAGCATATCTGCTTACCATAGCTCAGCTTATATATAGATTTACCTATAACTTTTAGTCAAATCTGTCTATAATAGCTGAACTATGATAATCAGATATGCCATTCAGAAGCCCAGAAAAGCTAGGTGACAATTTCTAACCTAGCTTTTTTCATGCTCCTGAATGACATTTCTGCTTATAAAAGCTCAACTACTATTAGCAGACATGCCATTTAGGAGCATAGACAAACTAGGTGAGAAATTGTCACCTAGCTTTTCTGGGCTTCTGAATGACATATCTGCTTATCATATCTCAGCTATTATAAATAGATTTACCTATAACTTTTAGTCAAATCTGCATATAATAGCTGATCTATGATAAGCAGATATGCCATTCAGGAGCCCAGAAAAGTTAGGTGACTAGCTTTTTCATGCTCCTGAATATCTGCTTATGTACATCAGCTATTATAGACAGCTTTGACTGTATGTTAGAGGCAAATCTGTCTATAAAGTTTGAGCTATTATAAGCAGATATGCCATTCAGGAGCATGAAAAAGCTAGGTGAGAAATTGTCACCCAGCTTTTCTCTGTTCCTTATTGCCATTTCTTCTTATATTAGTTAAGCTATTATAGACAGATTTGCTTATAATTTAGAGGAAGTTATCATTATAGGCTATAAGCAGCAATAGAATTCAGGAACACAGAAAAGCTAGGTGATCATTTCTCACCTAGCTTTTTCATGCTCCTGAATGGCATATCTGCTTATAATAGCTCAGCTATTTAGCAAAACCTGTGTCAAGGAAGCGTGGTGTAGTTGCCCAAAGCAACCAGTCAGATTGCTCCTTTCATTTTTATAAAGGCCTCTGAAAAATGAAAGAAGTGATCTGATTGGTTGCTATGGGCAACTGCACCTCTCTTCCGCTATACAGGTTTTGATAAATCTCTCCCAATATGTTCCTGTATGCAAAAAGTGCACTGTGTAGAAAGCCACCAAAAATGCAAAATTGCATTTATTTATTTTTTATTTTCGCCCACTAATATTTTTTTCGCGTGTTTCACTGTAGATTTCATGGTAAAATAAGTGATGTCATTGCAAAGTATAATTGGTGATGCAAACAAGCCCTTGTATGAGTCTGTAGGTGGAAAAACAGCAATGGAATTCAGGAGCATGAAAAAGCTTGGTGACAATTTTTCACCTGGCTTTTCCATACTCCTGAATGGCATAACTGCTCATAATAGATCTGCTATAAGACAGATGTGCCTATAAGCAGATATGCAATTCAGGAACACAGAAAAGCTAGGTGACAATTTCCCATTTAGCTTTTTCATGCTCCTTAATGGCATATCTGCTTATATCAGCTCAGCTATTATAAACAGATATGCCATTCAGGAGCATGAAAAAGCTAGGTGTGAAGAGCTTTTCCTTGTTTCTGAATGACATATCTTCTTATAGCTGTAGTACTTTATGTGGTGCTGGGTAATTGCTGCACCTAAAATGTTTCCCTACTAATTCAGCAGAAACGATATACGTCTGGAAGGAATCGTCACAGCGGTCCGAGCCAGATGGAAAAAAAAATAGAAGAGGACGACTCCAATGAGAGAAGATATTGCCTGTGAGTCCCACAAAGATATGGCATTATAACCATTTGGGCACTATAGATAGGCGGGGTTCACACTTGCGAACAATGGAAAATAAGTTTGGACATTCCACACATTTGACTAAACGGAGGGCACTAGGACTGCTTGGGAATGCACCGTCTCATAGATGCCAATGCATTTCCAAGCGTTATCCGCAAAAAGAATAGATGAGTCTATTCTTTCTGCGGATGCCAGAATCTGAATTTTTGCACAAGAAACATTCCGTGTGAACAGTGCAGCAGCTTCTCATTTAAATCAATGGGACTCTGCTGCTGTGGGATATTAATGTGGAATTCCCAACGGACATTTTGTCATGTGAACATACCCATAGAGTGTTTGTATAGAGGGGCCAAGGGTGCTGGATAATTGCGAAAAAATCTTTTCTATAAGGTTTCTCTTATGGCACTTTATTGGTAATTAAAATTGTGTAAAGTGCATCTGTCGTACGTTTTATGCATATGAAATTGCTAGCATAGCCAAAAAAGATGTTTGATACTTTTCACATCTTTATAGATGTTGTTTGATCCTTTATTTTGCTAAACAAAATTTTTTTTTGTAGGGGTGCATTAAAGAGTTTATCCACCATAAGGGGATTTTAGTACGTACCTGGCAGGCAGTAATGGACATGCTTAGGAAGGATCTGCACTTGTCTTGGGACTAAATGGCTATGTTGGGAGATTACCATAATACTGTGGCTAGCTTTTTGTGAACTTTTATTTGATGTTTGACTTTTCTTTTTTTTACTACAAATCCCCAAATTCCATTTTCCTCCCTCCCACACATCAGCCACCCGCCCATTGAAACATAAATGAGCTGCAGCCATCAAAAGACCTGTGGTTTTCAATCAGGGTGCCTACAGCTGGTGTATTAGTTGCAGATTAATCTCTCTCCCACCAAGCGATCGCTCCACCCATTAAAGCAGACAGGCTCCCTGTCATCAGCTGACTAGTGAGTCAGGTCTCGGCTGCATTGCAAGCTGGGAAAAATCTGAGACAACAGTCATTTTGTATGCTGTTAAAAATAAATAGTGGGGTGAAAATCACATAAGAATTGTGAGAAAACCGTCACACACAGGTACAGACACTATATTATGAACTACACTAACTTTACAGCCCCTGTAGCATAGTCAAATAAAAAAAAATTCCTGGAATACCCCTTTAAGTGTCAAAGAGGTGTGGCTAGGGTGAGCTGTGCTACAAGGCCACAACACTTCTCCGCACCTTCTTTAACACATGCATCTCCTAAGCACTGTGAAGGGGGATTGTGATGGATGAGCAGTCTGACAGGTTTGAATTCAGACTTGCAGCTTGTGAACCCCAATCCCCATTCACTTCGCATGCACAGGATGTCAACACGTCGCTGGCAAGCAAGTCCTGATGTTAAGCAGTGGGTGGGACTTAACATCAGATAGATGGTACAGACTGGGAGTAAAGGGGACCCTCTACCACACCTCTTTGACACTCTGGGCCCCCATAAAAGTGATTTTTTTTTTTTAGCTGAAGAACAGATTCTATATAAAATATGTAAAGTTTCCATACACTATCATATCTTCACCTATCCTGGTAATTTAATGTGCTTAAAACATGAGACGAATGCACTTTATTTGTGTTAAACAAAATTTCTTTGTGTTGCGTTTTCATTTGATATATTTCTATAAAAAGACCCATCAAAATCTTCAGCAGCAGGCCCATGATGCTCTTAATCCGGCCCTGTTTAAGGCAACCAAAAGGCTCCAGATTCCAAAACTCCCTAAATCTCCTCTTTGGGATTTAACTTTAGTTCTCAATATGTTACGTGGTGAACCCTTTGAGCCAGTTTCCTCTATATCCATCAGACACCTGACTTTGAAGACTGCTCCCCTGGTAGCTGTTACCTCTGCTCGTAGAGTAGGTGAAATAGCAAATTTTTCCTGCCTTGAACCATACACTCATATCCTAGATGACAGAATAGTTCTTAGGACTGACCCAGCATTTTTGCCAAAAGTGGTGTCAAATTTTCATTACCGCGATCACTTACCACGATCTTCACTGCAGCCTTCTCCACTCTGCACTTTCCAGCCGCTCCTCCTGTGTCGATGCCGCTGCCGCTGGTCCAGGATGCCTCCGCCGGTCCGGGTAAGCCGGCCATGTTCCCCCCTCGCTGCCCGTGTCCCCCCTCCGCTCTGCCCCGACTTCGATTGGTGGGCAGAGCTAGGGAAATCAACTCTAACCCCCCGCCCCCTCCTGCCATTGGTGGTCAGCCTGACCGACCAATGGCAGGAGATAGGAGGGGGTGGCACTGCCACCTTGCTCCTATCCTTTAGGATGGTAGGAGCTGTCTCTGACAGCTCCGATAATTCTTATTTTCTAGGCGATCGGGTCACCAGTGACCCGATTGTCCCGGATCGCGGCAAATCGCAGGTCTGAATTGACCTGCAATTTGCTGCGATTGCCAACATGGGGGGGGATCTCAGGACCACCCTATGCATTGACACGGGATGCCTGCTGATAGATATCAGCAGTCATCCCGGTCCGATCACCGCCCGGCGAACTGCAGTGATCGGAAATACAGAGGGCGTATGGATATGCGCTCTGTCCTAAGTGACGGGACGCGAGGTCTCCTCTGTCCTCTGTCCTCCACTCGTTCCCTGTATTAATGGCACCTGTTTGAACTTGTTATCAGTATAAAAGACACCTGTCAACAACCTAAAACAGTCACACTCCAAACTCCACTTTGGCCAAGACCAAAGAGCTGTCGAAGGACACCAGAAATAAAATTGTAGACCTGCACCAGGCTGGGAAGACTTAATCTGCAATAGGCAAGCAGCTTGGTGTGAAAACGTCAACTGTGGGAGCAATTATTAGAAGATGGAAGACATACAAGACCACTGATTATCTCCCTCGATCTGGGACTCCATGCAAGATCTCACCCCGTGGTGTCAAAATGCTCACAAGAACGGTGAGCAAAAATCCCAAAACCACACAGGGGGACCTAGTGAATGACCTGCAGAGAGCTGTGACCAAGGTAACAAAGGCTACCATCAGTAACACACCACACCGCCAGGCCTGCTTAAGCCAGTACATGTCCAGGCCCATCTGGAGTTTGGTAGAGAGCATTTGGATGATCCAGAAGAGTATTGGGAGAATGTCATATGGTCAGAAGAAACCAAAGTAGAACTTTTTGGTAAAAACTCAACTCTTCGTGTTTGGAAGAGAAAGAATGCTGAGTTGCATCCAAAGAACACCATACCTACTGTGAGGCATGGGGTGGAAACATCATGCTTTGTGGCTGTTTTTCAGCATAGGAACTAGGACGACTGATCCGTGTAAAGGAAAGAATGAATGGGGTCATGTATCGTCAAATGGGGCAAAGCCAGAGCATTGAAGATGAAACGTGGCTGGGTCTTTCAGCATGACAATGATCCCAAACACCGGGCAATGAAGGAGTGGCTTTGTAAAAAGCATTTCAAAGTCCTGGAGTGGCCTAGCCTGTCTCCAGATCTCAACCCCATAGAAAACATTTGAAGTTGAAAGTCTGTGTTGCCCAGCGACAGCCCCAAAATATCACTGCTCTAGAGGAGATCTGCATGGAGGAATGAGCCAAAATACCAGCAACAGTGTGTGAAAACCTTGTGAAGACTTACAGAAAACGTTTGACCTCTGTCATTGCCAACAAAGGGTTTATAACAAAGTATTGAGATGAACTTTTGTTATTGACCAAATACTTATTTTCCACCATAATGTTCAAATAAATTATTTTAAAATCAGACAATGTGATTTTATGGATTTTTTTTCTCATTATGTCTCTCATAGTTGAGGTATACCAATGATGAAAATTACAGGCCTCTGTAAATTACATGTGGCTGACTAAATTTTTTTGCCCCACTGTATACATATACACACACACACACATATATATATATATATATATATATATATATATATATATATATATATATGCATTTGTTAGTACACCTCCCAAAGTGATACACCAATTACCACCATTAAATATTCCCTCTTATGTAGCCAAGGACAATACTGAGTGCACAAATACAGGCAGTAGGGCCAAAGAACAATACACAGAAGAATAAATTTGTTCATATATACAGTCAGACACAAAAACATTGTGTAGGCAAATGTCCAGATATTTACATGGAATGGCACAACAGGCCCATGCTTTTTTTGTCTTATTCAAACTCCAAGCCCACCGAATTAGGACAAGACAGGCAAAAGTCTCAGAAATTCCATGGATCCCAAGCACTGCATATTCTTTATATCCTCGGGTCAGCTTCTTAAAGAAGGATGTTTGCTGTCAATATATGCAATCATACGTTGGCTCCAAGGACAATCATTAAAGGGTTATCCACCATAAGGTGATTTTAGTACATACCTGGCAGACAGTAATGGACATGCTTAGGAAGGATGTGCGCTTGTCTTGGGGCTAAATGGCTATGTTGTGAGATTACCATAACACTGTGGCTAGCTTTTTGTAAACTGGTATTTCCTGTTTGAGTTTTCTTCTTTGTCTACAAATCCCATAATTCCATTTTCCTCCCTCCCACACATCAGCCACCCCACCCACTGAAACATAAATGAGCTGCATCCATTCAAAAGACGTGTGGTTTTTAATCAGGGTGCCTACAGCTGTTGGAAAATATAGGAAAGTCCAGCTCACCTGCCTTAACCCCTTAAGGACCAGGTTTTTTTTTCATTTTTGCACTTTTCCTCCTTACATTTAAAAAATCATAACTCTTTCAATTTTGCACCTAAAAATCCATATGATGGCTTATTGTTTGTGCCACCAATTCTCCTTTGTAATGACATCAGTCATTTTACCCAAAATTCTACGGAGAAACAGAAAAAAAAATAATTGTGAGACAAACTTGAAAAAAAAAACACCATTTTGTAACTTTTGGGGGCTTCTGTTTCTACACAGTACATTTTTTGGTAAAAATGACACATTCTCTTTATTCTCTTGGTCCATACGATTAAAATGATACCCTACTTATATAGGTTTGATTTTGTCGTACTTCTGAAAAAAATCATAACTACATGCACGAAAATTTATACGTTTAAAATTGTCATTTTCTGACCCCTATAACTTTTTTATTTTAATGCGTATGGGGCGGTATGAGGGCTCATTTTTTGTGCCGTGTTCTGAAGTTTTTAATTAGAACAATTTTGTATTGATCCGACTAGTTGATTGCTTTTTATTCATTTTTTCATGATATAAAAAGTGACCAAAAATACACTATTTTGGACTTTGTAAATTTTTATGCGCGTACACCATTGACTGTGCGGTTTAATTAATGATATATTTTTATAATTCGGACATTTCCACACATGGCGATACCACATTTGTTTATTTTTATTTACACAGTTTTTTTTTTTTATGGGAAAAGGGGGGTGATTCAAACTTTATTAGGGGAGGGGTTAAATTATCTTTATTCACTTTTCTCCCCCTTTTTTTTGCAGTGTTATAGCTCCCATAGGGGGCCATAGCACTGCACACACTGATCTATTACATTGATCACTGGTTTCTCATAGGAAACCAGTGATCAATGATTCTTGGGCTTTACTGCTCATGCCTGGATCTAAGGCACTGAGCAGTCATTCGGCGATCGGACACCAGGAGGCAAGGTAGGAGACCCTCCTCGTGTCCCAGAGGTGTTTGGGATGCCACGATTTCGCCACGGACATCCCGAACAGCCCCCTGAACTATCCGGCAGTGATTTACTTTCATTTTAGACGCGACGTTCAACTTTAGTGGCCGGCAATGATTGCGGTGCAGCGCGCTATAAGCCACGGGTCCCGGCCATTGTTAGAGGCTGGGCCGGACCCGCTATGACAGGACTCAGGACATACCGGTACGTCCTTGGTCCATAAGAGGTTAATTCGTGCACGGATCCTCACTCAGGCTCTGTGTGTCCAACAATGAAGAAAACAACTAAATGATCCAGCACTAGGAATGTTCACAGCTTTATTCAATCCTCTTTAAAAAGACAGCATGGCAAGGTTTCACACTTCACAAGGTCTGACACGTCTTGACGCGCTTCGAGCGCATGCGCTCTTTGTCAAAAGATACGTTCCATGGTTACCAGCACGTAAAAATAGGTAGTGCTGCAGATGTATCCAATTAATTAAAATGTCTCCTGAACTCGGAGAACAAATGGTTACAACATGGGTTAAAAACCAAAATAGAACTTGTGGTTCCAATCAAGCAACCGGGTTTCATTGGACAATTGTTATATGAAAAAATACTTTTTTAAATATAACAAAAACACTACAAAATACACACACAATATAAACTGTAACCTTATATATAACAAGATGAAAAATATAAATAGCAATGCAAGTGTAAAAAGGAAATGTACATATGTAGTGCAAATTCAATAATGAAAAATAAATAATTTTCTTTGGTTCAAACCATGGGGCATTCTGGAACCCAATGTTAATTGGCAAAACGCCTCACGGTCCATAAGCTTGTGTTGTATGTCACCACCTCTGATGTTCATGTGTACTTTCTCTATAGCATAAACTCGTATCAAATGTATATTTCTGTTATGTTCTTGTATAAAATGTAATGAAGCACTTGAAAGATTTCTTATAGTTGTATTTGTAATGTCGTTTACATGCTCCAAAAAACGAGTTTTCAATTTGCATGTGGTACAACCTACATATTTCTTGGAACACGCTTGACATTCAATGACATAAATGCAGTGGGTGGTATTGTAATTCAAATAATTTTTGATTGCATACGTTGTGTAGTGTTTCCTGAAAGAGGTTTACAATAGGTAGAGGAAACGATGGGGTTACCGACAACGCCCCTTAACCGCAACTCCAAAAATGCCGTACTGTCAGAATGGAGCTCAAAGGTAAATTTGAGATTGAATGGATGGGAGTTGAGATAGTCTACAAAAAGTGGCACGGGAGAGACGTCCCCCCACCAAATGAAGAGGAGGTCATCTATGTACCTCCCGTACCACTTTATGTGACTGGAAAACGGGTTGGAAACTGTGTAAATGTACAACTCTTCCCAGTGTGACATTGTCAGATTCGCAAGAGAAGGGGAGTGTCGGGCTCCCATCGAGACTCCACTGGATTGTACAAAAAATGAAAAATCAAACGTGAAAAAATTGTGTGTAATAAGAAACCAGGTTACTTTCAGGATATAGCAAATCAAGTCTGGTGTATAATGAATGTATTCGCATAAATGGAATTTCAGAGCATCCATGGCAATCTCCCATGGAATACTCGTATATAACAAGGTAACATCACAAGTAAGCCAATGCCAGTCAGGCTGCCACAGAAGTTCATGGAGATTGTCAAGGACATCCTTGGAGTCCTGGAGATATCCAGGGACTCTTTTGACCAAAGGTTGTAACAATTGATCTAACCATAAGGACAATCTTTCTGACATGGATCCTATGCTAGAGACAATAGGTCTCATATTTAGAGGATCCAAACCCTTGTGGGTTTTTGGTAATGCATGCATTATTGGAGTCTTTGGATGTTCCACAAACAGATATTCAGCTTCTTTTTCCTCTAAGATACCATTTGTCACCCCTTCTGCTAATAACATTTTCAATTCATGTTGGAAGGACTTGGTGGGATAATTTTTTAATTTACGTATTGTTGTCTGACAGTAGTTTATGTATATAAGGTATATATTCTTTCTTATTAATGACTGTTACCAGACCCCCTTTGTCACACATTTTAATGGTAATATCATTACAGGATTGTAATTCTTTTAGAGCAACATGCTCTTTTGCATTTAAATTATGTCTGTACATGGGTTGTAAATAAAATTTTTGTTTTAAATCCACCAAGTTCTTCTAAACCTGATTTTGAAACTTGTCCATACCTTCAGTTCTAGATTGTAGAGGATAGAAGTATGGATTTTTAGTAACATGGTTGCTATTGCTGGAAACAGTTGGAGATATGTCTCCTGTTTCAGCCAAATCCCGCAATGCAACTAATGCTTGTTGCCCTTGATAATCCATGCCGCTATGCTCGTTGGATCCCTCCGAAGAGGATTCCGTATTATCACATTCCAAATGAAAAAAATTTTGTTTGACAGTTAATATGCATGCAAATCTATTAATATCACACAATGTAGAGTAAACATCCAGAGTATTAGTAGGAGAGAAATTTAACCCGCTTTCCAATACAGAAATTTGATATTCACTCAAGTCTTTAGACAACAAATTTAGTACACCCCTAGATGTTACAACAGTAAAATTATCGTAAAGTCAGTCTCGGTTGATCTGATAGATTTAATAAATTTGGAGTGTTTACGACAACCTCTTCTTATTTTCTTTTTGGTTTTGGTTTGGCATTTCTTGGTTTTCTTGGCTTTCCGAAAATAAGAGATCCTGTTGCACTGTTGTGGAGAGGGGTTTTCAGATTCAGAACTTGCTCCCACATCGGATTCTTTTTCAGATGAACTAAATGTCACACGCGGTTTTTCTACGGTTTGTGTTTTTGTTTGTTGATTTTTCTTTTTTAAGATGGATTTACGAGTTGTATTCGGTTTCTCCCAACATCCCCATTCATAAACTTGATTTAATGCATAATCATTTAGATCTCGTTTGAACTTGATTTTCTTTGTTTGCATAATATAGTCCTCTAACTTGTCAATGTTGTCGTTGTTTTTTTTGCATTAGTTCATCATAGTTGGTTAAATCCTTAAAGCGTACCTGTCAGATCCAACAATTTTTTTTAAAAATATTTCACTCACTACCAAATCCGGATCATGTACATCTAATTTTTATGTATCTAGCACCTTTATTAATTTTTTTTATTACACTTTTAATTTAGTTCACTAGTATGAATTCCTCTCAAAGGGAGGGGGCATGGCCTCACTGTGCAGGTCTCCGCCCCCTCCCTCAGTATGCTGTCTGCTCACATCTTCCCTAGCATTAGCAAAACTACAACTCCCAGCTTGTCCTCACTGACAGTAGGGGGAGACAAGCTGACAGTGGGAGGATTTTTCCTACAGCTGTGAGCTCTGCACTCACAGCTGTCAATCAAGGAAGTGTGCCCATGACATAGGTGATGACGCGTGGACACAGCACGACTAGTATGTTAGTATGTGTCCAAGCAGGTGGGGGGGGGGGCAGTTGTTTGACTGGCTTTTTCAGTATGAAATACTAAAAATTTTCTAATGAAAGCAATTGCAAAACCTATTGGTTTTGCATGCTTTACAACATAACAAAAGTTTTTGTATCTGACAGTGCCCATTTAAACATCAAAGCTTCCTCTTGTAATTTAGCAATAGCTGTTTCTATTTCTTGCAATTTATTTATCTCATATTTCTGTATAATATGCATTAATTTAAAGGAGCATGTTGTAATAGACTCATTCCATTCATCAATCATTTCTTGACAGAAATTAGTGGTAGGTATCTTTTTAATTCTTAGTCTACATGGAATCATGTGTTTTTCAAGATAATTTTTGATTGTTTCCTGATCCCACCAAATACGTGTCTCCTGGTTCAGTAGTTTCTCTAGGTTATGTAGCAGTACTTTAAAGTCCACTGATGTGATTGTTCCATGTCCTGAATTGGAAAATAATTGTGCTGCTTTGAGAGACCTATTCCAACCAGATTGAGACATATTGGTGGAGAATGTGGTTGATTGAATGTAGTCAGACCCGAAGATGATATTGCCAGCTGAACTATGATTGTGAGAGGAGACGCTGTGTTAGAAGGGAGCTCGGTAGAGCCTGTATCATTTTTTTTTTTGCACTGCTATGCATATGTACATTTCCTTTTTACACTTGTATTGCTATTTATATTTTTCATCTTTTTAAATATAAGGTTACAGTTTATATTGTGCGGGTATTTTGTAGTGTTTTGTTATATTTGTTATATTTAAAAAAGTATTTTTTTCATATAACAATTGTCCAACGAAACCAGGTTGCTTGATTGGAACCACAAGTTCTATTTTGTTCCCCAAGTTTAGGAGATATTTTCATTAATTGGATACATCTGCAGCACTACCTATTTTTACGTGCTGGTAACCATGGAACATATCCTTTGACAAAGAGTGCATGTGCTCGAAACGCGTCAAGATGTGTCAAACCTTGTGAAGTGTGAAACCTTGTCATGCTGTCTTTTTTAAAGAGGATTGAATAAAGCTGTGAACATTCCTAGTGCTGGATCATTTCGTTGTTTTCTTCATTGCCTACAGCTGTTGTATTAGCACCTTAAAAGCACATCTTTTTGTTCATGTCCCCCATGCTTCATGAATTTATACTTTTTCACACAGATATTGTCTGGTAACTGGTCCATGTACCTGCACTTGCACTTCCCCAGGTATAAAAGATGGCTAGAGATAAGGGCTAGAGGTACGGTTGGAGCAGGGGCGGACACAGACAACAGAGGGCCCCTGTGCAAAGAATGTGCCTGGGCCCCCCCCCCCCAAAAAAAAAAAAAGTAATATGCCATAAAATTGCACTGCAACTCACATTAATCTGCATTAGGTAGGCAGCAGTTCCCCCACATTAGGTAGCATAGTTTCCTCACATTATGTAGCATATATTCCCCACATTAGGTAGCATTGCATAATTTCCCCACATTAGGTAGCATAGCATATATTCCCCACATTAGGTAGCATAGCATATATTCCCCACATTAGGTAGCATAGATTCCCCACATAAGGTAGTGTAGGATAACCCCAACAAGCAAACACACACACACTCTCACTCACCCACACACTCTTACCTTGCCTGCACTACTTACATCTGCCTGAGAGGACTTCCTGGCAGAGGTGCGCGCTATAAGTGACGTTATCGAACGCTCTGCGCTGGACGTCAGCGTCCAGGTGCTTGCGATGACGTCACTCACCGCACGCACCTCAGCCAGGAAGTCCCCATGGGCAGATGTAAGTAGCAGTTTAGTGACTGGGCAAGACTGGTTTCCCTGTCATATGTGCACTGGCAGGGCTGCCATCAGAAATTTCGGGGCCCCTTACACAACTCAAGGCCTGAGACCCCCACCGATCACCTTGGTTGAAGTGGTTCTCCAGCTGTTGGAAAGCTAAAACTCCCATCATGTCTGAAGAGCCTCTGGCAATGGGAGTTGTAGTTTTGTAACAGCTGAAGAGACACAGATTGGACACAGTTTTACCCATCATCACTGCAGAACTTACAAGTGACTACAGCTCTGATGGGACAGTCATAAGAACACACAATGATGTCAGTGACCTGAGTGACGTCTTCTGACTTAAGTGATATCTTCTCTGTAATCTTTTCTTCTTCATCTCGTCCAGAGACCAGGTCTTCCTCCAGCTCCATCTTCTCTGCAGAGTCTGACATCCGGACATCATTGGCTCCTCACTTTGTCAGCAGATCCTCATCCTCTGCATGAAGACAATAATCATAATAACCTTGCCAGAAAGTGTAACCTAAATAAAATACTGCCCCACACTGTACCCTGAATATAATCCTGCCACACACTGTACCCTGAATATAATCCTGCCACACACTGTACCCTGAATATAATACTGCCACACACTGTACCCTGAATATAATACTGCCACACACTGTACCATGAATAGAATACTGCCATACACTGTACCCACTAAATATAATACTGCTATTCACTGTACCTACTAAATATAATACTGCCCCACACTGTACCCTAAATATAATACTGCCAGACACTGCAACCTGAATCTAATACTGCTGTACACTGTACCCACTAAATATAATACTGCTATACACTGTATCCACTAAATATAATCCTGCCACACACTGTAACCTGAATATAATACTGCCACACACTGTACCCTGAATATAATACTGCTATACACTGTACCCTGAATATAATAATGCTATACACTGTACCCTGAATATAATACTGCTATACACTGTGCCCACTAAATATAATCCTGCCACACACCGTACTCTGAATATAATCCTGCCACACACTGTACCCTGAATATAATACTGCTATACACTGTACCCACTAAATATAATCCTGCCACACACTATACCCACTAAATATAATACCTCTTATCCTCTGTGTCCTCATCATTCCTCATCACCCCCATAACCCCTGCCAAACCTCTCCTCAACACTACTATAACCACCCCCGCACCTCTCCTCATCGCTACTATAACCCCCTGCACCTCTCCTCATCACTACTATAACCCCCCACACCTCTCCTCATCACTACTATAACCCCCCCGCACCTCTCCTCATCACTACTATAACCCCCCCAGGCACCTCTCATCACTACTATAACCCCCCCGCACCTCTCCTCATCACTACTATAACCCCCCCAGGCACCTCTCATCACTACTATAACCCCCCGCACCTCTCCTCATCACTATTATAACCCCCCGCACCTCTCCTTATCACTACTATAACCCCCGCACCTCTCCTCATCACTACTATAACCCCCCGCACCTCTCCTCATCACTACTATAACCCCCCCGCACCTCTCCCCATCACTATTATAACCCCCCGCACCTCTCCTTATCACTACTATAACCCCCCACACCTCTCCTCATCACTACTATAACCCCCCCGCACCTCTCCTCATCACTATTATAACCCCCCGCACCTCTCCTTATCACTACTATAACCCCCGCACCTCTCCTCATCACTACTATAACCCCCCGCACCTCTCCTCATCACTACTATAACCCCCCGCACCTCTCCTCATCACTACTATAACCCCCCACACCTCTCCTCATCACTACTATAACCCCCCCTGCATCTCTCATCACCCCCATAACCCCCCTGCATCTCTCATCACCCCCATAACCCCCCCTGCATCTCTCATCACCCCCATAACCCCCCTGCATCTCTCATCACCCCCATAACCCCCCTGCATCTCTCATCACCCCCATAACCCCCCCCTGCATCTCTCATCACCCCCATAACCCCCCCTGCATCTCTCATCACCCCATAACCCCCCCTGCATCTCTCATCACCCCCATAACCCCCCTGCATCTCTCATCACCCCCATAACCCCCCCTCTCATCACCCCCATAAGCCCCCTGCATCTCTCATCACCCCCATAACCCCCCTTGCATCTCTCATCACCCCCATAACCCCCCCTGCATCTCTCATCACCCCCATAACCCCCCTGCATCTCTCATCACCCCCATAACCCCCCCTCTCATCACCCCTATAACACCCCCCTGCACCTCTCGTTACCCCCCATAACCCCCCTCTCATCACCCCTATAACACCCCAAGCACCTGTTCCCCTGCACCTCTCATCACCATTGTAGTCTGCAAACAACATAGCCCCCATCCAACCCATAACCCCCCCCCCCCCGTTCACTTACCCTGCCGGGGTTCGGTGCAGCTGCTGCTCCTGTCACAGTGTTCCACTGCACGGGGAGGATCCGTCGGGAGGCTGCTGGACTGGAGATCGCGCCGGGACAGGTCAGGTGACTGGAGTAGACATGCGTGCCTGCGCGGGGCACGTCGACTCCCATCAGCGCCTGGCCTGTCCGGCCCTGCCGTACTTCTTAAGGGGCCTGCGCCCTAGAAAGAGCGGGCCTCATAGTCCTGCGGGCCCCCCAGACTATGAGGCCCGGTCATAGTTCTGACAGGTACCCAGCCAGGAGTCAGTGAGTGACAGTCGCAGTCACTCACTGACTAGCCGGAAAAAAAAAAAGTACAGGGACGTCCGGGCCTCCCTGAAGCTCCGGGCCCCATACAAGTGTATGGGTTTACCCCCTGATGGTGGCCCTGTGCACTGGGTCCGATGGTAGGACCGGCCCAGCGTGTGAGGGCGGGCCCCCTCACACGCTGGGCCCCTGTGCAGCTGAACCTGCTGCACAGGCGATATGTCTGCCCCTGGGTTGGAGACTGCATATGTGTAATGGGATATTGTTACTTTAGCTGTTTTTGCTTTTCAGAAATTCTTGCAAATTGTAGCAGAATTGTACACCAGCTCCTTTCAGTTTTTGGTACACAGACAGCCATAGATGTGCCAAGTTTATTAAGAATCATTCTCCTCTTGATAAATCTGGCACATCTTTCTCCAGCGGACTTTGCATTAAACTGGCTTATAAAATGCTAGTCTTACTGAATCCCCTTCACAGTGTTTTTTTTTTTTTTTTTTGTCACTTGCGCATGAATTCAACAGAATAAAAGTTGTGGCATACTTCCTGGAGAGGCAAGCTGTGCCTAACTAGCTTCCCCCTCACTAGTGAGCCAGGGTGAGGGCTCTCCTTTATAATGATTCCCTGCTGCTTTTCCTCCCACCCCCCTCCTGTTGTTTTTGTGGGGATGGTTTTTGTGGGGACGTTTCCCGGGTTACTAGTCCCCTCCCCCAGTAGATGCTCTTTTGCGCTTATTTACAGTTGTGTATTTATTCTGAAGTCACAGCAGGAGCTTAGAGAAGCCAATGGTGGGCCTGCACATCAGAGTTGATGGGGCAGCACCAAATGGATTTTGACAAAGAGCCAGTGTGCCTTATTGCTTGTTTGATATGTTAATTTAAAATAAATGCTGTGGTGGACCCCTGTCCATTTAAAAAGTTAGGTCGCTGTCCTGTCTCTTTATTTGGGAAGGGGGGGGACCTGGTTGGGTACATTAAAAGCTGCAGGGTATCAGCTGTTTTGCTATGAACCAAGGCTACAAGGGGACAACAGCTTCATACATATGACATCGGATAGTGCCTGTACAGCCACTTAGCTTCCTCCTGGATCTTACCTTTATATTAGAGAGTAATAAGCTCTGTATGAATTGCACAATATGGGGGAAGCTGGAAAAAATGCTTTTTCCAATAATTAGTTAACCATTAGAAGATTCTAAGGAGGTGATACCTTTCCAACACTTATCATTACTACAGAATACTGAAGATTATAGGTTACAAAGTCATTGAACAATACCAAGCTAAGATCTTCTGTGTGCCAGGACATAAAGATGTGCTCATCTCAAAGTAAAGAAATTAGAAACTCATCTAAGTGTACGGTGTCTTTTTTAGTACATCGTCAGTTATCAGCCGTACCTTCGTCCTCCGTCAGGCGAAACAGCGTCCCGCCTCCTTCCCCGGACCAGTCTCCGACAGGCGTCAGCCGCAACTCCCTCCTTTGTTATCCTAAAGTCTCTCATCCAAAACTCTGTCATCCTAAAGTCTCTCATCCAAAACTCTGTCACCCTAAAGTATCTCATCCAAAACTCTGTCATCCTAAAGTATCTAATCCAAAACTCTCTAATCCCTCAGATGAAAAACCTTCCTGCCGTGTAGCAGAGCCAAGTCAGTGTCGGCTCTCTGCTATACGGGTTCTGCTGTACATGCTATTCAATGTTGGCTCTGCTTTACAGTGCTGTGCAGCGTCGGCTCTGCTATGCGTCAAGATGTTGCGTCTGAGGGAGAATCTTTTGAGGCATGACGGCGTTTTGGTGAGGGACTTTCGGATAAGGGAGTTGTGGCTGAAGGATGACAGTGATTGGTGTGAGGGAGGAGGCGGGATGCCGTTTCACCCGACGGAGGGCGGTGTTGTGGTTGACGACTGACGGCGATTGGTCCGAGCGAGGAGGCGGGACACTGTTTTTCCTGATGGAGGACGGAGTTGTGGCTGACAACTGACGGCGATTGGTCTGAGGGAGGAGGCGGGACGTTGTTTTGCCTGATGGAGGACAGAGGTACGGCTGACGACTGACGATGTCATAAAATGGACACCATATAAGTGACCTAATTTGGCACCATAAAGTATTCTACAACTACAATAATGGGCCTCATTTACTAAGCTGAAACCGACCGTTTTTTGTCTGGTTATTTTTGGCGCAGAGTGTCTAAGACATGTCTGCACCAGTCTGCGCCAGTTTGCGACAGTGTGCGCCTGAAAAATCCAACAAACCCGACATTGCACTGTGAAAAGCCGAAAAGGGGACGTGGTCTGTCAAAAAGGGGGGGTGGTCGTCCCGAAAAGGGGCGTGGTTTCACAACCTGACCGATTTACTATTGAATTCACAGATAATCCTGTGGGTAAATGGCTGGAAATATTGACCTAGAAAAAGCTGGTCAGAAAATGTTCCCGACTTTTCCCAGCAGTAAATAGAGAGGAATCCTACAAGTCTGAAACAAAATTTCCCACTAGTTAAAACCCCAAACTCTTAGTAAATGAGGCCCAAGATGCCAGGACATTTGTTCCTATTGATTAAATCACGTAGGCATTTCTTATAATAAAAGATGCTTGGACATTATTAACTAGTAACACTATAAATTCCACTGATGTTTAGCAAATAAAATGCAAAATTATTATGTTGGGAAATATAAACAAAAATTTTATTGGTACAAAAGATGAGAACTTTACATGCACGGAGATATTATCAACAGAATGAACATTCTAGGTGAAAGGGGAACAGACAGAACTGTACAGGCTACATTCCTGCTGATTATTTGTTTGCATTTTTATATAATTCAAGGCACATCAGGTATGTACATTTATTTTGCATTCTTGTACCTATGCATTAGAACCCCCCCAAGATGTTTACTAAGAGTTTGTGGCATCCTAAATCCAAGGTTGTAAAGTGTTAAAGATGGTAAAGCACTTCCACCATGATTCTTCCTTTACCTTTATGGGTATGTGAACACTATGAAATCTCTGAGATATTTTAGTGCCAGAACAATACCACTGCACATTATTCTGGCAAAAGAATGAATATGTTTTTTTATTCTTTTGGTAAATGATTTTCAACTGTGAAAAATTCCATAGTCTAAGTGAGTCCATGGAAGACCCATTAACACCAATACTAGGTTAGTGTGCGGAGAGTAAATTGACACTCATTTCAACCAGGATGCATAACAGTGATTTTAGGGCTGATGTCACACA
The DNA here is from genome assembly GCF_029499605.1 of Hyla sarda. Classification (NCBI taxonomy): domain Eukaryota; kingdom Metazoa; phylum Chordata; class Amphibia; order Anura; family Hylidae; genus Hyla; species Hyla sarda. Next base: position 144,445,859 of record NC_079189.1, on the reverse strand, counting down.
GGAGTATTATGAATGCATTTTTCCATTTATATTATTGCTAGAAGTCTCATTATGAGTCTAATGAGCTGTCAGTTCTGGTCATCAGATCCACGACCAGGCCAGGAGGTGCAAGAGTAATATAGATGCAAAAATGTGTCCATAATGAACCTATGAAAATTGGCCTACAGGGGTTTTCCAATTTTATGTAAAGCCTAAAGGGGTTTTACTAACTAGTTAAACATTTCTAAGAATAAAGCCTGATATGTGATTAGCTTGTGGTACTCAAGGCAATGATAAGTGTAGTGCATGTTAGCTGGGAGAGGTAGGCCCTTGGGATGCAGATATGGTGATGTCACGTGGCCGGGTGGTATAGCTAACCTAAGGATTCCTAGTGAGCCCAACAACAATTTTGTCAAATTAGTTGTTCCCCATAGTATAAAGTGGAGGATAGGGGATAAGTGTGAGATAAGTGGGGATTCGACTGCTGGGACTCCCCACGATCTCCTGTATGGCGCCTCATTTACTTACCCATTCTTTACGTGCTCTGGCTCCCACCTTCCTGGACAAATCCCAGCGGAGGAACCCACTGTGATAAAAAATGTATCCCTTATGCTGTGGATAGGGGATAAGCGTCTGATAAGTTCAGTTCCCCAGACTATAGATAAGTAAATAGTTGGTCACTGTCCGTTTAAGAGTTGCTGAAATACTGACTGGAAAGTCTCTAGGGTACTTTTTGCACTTGTAAGTTGTGATAATTGTGAAAATGCAGTTGCAGACAAGATATAGGACGTAGATGCTTTCTACAGTGAGGGGGGGGGGCTACATTGGTCTTATTGCTCACTGTGGTGCAGATAGTTGAACTTACTCACAGTTTTGCGGCACCATACTCTATGTGCAGGGTGCACACTGAAGAAACATCTGTGGTGCGTTTAGCCACACAGCACTAACTTGGTAGATCACTGATGAGATGTGTGTATGCAGAGGGGCCTTTGTACAGCATTTATTTTCCTCTGACTCGTAGATACTTCTTCTTGGAGCTGGAAGGAGATAGACCAATACCCTCACTAGGTGTAGGTACTATGTGACTGACTAGTCTACCTAGCAGGAGCAGAGATAGGAGATGTTAACTCTTCTCAGTTATTTGGGGGTTTAGGCCTCCTGGGAGAGGAGGTTGAACTAGGGACTCTTCCCTTTCTGGAAACACCTGCATAGGAGCTGACTGGGGAGTGTATCCAGGGGTGCTTCTGTTCCAAGGCCAAATTTATCAAAATGGCACAAAATCTTGATAAATGTGGCGCAGCAAGAAATTGACCGGCAAATTGACCTCACCACACAGAATTAAAGTTCACTTTAAATAGAAACTAGAAAGTGCACAGCTGTACTGTCTGAGGTGACTACGGATGTTCACCAATACCCTATGGCGCAAACGGATATACAATAAGACTATAAATTATACAATAAAATTGTATAAAATGATCCAGACCTCAAGGACTTAACAAGACCTAAAATATCTGGTACATGATGAACCCAATAATGAATATATGGTAAGGAGACCGTGCTTCAAATATAGATGATTTTATTAAAACATTAAAATATGAATAATACCATCTTAACACAGAGCCCTTGTGAGGAGAATAGTTATATGTAAAAACTTATAAAACACCTAGTAAATACGCTGTACTGCTGTTAGAAGAGAATGATATAAAAATATAGCTTCATACACATTTAGATATAACTGTTGCCAATATATATACAATAAAAGATAAAAATTAGAAATGAGAGAAGTTACAGTGATTCGATTAGTCACAAACCTTGCGGCTCGGCAGTTGATGTCTTATCCTGCATAAATTAGTTCAGCTTTCAGGTGCTCCGGTGGGCTGGAAAAGGTGGATACAGTCCTAGGAGAGAGTCTCTTTGGACTGTATCCACCTTTTCTAGCCCACCGGAGCACCTGAAAGCTGAACTAATTTATGCAGGCTAAAGTCATCAACTGCCGAGCTGAGAGGTTAGAAACTAATCAAATCACTGTAACTTCACTCATCTCTAATAAAAATCAAATGATTTGTTTGATAAACATGTAAATGGCAGTTCAAATCATATAAATTTTTATCTTTTATTGTATATATATATATATATATATATATATATATATATTTTATATTCAACAGTTATATCTAAATGTGTATATTTTTATATCATTCTCTTCTAATAGCAGTACATCGTATATACTAGGTGTTTTATATGTATTTACATCTAACTTTTCTCCTCACAAGGGCCCTGTGTTGAGATGGTATAATTCATATTTTAATGTTATGACCCCTTAAGGACTCAGACAATTTTATTTTTACGTTTTATTTTTTTCCTCCTTGCCTACTAAAAATCATAACTCTTTTATATTTTCATCCACAGACTAGTATGAGGGCTTGTTTTTTGCGAGACCAGTTGTCCTTTGTAATAACATTACTCATATTACCATAAAATGTATGGAGCAACCAAAAAAATACTATTTGTGTGGGGAAATTGATAAGAAAACCGCAATTTAGCAAATTTTGGAAGGTTTTGTTTTCATGCTGTACACTTAACAGTAAAATAGACATGTTTCCTTTATTCTGTGGGTCAATGTGATGAAAATGATACCCATGCTTACATACTTTTCTATTATTATACTGCATTAAAAAAATCGCAAACTTTTTAATCAAATTAGTGCGTGTCACGTACCGGCAGGACTGGTAGTGGATCCTCTTGACCAAAGAGGCGATGGTGCGGGTTGTACCAGAGGACCGGTTCTAAGTGGTTACTGGTTTTCACCAGAGCCCGCCGCAAGGCGGGATGAACTTGCTGCGGCAGTAACCACCAGGTCGTATCCTCCAGTAGCAACTCGACCTCTCTGGCAACTGATATGGCGTAGTACAAAGGGAGCAGGCAGGAGCGTAGTCGGACGTAGCAGAGGTCAGGGCAGGTGGCAAGGGTACAAAGGCGAGTAGGCGGTAGCAACAGGTTCGGCAACAGGCAAGGCAATACACACAATATGGAACGCTTTCTCAGAGGCACTAGGGCACAAAGATCCAGCAAGGGCTGGAAGGGGCAGGTAACTTTTATGGGGAAGGAGCAGGGGACAATTAGCCAGCGCACCAATCAATGGTGCGCTGGCCCTTTAAATATACTGAAGGCAGCGCACGCCCTAGAGAGCGGGGCAGCGCGCGCCGAGAAGCAGAGAGAGTCGGCGTATGGAGCGAGGTGCAGGGTGAGTTAGACATGGACGCGGCGCGTGAGCGGGGACCAGCTGCCACCGCAGCCGCGTCCCTGACACAAGGAATTCCATTCTCCCGGTCGGTATGTCATTTTTCCGTATATAAGCCACGGTATGAGGGCTCATTTTTTGCGCTGTGATCTGTCATTTTTTTTGATACCACGTTTGCATTTATAAAACTTTTAGTACATTTATTTTCAATTTTATTTGGAATAAAATGTTATAAAAAAAGCAGCAATTTTGGACTTTTCTTTATTTACGTTCACGCCATTCTCCGTACGGGATAATTAACATTATATTTTCATAGTTCAGATATTTACGCATGTGGTGATACCAAATATGTGTATTAAAAAATTTTTTTTACACTTTTTGATGTAAAATGGGGAAAAACTAACAATTTACATTTTTATTGGGGGAGAGGATTTTTCTAATTTTTGTAACTTTTATTTTTGACTTTTTTTTCTTTTATTTTTACACTTTATTAGTCCTCATAGGGGAGTATTTATCGCAATCATTCGATTGCTAATACTGCTCAGTGCTATGCATAGGCCATAGCATTGATCAGTGTTATCGGTCATCTTCTGCTCTGGTCTGATCGATCTCAGACTAGAGCAGAAGACCCATGGAAGGCAGTGGAGGCAGGTGAGTGGACCTCCGCCTGCCATTCTGGATGATCGGATCTCTGCGGCAGCGCTGCGGGTGATCATCCATTTTGTGACCGCAGCGCATCTGTATTGATCACGGCATCTGGGGGGGTTAATGGTGCACATTCGCGCGATCGCGGATGCCGGCCATTAACGGCGGGTCCTTGGCTGCTATCAGCAGCAGGGACCTGCTGCGCATGACCCGAGCATTGCTCCGATGCTCACGGTCATGTATAGGATGTAAATGTACGTCCTGGTGCGTTAAGTACCACCACATCAGGACGTACATTTACATCCCATGTCGTTAAGGGGTTCTATATTGGAAGCACGATCTCCTTACCATTTATTCATTATTGGCTTCATCATGTACCAGATATTTTAGGTCTGATTACGTCCTTGAGGTCTGGATCGTTTTATACAATTGTAGGGTGCGTTCACAGGAGTGGATTTACAGCGTATTTTACGCTGCGGATCCGCTGGTGAAGGCCCGCTCTATGCTGTCTTTACATGTGCCTGCTCGTAGCGGCAATACATTGTGACGAGCAGGCACACTGCAGCGATGTTCGCGGCGTACTCGCACATTGCGGACACTCTCCCTGCTCTGAGCTAGGCAGAGAGCTCCCGTGATGTGCGAGTATACTGCGACTCGCACATCGCAGTGTGTCTGCTCGTAGCGGCATAGAGCGCAGCGGATCCGCAGCGAAATGCGCTGCGAAAATCCACTCATGTGAACGTACCCGTATTGTATAATGCATAGTCTTAAAGTTCCCTTTAATTTAGTGCAACAACAGGTGTGTGGGCATATGTATAACACATGGTGTGAGCGGAAAAATAGAATTTATCTTTTTCATCAATGAAAATTGTTCAGCATAGGTTTGTACCACCCTGTAGGACACTTTTAGACCAACACATTTGTAGAATTTCTGTTGCAGGGACAGTCAAAGGGGCAGGGGATAGAAGAGAAATTAAGGACTAAAGGAAGAATGAGGGGGAGAAAAGATATCAATGCTGGCGCAGGGGTAAAGCATGGCAGTGCTACTGCAAGAAAAAGTGCATTGAGGCCAAGGAGCCTATCACTGGTGTGGTGTCAGTGTACTGTGAATGCTAGGTGCCTGATATTCTTCTCCCACTGTAGATTGGGGTATAAACAACATGCAATGCTAGAAAAATCAGCTAACATTAACTTTCACACAATATGAAGTTTATTTACTGTACAAACGAGGTAACATAACCTTCCTCGATATAATGCAATAGCTGTTGAAGAAAGACTTTGGCAGCACACATATACTGCATGTTATCTATAAGCAACAGCAGATAAATTGTGCAAAACAGGTTATTAGCCTATTGTAAAAGTGCATAACTTATGCCTGTTGAAGAAAGACTCAAGCACATGCTCAGCCTGTGGCTCTTACTCACTCATCTGGCAGTGTCCGCAAGCATGACCATGAGCATATCACACCATGTGCAAATGTTAGCATGTACCCATTAATTTATCCATTTAGCAGTTTGGGTGCAAAATCCATTCCTTTGCTCAATGGTAATTATTACCTAATAACTGGTTATAGCACCAAAACAACCCTAATAGCTAGATGTATTTGAATGTGCCAAATAGCCTTATTACAATATATCATTTTGTAATAAAAAATTAAAGAAATCAAGGGATACTCAGTTCAGTAGCATCACCAACTGTATATTTATCAGGGGATAAATGGACATTGTCAACTATATTACATTTAATGCTATGTTCACTATGTTAAGTGCTCTACATTCAATGTAAACATCAACATACCGACAGAACATTATGCTGACATACACTACTTGGCCAGCAATGCCCATTCAGTTTAATGGACCAAGACTACTAGTGATTACATTCAGTCCATTTTCGACCATATACTATTATTTTATGAGACTCCAAAGCACAGCCGCCCAAGCTTTTAGGTCCAGAAAAATGATACACTGCTCAAAAAATGAAGGGAACACTAAGATAACACATCCTGGATCTGAATGAATTACTAATCATATGAAATACTTTCGTCTTCACATAGTTGAATGTGCTGACAACAAAATCACACAAAAATTATCAATGGAAATCAAATTTATCAACCCATGAAGGTCTGGATATGGAGTCACATTCAAAATCAAATTTGATATAATTGATATAATGTCCTTAAAACAAGTCAAAATGAGGCTCAGTAGTGTGTGTGTCCTCCATGTGCCCGTATGACCTCACTACAATGCCTGGGCATGCTCCTGATGAGGTGGAGGATGGTCTCCTGAGAGATGTCCTCCCACACCTGGACTAAAACATCTGCCAACTCCTGGACAGTCTGTGGTGCAACGTGACATTGGTGGATGGAGCGAGACATGATGTCCCAGATGTGCTCAATTGGATTCAGGTCTGGGGAACAGACAGGCCAGTCCATAGCATCAACGCCTTCCTCATGCAGGAACTGCTGACACACTCCAGCCACATGAAGTCTAGCATTGTCTTCCATTAGGAGGAACCCAGGGCCAACCGCACCAGCATATGGTCTCACAAGGGGTCTGAGGATCTCATCTCGGTACCTAATGGCAGTCAGGCTACCTCTGGCAAGCACATGGAGGGCTGTGCGGCCCCCAAAGCAATGTCACCCCACATCATTACTTACCCACCGCCAAACTGGTCATGCTGGAGGATGTTGCAGGCAGCAGAACATTCTCCATGGCATCTAAAGACTCTGTCACGTCTGTCACATGTGCTCAGTGTTAACCTGCTTTCATCTGTGAAGAGCACAGGGCGCCAGTGGTGAATTTGCCAATCTTGGTGTTCTCTGGCAAATGCCAAACGTCCTGCATGGTGTTGGGCTGTAAGCACAACCCCCACTTGTGGACGTCAGGCCCTCATACCACCCTCATGTAATTTCTGACCGTTTGAGTGGACACATGCACATTTGTGGCCTGCTGGAGGTCATTTTTCAGGGCTCTGGCAGTGCTCCTCCTTGCACAAAGGCAAAGGTAGTGGTCCTGCTGCTGGGTTGTTGCCCTCCTATGACTTCCTCAACTTCTCCTGATGTACTGGCCTATCTCCTGCTGGTAGCGCCTCCATGCTCTGGACACTACGCTGGCAGACACAGAAAACCTTCTTGCCACAGCTCGCATTGATGTGCCATCCTGGATGAGCTGCACTATCTGAGCCACTTGTGTGGTTTTAGATTCCGTCTCACGCTACCACTAGAGTGAAAGCACTGCCAGCATTCAAAAGTGACCAAAACATCAGCCAGGAAGCATAGGAACTGAGAAGTGGTCTGTGGTCACCATCTGCAGTGTTGCTTCCTGAGTGGACAGTGTGATTTCACAGAAGTGTGATTGACTTGGAGTTACATTGTGTTGTTTAAGTGTTCCCTTTATTTTTTTGAGCAGTGTAATATAAAAATTGTAAGACAAAAAAGTTCACATTTGAGCACTGTGCATAATAAAATATTTTACTAGATTATAAACTCAATTGCCTGATCATAAGCTCCATTATGTAATTGATACATAAATCCAAATATAAAATACAAAAACTAAAATGTATTCCCTAACTGAAAATAACCTACAGTTGCAGGAAAATATAAGTTATAGATGATTTGTTTTGAAAAACAAATCACTAAGTTAATTTCAAGGATAAAATCAGAAAATTGTTAGCTTCATACAAGATATGACTGTTTTTTATTATATCAAATTCCCACATGAGGGCGCCATTGATAAAGGAAATAAAATTCGAAGCAGTTTTATCTGTAAATACATAACGGTTAACAACACTAGAACATTCTTACTATCACCCTCCTTTTCATGCACCTGGCTGTTCGCAATAGCACCAGTAGAAGTAAAAAATATATTTTTACAGCCAGGTAGTCTTAGGTAACTAAAAATTCTATTCCGTATGTTATTATGGGGCGGATCAACTGTTCATGAGTAATGATTGCAATAATAATAAACAAAACATTTCAAGCATTGACACATTGTACCCTCTAAATTCATTTAAAAATCATACAAGGAGGATGACTGTGTTCCTCACAAAATTGTAAAAAAATGTAAAACAAGGCAGACAAAAGAATAAAAAATACACTTTTAGGAATGGTTTACTGATTTTAGACTGATTTAAAAAAAAAAAATTGCAGCCATTTTTCCCTATTATGAACCAAAATCAGTGTCTGAGGTTACATTCACACATACTTTATCCTCTGCTGGTTTGCTGCTGTGTAAATAAATGTAACTAAATGAGTGAATACAACATCAAATCCTCAGTGGATATGGTGGGTACGAATGTCCCCTTCTTAATAGCCAAGTATTAAATGTCTTCACAGAGATGGCATATTGACACAAATGATGTTAGAGGCCAAAGGAATATCAAGTAGGGTCTTTCCATGTTACTAATCTGCACAATACATTTAATCAGTGAATAGAATGTCGGCTCGGACGTAATAGTTGTTACTGCAGGGATTACTTTTATTATGGGGTTTAAAAAGCAGGAGTTGTGACGTCAGTTCATGACCAGTAAGACGTGAGAAGATTGCAATGTTTAGGAACCTATTTGCTTTTTGCTAATGTGCCTTCTTTAACTGGGTATTCCTGGGTATCAGAAAATTGTATTTAAATAAAAATATCGCTCCAAGTTATACAACTTACTAATATAGTGTTACCACCTATTGGACTGGCTTCAGCAAGCTTTTGCTTAAAATACCCCTGACAGTTGTGTAGTCCTTTCATTTTTAATGCTGTATTAGCTCAGCAGCTCTCCTTCTCCTTCCTCCCAAGATGACACATTAAAGGAGAACTCCAGAATATAAAAATTGTCCCCCATACTGCCGGCAGTAAAAAAATAAAGATGTACATCCCTTCCGTCGCTCCCCCGGGGCCTCCGGTAACCGGCTCCGGTCTCCGCCGCAATCCTCTTCCTTGTTGCTGGTGGTCGGCAAGTCATACTGCACTCAATCACCGGCCGCAGTGAAGTCCCGACTCGGCCGACGATAGGCTGAGCGGTAGTGTGACGTTTTCGGCCCTGGGAGCAGGTGCCGTTGTGGTGAAGAATTTTGTGTCTTGAAGCGTTCTCACACTGCCGCTCAGCCTATCGCCAGCCGAGTCGGGACTTTGCTGCGGCCGGTGATTGGCTGAGTGCAGTATGACTCGCCGACCATCGGCAACCAGGAAGAGGATCATGGCGGAGACCGGATCGGGTTACCGGAGGCCCCAGGCAGGAAGGAAGGTATGTACATCTTTATTTTTTTTCTGCCCGCAGTATGGAGGACAATTTTTATATTCTGGAGTTCTCCTTTAACCTCTATTGTCTGAGGAGGCATGGCTGGAACTTGTCTCTATGCTCTAGCCACACCCCCTGAGTGATGTCACCGCCTCCGACCAGCTACTACAGCATACTTCACTATCTTAGTACAAGGATGTGCTTTGGTGTAGGAGCCTTCCTCAGTTGTCTGCTGAGCTGAGTATTGCATTTTGTAATTCCCTACTGACTTGCAGCTAACATCTGGCCACAATAAAAATCTCAGTGGGGAAGTTTAGGTGTTTTTTAGGTGTTTTTGCAAAAAAAGGTGGTTAGCCTGACCCAGATTTATCCATCTATCTAAAACCAAAATGTACAAATTTTGTTAATCTGAAAACTCAGTTGTGTTTGGTTGCTGTGGGCAAAACCAGACTGTCTTGGTTTCTGGCAGATTAATAAATCAAATTATGTGTTTTGTTCCTCTGAACTGTTTATAAGCTGTGGTTGTACTAGTTGGCATGTCTGACACAGCGGCCAGTGAGCAGTGAAACGCGTTGCATTTTGGTGAATAAAGACATGTACGTTACTATATCCTTGTGGAAGTCCATTCAGAGCCTCTTAAGTCCTGCCATCCCTGAGGGAGAATCAGTTTGTTTGCTGACATAACATATAAAGTTTTCCATAAAAATGCAATGGTAAAAATATATATAATGAAAAAGGATTTCAGTATGTAATTCTTTGTTATTTTAAAGGGGTACTCCACTGCTCAGCGTTTGGAACAAACTGTTCCGAACACTGGAGCTGGCGCCGGGAACTCATGACGTCATAACCCCCCCTCATGACGTCAAGCCTGCCCCCTCAATGCAAGTCTATGGGAGGGGGCGTGACAGCCCTCCCATAGACTTGCATTGAGGGGGCGTGGTGTGACATCATGAGGGGCAGGGCTATGATGTCACGAGCTCCCGGCACCAGCTCCAGCATTCAGAACAGTTTGTTCCAAACAGGGCTGCCATCAGGGGGGTACAACCCATACACCTGTATGGGGCCCGGAGGTTCAGGGGGGCCCGGATGTCCCTGGACCTTTTTTTATTCTTTTTTTTTGGCCTGTCAGTGAGTGACTGCGACTGTCACTCACTGACCTCTGGGTGCCCCCAGGAGTATGACTGGGCCTCATAATTGTAGGACGCGGGCCCCTTAAGAAAAAAAAGTAGGGCCGGACAGGTCAGGGGCTGATTGGAGTAGAGACGTCACGTGCCCCGCGCAGGCACGCACGTCTACTCCAGTCACCTGACCTGTCCCTGCTTACGTCCCTACACGATCTCCTGCAGAGACGATCCTCAGTGACTGGACTAGGAGCAGTCTCACCCTCGATCCCCGGCAGGGTAAGTAAACTGGCGCGGGGGGCCGGGGGGGGGGGGTATTATGGGGTGATAAAAGCGTTGCAGGAGGGGCGCATTTGATATGTGCAGGGTGGTGTTATGGGGGGTGACGAGAGGTGCCGGGGGATGATGGGGGTGATGAGAGGTGCAGGGGGATGATGGGGGTGATGAGAGGTGCAGGGGGTGTTATGGGGGTGATGAGGGGTGCAGGGGGGTTTTATGGGGGGTGATGAGAGGTGCGGGGGGTGCAGGGCATGTTATGGGGGTGATGAGGGGTGCAGGGGGGGTGATGAGGGGTGCAGGGGGGTGGTGATGAGAGGTGCCGTGGGGTGGTGGGGGTGATTAGAGGTGCAGGGGGGGTTATAGCGGGGATGAGAGGTACAGGGGGTTATGGGGGTGATGAGAGGTGCAGGGGGGGTGTTATGGGGGTGATGAGGGGTGCAGGAGGGGTGATGAGAGGTGCCGTGGGGTGGTGGTGGTGATGAGAGGTGCGGGGGGGGGGTGATGGGGGTGATTAGAGGTGCAGGGGGGGTTATGGGGGTGATGAGAGGTGCGGGGGGGTGATGGGGGTGATTAGAGATGCAGGGGGGTTATGGGGGTGATGAGAGGTGCAGGGGGTTATGGGGGTGATGAGAAGTGCAAGGGGGTTATGGGGGTGATTAGAGGTGCAGGGTGTTATGGGGGTGATGAGAGATGCAGGGGGGTGATAAGCGGTGCAGGGGGGGTGATGAGAGGTGCAGGGGGTGTTATGGGGGTGATGAGGGGTGCAGGGGGTTATGGGGGTGATGAGAGGTGCAGGGGGGGGTGATGAGAGGTGTAGGGGGGGTTATGGGGGGTGATAAGGAGAGGTGCCCCCCCTGGGTATAGTAGTGATGAGGAGAGGTGCGGGGGGGAGGGAGGGGGGAGTTATAGTAATGATGAGGAGAGGTTTGGTGGGGGGTTATGGGGGTGATGAGGACACAGAGTATAAGAGGGGGTGTATATGTATATATTATGTATATGCATGCGTGGCAGTGTTATGTTCAGTGGATACAGTGTGGAGCAGTATTCAGGGTACCGCGTGTGGCAGTATTATATTTAGTGGGTACAGTGTGTGGCAGTATTATATTTAATGGGTACAGTGTGTGGCAGTATTATATTTAGTGGGTACAGTGTATAGCAGTATTATATTCAGGGTACAGTGTGTGGCAGGATTATTTTTAGGTTACAGTGTGTGGCAGGATTAAATTTAGTAGGTACAGTGTATAGCAGTATTATATTCAGGGTACAGTGTGTGGCAGGATTATTTTTAGTGGGTACAGTGTATAACAGTATTATATTTAGTGGGTACAGTGTATAGCAGTATTATATTCAGGGTACAGTGTGTGGCAGGATTATTTTTAGTGGATACAGTGTATAGCAGTATTATATTTTGGGGATACAGTTTATAGCAGTATTATATTCAGGGTACAGTGTGAGGCAGTATTTTATTTAAGGTACACTTTCTGGCAAGGTTATAATGATTACTGTCTTCATGCAGAGGATGAGGATCTGCTGACATAGTGAGGAGCCAATGATGTCCAGATGTCAGACTCTGCAGAGAAGATGGAGCTGGAGGAAGACCTTGTCTCTGGACGAGATGAAGAAGAAAAGATAACAGAGAAGATATCACTCAAGTCAGAAGACGTCACTCAGGTCACTGATATCGTGTGTTCTCCTGACTGTCCCATCAGAGCTGTAGTCACTTGTAAGTTCTGCAGTGATGATGGGTAGAACTGTGTCCAATCTGTGTCTCTCCAGCTGTTACAAAACTACAACTTCCATTGCCAGAGGCTCTCCAGACATGATGGGAGTTTTAGCTTTCCAACAGCTGGAGAACCACTTCAGTCTCAGACCCCCACCAAAAAAATTACCCTGGGGGGGTCTGGACAGGGGGTATGGGTAGGGAGCCCCGAGGTAATTTTTTGCATTGGGCCCTGTGGTTTCTAGCTACACCTATGGGGGCAACTATTAACAGAGGGGCCTACGCAAACTATATGGTGCCCCCTATATAGTTTGGGTAGGCCCCTCTGTTAATAGTTGCTTCCATATAGTTTGGGTAGGCCCCTCTGTTAAAGGAGTAGTCTGGTGAAAAATAACTTTTTCCCTATCCAAGGATATGGGATAAGTTATCGATCCCAGGGGGGTGCAAGTGCTGGGACCCCCCATGCGGGGCCCTGGCAGTTTGCTGGAAGCTGACATCTGTACCCCGCAGGAAGCCGCGGCCAGCACCCCCCTCCATGTATCTCTATGGGGTACATGGAGGGGCGTGTCGACTGGCGCTCCGTGCGGGGTACAGCATGCCCCCCTTCCAGCCGTGCAGGAGATAGCGGGGGGCTCAATGCTCGGACCCCCGCTATCTATAACTTATCCCCTATCCTTGGATAGGGGATAAGTTATTTTTTACCAGACAACTCCTTTAATAGCACATTGTTATTCAACACCACACTCTGCTCTGATCTAATTAGAAATATATAATTAGAAAATAAAATAATATTGGGGGCAGGCCGCGGGGGGCCCAGGCATTGAGCTGTGTGAGGGGCCCCGAAATTTCTGATGGCAGCCCTGGTTCCAAACGCTCAGCAGGGGAGTACCCCTTTAATGTTGATTACTAGTAGTGAGGTAATTCTAAATTCTGCCCCCCATGCCCAAAACCAGCTTGTTAAACATAGTGCCCTACCACCTGTAGGCCAATGAAAAATACAGGTAAACATAGAAACATAGAATGTGTCGGCAGATAAGAGTCATTTAGCCAATCTAGTCTGCCCAATATTCTATGCTTATGAATAGACCTTGTTCCTACCTTATATAATGGATAGCCTGAGGGTTTTTACATCCCCGGTGCATTGTTTTGCACTTTTCCACATTAAATTTTAGTTGCCAGAGTTCTGACTATTCCTCTAGTTTACCCAAATCCTTTTCTATTTGGTGTATTCCTCCAGGAATATTAACCCTATTACAAATCTTTGTGTCATCAGCAAAAAGATCAATACCTTACCATCGAGACATTCTGCAATATCACTGATAGAGATATTAAACAAAATGGGTCCCAGTACCGATCCCTGAGGTACCCCACTGGTAACAAGATCTTGCTCTGAATATACTCCATTGACTACAACCCTCTGTTGTCTGTCCCTCAGCCACCTGCCTAATCTATTCAACAATATGGGAGTCCAAGCTCAATGACTGTAGTTTATTGATGAGTCTTCTATATGGGACAGTGTCAAAAGCCTTACTATAATCTAGATAAGCGATGTCTACTGCCCCTCCGCAATCTATTATTTTAGTCACCCAATCAAAAAAATCAATACGTTTCGTTTGACATGATCTCCCTGAAGTAAACCCATGTTGTTTTTCATCTTGCAATCGATGGGATTTTAGATGTTCCACAATCCTATGCTTTAGTAGAGTTTCTTTTAATTTCCCCATTATTGATGTCAGACTTATTGGCCTATAGTTGCCTCATTCCTCTCTACTACCTTTCTTATAAATGGGGACAATATTTGCTAATTTCCAATTTTCTGGGACAACTACTGTTACCAGTGATTGGTTAAATTGATATGTTAATGGTTTTGCTAGTACACCACTAAGCTCTTTAGGTATCTTTGGGTGTATCCCATCAGGCCCCTGTGACTTATTTGTCTTAACTATAGACAGCAAACATAGAACCTCTTCCTCTGTAAAGACACATGCATCAAAAGATTTATTAGTCTTTCTCCCTAACTGAGGTCCTTTTCCTTCATTTTCTTCTGTAAAAACTGAACAGAAGTGTTTATTGAGGCAGTTGGCTATTCCTTTATCTTCTTCTAAATACCTTCCTTCCTTTGTTTTAAATTTAGTTATTCCTTGTTTTAATTTCCTTTTTTCATTTATATATCTGAAAAATGTCTTATCTTCTTTCTTCACTGACTGAGCCAGTTTCTCTTCAGTCTGCGCTTTAGAAGCTCTTATAACTTGCTTGGCCTCTTTCTGCCTAATCTTAGATTTCCTTATCGTTATTGCTTAGTTTTTTTTTATAGAATTACTGAATGCTTTCTTTTTGTTTTTCATGATTTTGTCCACTTCTGCTGAGTACTACAGTGGTCTCTTCCTTTCTTTGCTATTACTGACAATCCTAACACAATTATCTGTTGCCTTTAGTAATTCAACTTTTAAGTAGTCTCATTCCTCCTGGACTCTATTGAAACTGTTCCAGTCTGATGGACTCATTTACCACTAATTTCATTTTATAAAAGTCGTTTTTTCTAAAATCTAAAACTTTAGTTTTTGTGTGGTGTGACTCCTTCATTGTTCTTATATTAAACCACACTGACTGGTGATCACTAGATCCATGCTTTCTCCTACAGTTATGCATACTAAATCTAAACCCTTCTGGGTTGGCTCCTCAACTACTTGTTGTAGAGATAATCCCAGTAGGGAATTTAGAATATCTGTACTCCTGGCGGAACATATATAAGTATATAAAGTGAACATAGACTTTAAAATTTCAGCTTAATGAAATGCGTATTAGTATCAATGTGAGTATTGTTGTTGAGTCCATACTTGAGTACTTCTTGTGGATTCAATGTCAATTTTTGGCACTTTTTTACACTCCTGTGTAACAGGTGTAAACTACCATCTGTTGCTATCAAAGCCCTGGACAGCATTACTGAAATGCTTTTGTTGCTGGGAAAGTTACAGATGTCTTGTGGGGGGTGGAGTACATAACCTTTCTCATCACTGTATGCCATACACCTTCTGACATACTTCACATAGCTTCAATACTTAATGCAGCAGCTCGTTCATCTCTGAGCCATGAAACTATGTGCTGCCATTTTCTCCTCATACGACAGTGTGTTATTTTCTGGCTTAGTGTCTTGAACATTATTTTTCACCAAACCAAGCAATAATCTTAGGGTACTACAAGCGATGACATTGAAACAAACCCTTCACCTGATCATTTCCTGACAGGTCTATATTTAACAGGCACCCAGAGTGAATATGTCCTATCATGGACAGAATGCTGCTTGCTGAAGGGCATTTAATCAAAGCAGGCACTTAGAAAATGATTATAAAATGTTTATGTGTACAGACTGGAAATGGATTCTATTCAGTGATCTTTGTACAGATCTTAAAGGGGTACTCCGCCCCTAGACATCTTATCCCCTATCCCCTATGTCTTTCCTGCAGCACTCGTGTCATCTGTTGCACGAAGCGAACTTCACTCTGGGCTTGATGACGGGTGATACAGCGTTCGCCATGCCCCCTCCCATAGACTTGCATTGAGGGGGTGGGGTGTGACATCATGAGTGGGGGGGCAGTGATGTCACTATGCTCCGGGCCGTGTATCGCTTGTCATCAGGCACGGAGCGAAATTCGCTTGTGCAGCAGATGACATGGGGTGCTCCAGGAGAGATCACAGGGTTTCACAGTGGCAGGACCCCCGCGATCAGACATCTTATCCCCTATCCTTTGGATTGAGGATAAGATGTCTAGGGGTGGAGTACCCCTTTAAGTGTTTATTCTAGGCTGAAAAATATCCTTCACTGGCAACTTTTGTTTCAGCAGCTGGGTTATATAAGGCTAAGATGGTAGATTGAAAAAAGTTATTCTTTTCAACAATATAAGGCTTCTTTCACACTGCCGTTGCGCCCCGTCAAGAATGGCCATCAAACTCTTTTATTTATTTTTTGAGTATGACGGCTGTCATTTTAACGGGGCGTAACAGACAACAGCGGGTCCCGATGGACCCCATTATAGTCAATGGGTCTGTCGGGCACTGCTGTTTTTCAGTGGGAGTAGAGAGAGAAAAAGATGGCTCAAGCAGCATTTTTTCTCCCACTGTTCGCTGTTCTCCCCGGCAGCCCCGACGGCCGTCACACTGCCGTGTGACAACTGTAGTGTGGAAGGTGCCTAAGGAGTATGTTTTGTTTCCACTTACCTTTTCTTCAAAAATAAGACACCAAGATTCTGCCTTTACTTTGTTAGTGGGGTCAATTGGCTTTCTGAAATACATAGCCATATGCTTCTGATGCTTTCACTTTTATAATTCTTAGGCTAGCTTCACACTGTGCAGTTTCTGAGTGTAATTCTGCTTAGAAATTACACTCAGAAATTCCAGTGCAGCAGAATCCCATTGCCTTCAATTCAAGGATTCCGTTGCACAGTGCACATTGCAGAATGTCTAAGGTGGAGTTTCGGCTGCTGAAATTTTGCTGCCGAAAAAATGATCCCAGGCGGAATCCACCTGGATTAAATTGCCATCTGTGGAGAGGACAATGTATGTGTGGTTCTAGCGCCGTCTGATTCAGTCAGCACTCAAAATTTATAAAATTTATTCCGCCGAGATTCCGCATTGCAAACCTAGCTGTATAATGTGTTGTAACTATCTATCAAATTTACCCTCGTTTTCAGTATAAATGTCTGTACCTAAAAAATTACAAAAATGACTGTAAGAGAATTAGTAAAATCTTAAATATGTTTAGCCTCTTTAGGACAAAAGGTGTATCTGTACGCCCTTGTCCCACTCTCCTTCTATGATGCACTCTCAGGAGCTGAGCTCGTGTCATAGCGGGATGGTCCAGGTGGCTATCTGCCGCCGGGACCTGTGGCTAATGCCGGACATCACTGATCACGGTGATGCCCAGCATTAAAGGGGTACTGCAGTGGAAAACAATTTTTTTTTTAAAGCAATTGGTGCCAGAAAGTTAAACAGATTTGTAAATTACTTCTAATAAAAAATCTTAACCCCTTCCCGCTATTGGACGTATGCATACGTCCAGGCGAATTACACGTTCGCGCAAATGGACGTATGCATACGTCCAAGCGATCTCCTGCTCTGCCGCGGGCAGCGCAGGAGATCGCGGGTGGGACTCAGCTGTCAATCACAGCCGGAGTCCCACCGCAGCTGCCGGGGCCGCGATCGCGCCGGTCCCGGCAGCATTAACCCCATAGATGCCGTGATCAGTCTGATCACGGCATCTATGGTGTTTGCAGGGGGAGCGCTCTCCCCCTGCCCATCAATCGCGGCGCCGCGATAAAATAAAGGGGATCGAGGGTGTCCAAGACACCCTCGATCCCCCTTGAAGAGATAGGAGTGAGGTGGCAGGGTTGCCACCCCTCCTATCCCTGCTATTGATCGGCGGAGCGGCCGACCAATAGCAGACTGGGGGCGGGGGGGTTAAAGTTCGGTTCCCCGCGCTATGCCCGCCCATCGGTGTCCGGGCACAGCGGGGGGAACCGTGTAGTAGCGGCGGCGGCGGCGATCACTTACCCGGCGGCGGCGGCGGCTGTGATCACGGCGGCGGTGGAGGTAAGTATGACGCCGCGTGTGCAGAGTCTGTTGCCTAGCAACATCTGCAGGGCGACAGTTTAGAGAGTGGTCTCTAAACTGTCGCCCTCCAGATGTTGCAAAACTACAACTCCCACCATGCCTTGACAGCTGTTTGCTGTGTTGGCATGCTGGGAGTTGTAGTTTTGCAAGATTTAGAGGGGTTCAGGCTAGAGATCACTGACAGTGGTCTCTAAACTGTAGCCCTCCAGATATTACAAAACTACAACTCCCAGCATGCTCAGACAGCAGTTTGCTGTCTTAGCATGCTGAGATTTGTAGTTTTGCAACATCTGGAGGGCCACAGTTTAGAGACCACTGTCAGTGATCTCTAGCCTGAACCCCTCTAAATCTTGCAAAACTACAACTCCCAGCATTCAGGAACAGCAAATGGCTGTCTCGGCATGCTGGGAGTTGTACTTGCGTGCATCCAGCTGTTGCATAACTACATCTCCCAGCATTCTCTTTGGCAATCAGTACATGCTGAGAGTTGTAGTTCTGCAACAGCTGGAGGCACACTGGTTGGGAAATACCGAGTTAGGTAATAGGTTCTATTACCCAACTCAGTATTTTCCTGTGTGCCTCCAGCTGTTGCAAAACTACAACTCCCAGCATGCACGTTCTGTCAGTGCATGCTGGGAGTTGTAGTTCTCCCCCCCCCCTCCCATGTGAATGTACAGGTTACATTCACACTGGCGGCGGATTACAGTGAGTTCCCTGCTTCAGGTTTGAGCTGCAGCAGCCGCAGCTCAAACTCCTAGCGGGAGACTCAGTGTAATCCGCCGTCAGTGTGAATGTAACCTAAAAACACTACACTACACTAACATAAAATAAAGAGTAAAACACTACATATACACACTGCCCCCCCCCCCCCCCCACCACCCCTTCCCCCCCAATAAAAATGAAAAACGTATCCTACAGCAGTGTTTCCAAAACGGAACCTCCAGCTGTTGCAAAACAAAAACTCCCAGCATTTCCGGACAGCCATTGACTGTCCAAGCATGCTGGGAGTTTAGCAACAGCTGGAGGCACCCTGTTTGGGAATCACTGGCTTAGAATACCCCTATGTCCACCCCTATGCAAATCCCTAATTTGGGCCTCAAATGCACATGGCGCTCTCACTTTGGAGCCCTGGCGTATTTCAAGGCAACAGTTTAGGGCCACATATGGGGTATCGCCGTACTCGGGAGAAATTGCCTAACAAATTTTGGGGGGCTTTTTCTCCTTTTACCCCTTATGAAAAGGTAAAGTTGGGGTCTACACCAGCATGTTAGTGTAAAAAAAAAAACATTTTTGTACACTAACATACTGGTGTTGCCCCATACTTTAAAATTTCACAAGCGGTAAAAGAAAAAAAGCCTCCAAAGTTTGTAACGCAATTTCTCCTTTGTACGGAAATACCCCATATGTGGGCGCAAAGTGTTCTGGGGACGCACAACAAGGCTCAGAAGGGAGAGTGCACCATGTAAATTTGAGGTCTAAATTGGTGATTTGCACAGGGGTGGCTGATTTTACAGTGGTTCTGACATAAGTGCAAAACAATAAATACCCACATGTGACCCCATTTTGGAAACTACACCCCTCACGGAATGTAACAAGGGGTAACAGTGAGCATTTACACCCCACAGGTGTCTGACAGATCTTTGAAACAGGGGTCTGTGAAAATGAAAAATAAAATTTTTAATTTACACAGCCCACTGTTCCAAAGATACGTCAAATGCCAGTGGGGTGTAAATTCTCCCTGCACCCCTTATTACCTTCCGTGAGGGGTGTAGTTTTAAAAATGGGGTCACATGTGGGGGGTCCACTGTTCTGGCACCATGGGGGGCTTTGGAAATGCACATGGCCAAATTCTCTCTCCAAAAGCTCAATGATGCTCCTTCTCTTCTGAGCATTGTAGTTCGCCCCCAGTGCACTTCACGTCCACTTATTGGGTATTTCCATACTCAGAAGAGATGGGGTTACAAATTTTGGGGGGTATTTTCTGCTATTATCCCTTGTAAAAATGTAAAATTTGGGGGAAAACAAGCATTTTAGTGTAAAAAAAATTTTTTTTTTTACATATGCAAAAGTCGTGAAACACCTGTGGGGTATTAAGGTTCACTTTACCCCTTGTTACGTTCCCCAAGGGGTCTAGTTTCCAAAATGGTATGCCATGTGTTTTTTTTTTTCTGTCCTGGCACCATAGGTGCTTCCTAAATGCGGCATGCCCCCAGAGCAAAATTTGCTTCCAAAAAGCCAAATGTGACTCCTTCTCTTCTGAGACCTGTAGTGCGCCAGCAGAGCACTTTTCATCCCCATATTGGGTGTCTTCTGAATCGGGAGAAATTGGGCTTCAAATGTTGGGGGGTATTTTCTGCTATTACCTTTTTTAAAAATGTTAAATTTTTGCTAAACCAAGCATTTTTGGTAAAAAAAAATTTATTTTTTTTACATATGCAAAAGTCGTGAAACACCTGTGGGGTATTAAGGTTCACTTTATCCCTTGTTACGTTCCTCAAGGAGTCTAGTTTCCAAAATGGTATGCCATGTCGTTTTTTTTTGCTGTCCTGGCACCATAGGGGCTTCCTAAATGCGACATGCCCCCCGACCAAAATTTGCTCTCAAAAAGCCAAATATGACTCCTTCTCTTCTGAGCATTGTAGTTCGCCCGTAATGCACTTCAGGTCAACTTATGGGGTACCTCCATACTCAGAAGAGATGGGGTTACAAATTTTGGGGGGTATTTTCTGCTATTAACCCTTGCAAAAATGTGAAATTTGGGGGGAAACACACATTTTAGTGAAATTTTTTTTTTTTTTTTTACATATGCAAAAGTCATGAAACACCTGTGGGGTATTAAGGCTCACTTAATTCCTTTTTACGTTCCTCAAGGGGTCTAGTTTCCAAAATGGTATGCCATGTTTTTTTTATTTGCTGTTTTGGCACCATAGGGGCTTCCTAAATGCAACATGCCCCCAAAAAACCATTTCAGAAAAACGTACTCTCCAAAATCCCCTTGTCGCTCCTTCGCTTCTGAGCCCTCTACTGCGCCCGCCGAACACTTTACATAGACATATGAGGTATGTGCTTACTCGAGAGAAATTGGGCTACAAATTCAAGTATAAATTTTATCCTTTTACCCCTTGTAAAAATTCAAAAATTGGGTATACAAGAACATGCAAGTGTAAAAAATGAAGATTTTGAATTTTCTCCTTCACTTTGCTGCTTTTACCGTGAAACACCTAAAGGGTTAAAACACTTACTGAATGTCATTTTGAATACTTTGGGGGGTGCAGTTTTTGTAATGGGGTCATTTATGGGGTATTTCTAATAGGAAGACCCTTCAAATCCACTTCAAACCTGAACTGGTCCATGAAAAATAGCGAGTTTGAAAATTTTGTGAAAAATTGTAAAATTGCTGCTGAACTTTGAAGCCCTCTGGTGTCTTCCAAAAGTAAAAACATGTCAATTTTATGATTAAAATATAAAGTAGACATATTGTATATGTGAATCCAAAAAAAATAATATTTGGAATATCAATTTTCCTTACAAACAGAGAGCTTCAAAGTTAGAAAAATGCAAAATTTTCAATTTTTTCATCAAATTTTGGGATTTTTCACCAAGAAAGGATGCAAGTTACCACAAAAATTTACCACTATGTTAAAGTAGAATATGTCACGAAAAAACAATCTCGGAATCAGATTGATAAGTAAAAGCATTCCAGAGTTATTAATGTTTAAAGTGACAGTGGTCAGATGTGCAAAAAAGGGCTGCGTCCTAGAGGTGAAAATGGGCTGTGTCCTTAAGGGGTTAAAGGGGTATTCCTGTGGAAAACTTTTTTTTTTTTTTATCAACTGGTGCCAGAAAGTTAAACAGATTTGTAAATGACTTCCATTAAAAAAAATGTTTTACCCTTCCAGTACTTTTTAGCAGCTGTATGCTGCAGAGAAAATTCTATACTTTATGAATTTCTTTTTTTTGTCTTGTGCACAGTGCTCTCTGCTGACACCTGCTGCCCGTATCAGGAACTGTCCAGAAAATCCCCATTGCAAAACTATGCTGCTCTGGACAGTTCCTGATATGGGCAGCAGGTGTCAGCAGAGAGCACTGTGGACAAGACAAACAAAAGTATAGAATTGTCAATGTAGCATACATCTGCTATAAAGGACTGTAAGGGTAAAGATTTTTTAATAGAAGTCATTTACAAATCTGTTTAACTTTCTGGCACCAGTTGATTAAAAAAAAAAAAAGTTTTTCACAGGAGTACCCCTTTAATCAGTCCAGTACTTATCAGCTGCTGTATAATACAGAGGAAGTTAATTTCTTTTTAAATTTATTTTCTGTCTGTCCACGGTGCTTTATGCTGACACATCTGTCCATGTCAGGAACTGACCAGAGTAGGAGAAAATCCCCATAACAAACGTCTCCTGCTCTGGACAGTTCCTGACATGGACAGAGGTGTCAGCAGAGAGCACTGTGGACAGACAGGAAAGATATTAAAAAAGAAAAGAACTTCCTTTGTATTATACAGCAGCTGATAAGTACTGGAAGGATTAAGATTTTTTATTAGAAGTAATTTACAAATCTGCTTAACTTTCTGGCACCAGTTGATTAAAAAACAAAAATAAAATGTTTACGACCAGAGTTCCCCTTTAACCCCTTAGACGCCACAATCAGAGTTTTATCTTAAAGGGGTACTCCGGTGCTTACACATCTTATCCCCTATCCAAAGGATAGGGGATAAGATGCCTGATGGCGGGAGTCCCGCAGCTGGGGACGCCCGGGATCATGCACGTGGCACCCCGTTTGTAATCAGTGCCCGGAGCGTGTTCGCTCCGGGTCTGATAACGGTCGTCCGCAGGGCCGGCGGCGTGTGACGTCACACCTCCGCCCCCGTGTGGCGTCACGCTCCGCCCCTCAATGCAAGCCTATGGGAGGGGGCGTGACAGCTATCACGCCCCCTCCTGTTGGCTTGCATTGAGGGGCAGAGTGTGAGGTCACACGGGGGCGGAGGCGTGATGTCACTATGCTTCATCCTCGTGGTCGAGATGGACTCAGCCTGAGGACCTCCAGAGGTTCTGGAAGCCTTTAAAGGTGGGTGCTGCATGGTCGATCCCGGGGGTCCCCAGCGGAGGGACCCCCGCGATCTTACATCTTATCCCCTATCCTTTGGATAGGGGATAAGATGTCTAGGGGTGGAGTACCCCTTTAAGCCTAATGAAATCTTCTAAGGTAACAAAAATATATATTATGTAATACTATAAAATATAATGTAAAATAATGTTTTAATTTTAATTATATGTATAAATGTAGCCAATGTAAAAACATATTAGTTTTATTTATATATATTTTTTATAGAAATAGAAAGTGCACATAAAATGTAGGTGCAATGTGCTTTAATATTAACAAATGTGGCCCATTGACTCGACGGTTCTTTCATCCTGAGATTACTGCACATTAAAGAGGGGCACTTACAAGGTATCACTAGTGAGTACTGACAGCCTGATAAACCTGGACAATTTGCCATGAGCCATTGATTTTACTTACTATTAGTTCTCTACTACTTACTGTAGAATCAGTGAGGAAATCAATAATCTATGGACCAAATAGACTGATGTCAACAATATCTAAAGAAAATGCGAAAACTTTGCACAGTTTCATTAAATGTTAAGCCTGAAATCTTCTTAAGTAGGTGTTTTTTTTTTTTTCCATCCTGTTACCTGCCCATGGAGGTTCCAAACACAATTCACCATATATATATATATATATATATATATATATATATATATATATATATATATATATATATAAACAACATGTCATGAGAAGTTGTCACAACAGCCTGCTAGGTACTTTCGGTGCATTCATAAATATAGACTGTAAGCTAAATATAAGCATCACATCAACCAATTCCTCAGGGCAAGGCTCTCAGCTGTTTAAATACTTTCCGGCTATTTCAACCATTTAAAAATGACAGTTTAATTTTCGTAGGTAGAAAGTCACCTAAAACCGTGTAAGCGTTCACAATAACTGCACTGTAACAAATGCATTGAAACAAGTATTAAGTGTGTAAAAGCAGTCTGTAGTAATGTGTAGTGTATGCAAACATGTAATAGAGAAAAGAATAACAAGACCCCAAACTTCTGTCCCGGCAAAAGCCATCCATCAAAAGCTGCCTTTGCCTTATGCACCTTTTCCGAATGCAGATTGGAACAGTGGCACCACTCAGAAGGGCAGAAATAGAAACGTCTAAAACATTTATGGCATATAGACAGAATGGGCCACAAATATCCCAATAGTGGCATTTATAGCAAGAACAGAAGGCAATGTCCAGCGTGGTAGTACTCAAGCAATACTCAACGATTTATTCACCAATTAGCCAACATGGAGAACAGGTGACGCATTTCGGCCACAGTGCGCAGCCTTAGTCGTACGACTAAGGCTGCGCACTGTGGCCGAAACGCGTCACCTACCACGCTGGACATTGCCTTCTGTTCTTGCTGTTATTCTGGACTGGGGGTCCGGTCCTGTCTCGTGCCGTGGTGTGGGTGAGAGCATGAGCTGTGTCTACCACTGCTTGCTTAATAGTGGCATTTATATAATGAAAAAAAGAGCTAGCGCCTAATAACAGCACCTTGTTCTCTGCATCTATCAGGATACCAACATGGACTGTATTACTAATAATGTTAATAAAATAATAATATTTTATTGAGCATATCTCAAAAAAAGACATACATTTAAAAATAGGTAGAGTATAAAGATGAAGGCACTGCAGGTGACAACAGATGACTGGAGATGGTAAATACGGTGTAACAATACATGGAGTACAGAGACAGATGCAAGATATAATAGAATGCACTCTCAAAGGCTGCAAGTAAATGGATTAACATAAGAAAAACAAGTAGTATCACAAAGTAAGCCAGAGAGGTAATGTTAGAACATGAGAAGCATCCATACAAAAAAGCTGAAATAAAGCAGAAAAAACAGCCACCAGGGACTCTCCGCCATGCCAGTTACCACCTACCACTCCAACCCCAACGTACGTTTCGCGTTAATGCTTTGTCAGGGGACAGCTTTCATGTCCCCTCCCATAGGCTTGCATTGAGCGGGCGGAGCGTGACGTGACACGGGGGCTGAGCCATGATGTCACAATACTCCGGCCCCGTGATCGGCAGTCATCAGACCCGGAGCGAACATGCTCTGGGGGCTGATGGTAACGGTGTGCTGCGTGAAAGATCACGGGGGTCCCCAGCGGCGGGACCCCAGCGATCAGGCATCTTATCCCCTATCCTTTGGATAGGGGATAAGATGTCTTAGCGCCGGAGTACCCCTTTAAGTAGTAGAGATGAGCGAAGTTACAGTGATTCGATTCGTCATAAACTTCTCGGCTCAGCAGTTGATGACTTTAGCCTGCATAAATTAGTTCAGCTTTCAGGTGCTCCGGTGGGCTGGAAAAGGTGGATACAGCTGAGCTAATTTATGCAGGCTAAAGTCAGCAACTGCCGAGCTGAGAAGTTTGTGATGAATTGAATCACTGTAACTTTGCTCATCTCTATTAAGAAGTATTAATATGGAAGGCTCTTGTGACTACCTGCATTATAAAGGCATTACTGTGGAGGGCACAGGGAGCACTATGGTTGGCACTCCTATGGGGACATTTTCATGTCCTATCTAAAAACCTAGGAGGTATCGGAGGCCAACCCATTTTTTATTGCTCCAGTTGCTTGTTTTTTGTATTCTTATTTCTCCATATTTGATGAAGATGCCAAGATTAATGCTTATGGGCATGCAAATTATCAAGATCTGCTACTGTCAGCTCCCTCTTCAATTGCCAACCAATGACGTCCCAGAAGTATTTGATGACACACAAGTCTGACACTGCAGGCATGGTAGCACGTTTCAGCCAGCCAGGATGCCCAGCAACCAGCGATCTGGTATTGTGTTGAAAAATGGCTCCTAGGATAAATTGACTAAATCACTGGTTCTATGACCAAATCAATGTAATGCTGAGCTGTAAGAGTACCTGGAGTGAAGACTACAGAGGTCTGGCTACAGTACATTACACCACCCCACACCATAATCCTTGGAGTAGGACAAGCATGGCCTATGTGGTCTCCAGACCAATCTATTACTATCATTGCTTCAGAGACAAAAGTGAGACTCGTCTCTGAAGAGTATTTAAACAGAGGCCCAGCACTCACCAGATAGATGCTTGAAGTTGCTTTTATTTACATAGAAGTAAAGCAGGGCACGTTTCGGCGTAGCCTTCCTCTGCTGCCGAGGCAGCAGAGAAAGGCTACGCCGAAAAATGTCCTGCTGTGCTTCTATGTAAATAAAAGCAACTTCAAGCATCTATCTGGTGAGTGCTGGGCCTCTGTTTAATTACTATTGGATATTATTTGCCACGCGTATCACCCACTGCCACGAAAGTGCCGACCTCCACATTACAAATCTTCTCTGAAGAGGACAAATCTCCATTCCATCATCTATTGCTCCACCTGCTACAACTTACGACATGTTCCTCCTGGTCTTAAAATATTAATGCTATATTATCTATTAATATCTATTCTAAGATAGAAATAGAAATGAAATAATAAGTACAGACTAGGTGGTCTTGTTTGTGGCCAGTCTTCCAGGTTTCTATGTTTCCCAAAGTGTTCTCTAAAGGGGTACTCCGCTGCTCAGGGTCATGCCCCCTCCCATAGACTTGCATTGAGGGGGCAGGGTGTGACTTAATGATGGGAGGGGCTATGACGTCACGAGCTCCAGACGCCGGCTCCAGCTTTCGGAACAGTTTGTTCCAAACGCGGAGCAGCGGCGTACCCCTTTAAACTCCCTACCCTTTCATTTACTATAGATTTCAAGGTTAAGAAACAATAACTGAAAATGCTGGAATAAAAACTTACTTAAAAGAAGTTCTTAAAATGAAACATTATCATTTCTCAACCGTTTTATGATATTTCCATCTAGAGAAAAATGTTACTTTACTTAGCATTATTGGGTCTTTATCAGTTTCATATGCTTGGGAGACTGTCTAAGGCTCAGCAGATTAATTTATTTGTTGTAGTATTATGAGCCTCACACAACATTTAATATTAAATGTGCCAAAGAGCCATATTTATGTCTGCAAAAACTGTTTCTAAGGGGCCGATGACTCACAGCCAATAACTGTGAGGAATTATGTTTTGTCATTTTAACTGTTCCACTATAAACAGTTCATGGCACACAAACATTACTGTCATTTTAATAGTGTACACTGCCATCTACTTGATCACCATAGTACCATTTGCCGTTGTAATTTATTGATCAGAAGCTACATTATATAAAGGTATTATTGAAAACAATTTTGAGAACAAAGTGCAGCATTTTTTTTTAACTAGTTACATTTTTTAAACATTTTTTTTTTAAACATATAGGACTTTTTAATTTACAATGTGGCCACAAGGGGGAGCTTTTGCCTTACAATAAATAAATCAGTTTGGATTTTTTAGGCGTAAAGATACAATAAACAATGATAGATATAACTTGTATGGGACATTGCATTGTAGTCAACATATTCTTTGTAGTACACTATTACATTATAAGCTTTAGGTGTGATATTTAAAGATTTTGACAGATTTTTATTTAAATACATGGTTTAGTCTTTTAGGAACTGTATCCAACATAACAGATTGACACTATTAAACGAGTATAAATGGTTTGTCTTTAACAGTAAACGTTAGTAAAATAAAAGGAATTATTTGCAGTCAAAATCAGCTAAATGTTCTTAAAGGGGTACTCCGGTGGAATTTTTTTCTTTTTTAAATCAACTGGTGTGGTGCTGTGTGGCGACCGTTGCTGCTGTGGCACCGTGTCTATGGGGAGATGCAGCCCTAGGACTGGTGTGAGTGGAATTGGGGCTGCTCTGCCAGTGGGTCGTTCCCCCTATGGGCACTGGTGTTGCGGCAGTGGTGGTCGCAGCCCAGTGCTATGCCATTTTATGCTAGGGACGTACAATCTTTCCTTTCTGGCAGCCTCCCAGTCTGACTGGGAGCACATGGTAAGTGAGCTTTTACACCTTGTTCACAATGGTGTGGTGCTGTGCAGCGTCCGTTGCTGCCGTGGCATTGGGGCTGCTCTGCCAGTGGGTCGTTCCCTCTGTGGGCACTGGTTTTGCGGCGGTGGTGGTCGCCGCCCAGTGCTACGCCATTTTATGTTAAAGACGTTAGGGACCCATTCATTTTTGAATTTTATGCTGAGAAGCAAGTAGATACAAATCGAGGATGTGCAACCATGTCGGTTTTCTCTGTATAAATTCAGATTTGTAAATTACTTCCATTTAAAAATCTTAATCTTTCCAGTACTTATCAGCTGCTGTATAATATAGGGGAAGTTCTTTTTTAAATTTTTTTAATTTCTTTTCTGTCTGTCCACGGAGCTCTCTACTGACACCTCTGTCCATGTCGAGAGCTGTCCAGAGCAGGAACAATTCCCCATAGTAAACCTCTCCTGCTCTGGACAGTTCCTAACATGGATAGAGGTGTCAGCAGAGAGCACCATGGACAGGCAGAAAAGAAATTCTAAAAGAAATGAACTTCCTCTGTATTATACAGCAGCTGATAAGTACTGAAAGGATTAAGATTTTTTTAATAGAAGTCATTTACAAATCTGTTTAACTTTCTAACACCAGTTAAATAAAAAAAAAAATGTTTACCACCCGAGTACCCCTTTAAGTGAATTACTTAACCCCTTAAGGACCCAGCCCAAATATACCTTAAGGACCCGGCCATTTTTTGAACATCTGACCACTGTCACTTCAAGCATTAATAACTCTGGGATGCTTTTACCTTTCATTCTGATTCCGAGATTGTTTCTTCGTGACATATTCTACTTTATGTTAGTGGTAAAATTTTGTCGATACTTGCATAATTTCTTGGTGAAAAATTCCAAAATTTGATGAAAAAATTGAAAATTTGGCTTTTTTTTTTACTTTGAAGCTCTCTGCTTATAAGGAAAATGGATATTCCAAATAAATTATACATTCATTCACATATACAATATGTCTACTTTATGTTTGCATCATAAAGTTGACATGTTTTTACTTTTGGAAGACATCAGAGGGCTTCAAGTTCAGCAGCAATTTTAACATTTTTCACAAAATTTTCAAAATCTGAATTTTTCAGGGACCAGTTCTGTTTTGAAGTGGATTTGAAGGGCCTTCATATTAGAAATACCCCACAAAGGACCCCATTATAAAAACTGCACCCTTCAAAGTATTCAAAATGACATTCAGTAAGTGTGTTAACCCTTTAGGTGTTTCACAGGAATAGCAGCAAAGTGAAGGAGAAAATTCAAAATCTTAATTTTTTACACTCGCATGTTCTTGTAGACCCAATTTTTTAATTTTTACAAATGGTAATAGTAGAAAAAGCCCCCAAAATTTGTAACCCAATTTCTCTCGAGTAAGGAAATACCTCATGTGTATGTCAAGTGTTCGGCGGGCGCAGTAGAGGGCACAGAATGGAAGGAGCGACAATGGGATTTTGGAGAGTGAATTTTTTTGAAATGGTTTTTGGGGGGGCATGTCACATTTAGAAAGCCCCTATAGTGCCAGAACAGCAGAAAACACCACATGGCATACCATTTTGGAAACTACACCTCTCAATGCACGTAACAAGGGGTCCATTTAGCCTTAACAACCCACAGGTGTTTGACAACTTTTCGTTAAAATCGGATGTGTAAATGGAAAAAAAAATTCACACTAAAGTGCAGTTTTTCCGCCAAATTTACCATTTTTACAAAGGGTAATGGGAGAAAATGCCCCCCCCCCCCCCAAATTTGTAACCCCATCTCTTCTGAGTATGGAAATACCCCATGTTAGGATGTAAAATGCTTTGCGGGCGAACTACAATGCTCAGAAGAGAAGAAGTCACATTTGGCTTTTTGAAAGCAACTTTTCCTGAAATGTTTTTTTGGGGGCATGTCGCATTTAGGAAGCCCCTGTGGTGCCAGAACATCAAAAAATACCCACATGGCATACTATTTTGGAAACTACACCCCTCAAGGAACGTAACAAGGGGTCCACTGAGCCTTAACACCCCACAGGTGTTTGACGACTTTTCGTTAAAGTTGGATGTGTAAATGAAAAATTTTTACAAAAATGCATTTTTCCCCCTAAATTTTACATTTTTACAAGGGGTAATATGAGAAAATGACCCCCAAACTTTGTAACCCCATTTCTTCTGAGTATGTAAATACCCCATGTTAGGACGTAAAATGCTCTGCTGGCGAACTACAATGCTCAGAAAAGGAGGAGCGCCATTGAGCTTTTGGAAAGAGAATTTGTTTGAAATGGTAGTCAGGGGCCCCCGTGGTGCCAGAACAGTGGACCACCTCACATATGACCCCATTTTGAAAACTACACCCCTCATAGAATTTAATAAGGGGTGCAGTGAGTATTTACACCCCACAGACCTTTGGAACAGTGGGCTGTGCAAATGAAAAATGTAATTTTTCATTTTTACGGACCACTGTTCCAAAAATCTGTCAGACACCTGTGGGGCGTAAATTCTCAATGTACCCCTTATTACATTATGTAAGGGGTGTAGTTTCCAAAATGGGGTCACATGGGGTCCATTGTTTTGGCACTATGGGGGCTTTGTAAACACATGTGGCCTTCAATTCCAGACAAATTTTCTCTACAAAATCCCAATGGCGCTCCTTCTCTTCTGAGCATTGTAGTTCGCCCGCAGAGCACTTTAAATTTACATATGGGGTATGTTCTTACTCAGAAGAGATGGGGTTACAAATTTGGGGGGCTTTTTTCCTATTTTCCCTTGTGAAAATGAAAAATTTAAGGTAACACCAGCATTTTAGTGAAAAAAGATAATTTTTTTCATTTTCCCATCCAACTTTAATGAAAATTCGTCAAACACCTGTGGGATGTTCAGGCTCACTATACCCCTTGTCACGTTCGGTGAGGGGTGTAGTTTCCAAAATGGGGTCACATGTGGGTATTTTTTTTTTGCGTTTGTCAGAACCACTGTAAAATCAGCCACCCCTGTGCAAATCACCAATTTAGGCCTCAAATGTACATGGTGTGCTCTCATTCCTGAGCCTTGTTGTGCGTCCGCAGAGCATTTTACGCCCACATCTGGGGTATTTCTGTACTCAGGAGAAATTGCTTTACAAATTTTGGGCGTCTTTTTTTCCTTTTACCGCTTGTGGAAATAAAAAGTATGGGGCAACACCAGCATGTTAGTGTAACATTTTCTATTTTTTTACACTAACAGGCTGGTGTAGCCCCCAACTTTTCCTTTTCACAAGCGATAAAAGGAAAAAAAGACCCCCAAAATTTGTAGTGCAATTTCTCCCGAGTACGGTGCTACCCCATATATGGCCCTAAACTGTTTTCTTGAAATACGACAGGGCTTCGAAGTGAGAGAGCGCCACGCGCATTTGAGGACTAAATTAGGGATTGCATAGGGGTGGACATAGGGGTATTCTACACCAGTGATTTCCAAACAGGGTGCCTCCAGCTGTTGCTAAACTCCCAGCATGCCTGGACAGTCAGTGGCTGTCCAGAAATGCTGGGAGTTGTTGTTTTGCAACAGCTGGAGGCTCCGTTTTGGAAACCCTGCCGCACAAGAGGTTTTACATTTTTATTGGGGGGGGACAGTGTAAGGGGGTGTATATGTAGTGTTTTACCCTTTATTATGTGTAGTGTAGGGTTTTTAGGGTACATTCACACTGGCCTGTTACGGTGAATTTCCCGCTAGGAGTTTGCGCTGCGGCGAAAAATTTGCCGCAGCCCAAACTTGAAGCAGGAAATTTACTGTAAGCCTGTCCGTGTGAATGTACCCTGTACGTTCACATGGGGGGGGGGGGGGGAACCTCCAGCTGTTTCAAAACCACAACTCCCAGCATGTACTGACAGACCGTGCATGCAGTGAGTTGTACTTTTGCAACAGCTGGAGGCACACTGGTTGATAAACCTTCAGTTAGGTTCTGTTACCTAACTCAGTATTTTCCAACCAGTGTGCCTCCAGCTGTTGCAAAACTACAACTCCCAGCATGTACTAATCACCGAAGGGCATGCTGGGAGATGTAGTTATGCAACATTTGGAAGTACCCAACTACAACTCCCAGCATGCCGAGACAGCTGTTTGCTTTCTGGGCATGCTGGGATTTGCATTTGGAGAGCTACAGTTTTTAGAACAGTGCACAGTGATCTCCTAACTGTGGACCTCCAGATGTTGCAAAACTACAACTCCCAGCATGCCCAGACAACAAACAGCTATGTGGGCATGCTAGGAGTTGTAGTTTTGCAAGATCTGGAGGGACATAGTTTAGAGACCACTGTATAGTGGTCTCAAACTGCAGCCCTCCAGCTGTTGCAAAACTACATATTCCAGCATGCCCAAACAGCTGTCTGGGCATGCTGGGAGTTGTAGTTTTGCAACATCTGGAGGGCTACAGTTAGACACCACAGCCCTCCAGATCAACTTACCGGCTTCCGTAGAATCCCGGGAGCCGTCCTCTTCAGACGCACGTCACGTCACCCGCCGATCAACGTCGCCGCAGCCTCCGGATCGGTAAGTGGACGTCGGCGGCCGGTCCCCTTCGGTTCCCCGTTATGCCCCGCCTATTGTGGGTGGGCAGGACAGGGAAAACGAAAGTTAACCCCCCGCCCCCAGTCTGCTATTGGTCGTCGCCTCTGACGATCAATAGCAGACCAATAGCAGGGATAGGAGGGGTGGCAACCCTGCCACCTCACTCCTATGCCTACAGGGGGATCGTGGGTGTCTTAGACAACCGCGATCCCCCTTCTATTCCAGGTCACCATAGACCCGTATGACCCGGAATCGGCGCAAATCGCAAGTGTGAATTCACTTGCGGTTTGCGCCGATCGCCGATGGGGGGGGGGCATTTGCGTGGGGTGCCTGCTGATTGATAAGTACCAGGATGACAAGGCGTATACGCCCTAGGTCCTTAACCCCTTAAGGACTCAGGATTTTTCCGTTTTT
Organism: Hyla sarda; assembly: GCF_029499605.1. Taxonomy (NCBI): domain Eukaryota; kingdom Metazoa; phylum Chordata; class Amphibia; order Anura; family Hylidae; genus Hyla; species Hyla sarda. The sequence continues at coordinate 144,413,057 of NC_079189.1, read as the reverse complement.
GCACTTTCGTTTTTTCCTCCTTACCTTTTAAAAATCATAACCCTTTCAATTTTCCACCTAAAAATCCATATTATTGCTAATTTTTTGCGTCGCCAATTCTACTTTGCAGTGACATTAGTCATTTTACCCAAAAATGCACGGCGAAACGGGAAAAAAAATCATTGTGCGACAAAATCGAAAAAAAAAAACGCCATTTTGTAACTTTTGGGGGCTTCCGTTTCTACGCAGTGCATATTTCGGTAAAAATTACGCCTTATCTTTATTCTGTAGGTCCATACGGTTAAAATGATACCCTACTTATATAGGTTTGATTTTGTCGCACTTCTGGAAAAAATCATAACTACATGCAGGAAAATTTATACATTTAAAAATGTCATCTTCTGACCCCTATAACTTTTTTATTTTTCCACGTACGGGGCGGTATGAGGACTCATTTTTTGTACCGTGATCTGAAGTTTTTATCGGTATGATTTTTGTTTTGATCGGACTTTTTGATCACTTTTTATTCATTTTTTTATGTTATAAAAAGTGACCAAAATACGCTTTTTTGGACTATGGAATTTTTTGGCGCATACGCCAGTGACCGTGTGGTTTAATTAATGATATATTTTTATAGTTCGGACATTTACGCACGCGGCGATACCACATATGTTTATTTTTTTTTTTTTTTACACTGTTTTATTTTTTTTATGGGAAAAGGGGGGTGATTCAAACTTTTATTAGGGAAGGGGTTAGATGACCTTTATTAACACTTTTCTTTTACTTTTTTTTTTGCAGTGTTATAGGTCCCATAGGGACCTATAACACTGCACACACTGATCTCTCATCCTGATCACAGGCGTGAATTAACACGCCTGTGATCAGCATTATCGGCGCTTGACTGCTCCTGCCTGAATCTCAGGCACGGAGCAGTCATTCGTCGATCGGACACCGAGGAGGCAGGTAAGAGCCCTCCCGGTGTCCGATCAGCTGTTCGGGACGCCGCGATTTCACCGCGGCGGTCCCGAACAGCCCGACTGAGCAGCCGGGATACTTTCAGTTTCACTTTAGAAGCGGCGGTCAGCTTTGACCGCCGCTTCTAAAGGGTTAATACCGCACATCGCCGCGATCGGTGATGTGTGGTATTAGCCGCGGGTCCCGGCCGTTGATTAGCGCCGGGACCGACGCGATATGATGCGGGATCGCGGCGCGATCCCGCTTCATATCGCGGGAGCCGGCGCAGGACGTAAATAGTTAAGTGGTTAAAGGGGTATTCCAGGAAAAAACTTTTTTTTTATATATCAACTGGTTCCAGAAAGTTAAACAGATTTGTAGATGACTTCTATTAAAAAATCTTAATCCTTTCAGTACTTATGAGCTTCTGAAGTTAAGGTTGTTCTTTTCTGTCTAAGTAATCTCTGATGACACGTGTCTCGGGAAGCGCCCAGTTTAGAAGCAAATTCCCATAGCAAACCTCTTCTAAACTGGGCGGTTCCTGAGACACGTGTCATCAGAGATTACTTAGACAGAAAAGAACAACCTAAACTTCAGAAGCTCATAAGTACTGAAAGGATTAAGATTTTTTAATAGAAGTAATTTACAAATCTGTTTAACTTTCTGGAGCCAGTTGATATATAAAAAAAAGTTTTTTCCTGGATAACCCCTTTAAGATCGTAAAGATCCCTGGAGATGGCTGTTGAAAGATATTACTCTCAGTACAAGACTTCAGCTGAAGGGAATGCCCAATTTTGCGAAAATAATATGATTAAAAGTTCTGCAACTTTCTTGTATTTTTTTTAATTATAGTCCCTTACAATTTCCAAGATCTGTACTGATCTGCTTTAATTGATTTGAATGATTTGCTTGTTTGTACACGCAGTCTTAGACACTGAGGAAGCTGCTGTAGTTGCATCACCCTCCTCCTCTTTTTCTTGTCTAAGGATAAGGTCACATGTAGTGCATGTATTTGACAATGCGGTTTCGCTACTGACCGCCCCTAGAGTCAGCCTCCCACTTTTCCGCCTCTAGAGTCAGCCTCCCAGTATCTTGCTTTGCCTGCTCGTAGCAGCAATACGCTACAACAAGCAGACACAGACTGAGCTGCAGTCGTGCACGCCATGCTCCGCGTACTCACAGACATGCGCGACTCCCAGCTCATACAAACCAGAACACTTGGTCAAAGATGGAGGCTGACTCTAGGGGCAGTCAGTAGGGCATACACAGCATCAAATACACAGAGGATGCGCTACATGTAACCTTACCCTAATACTGTATTATTAAATTGGAGCTAAGCTGCATTTAACCAGCCCAACCAATACCCAATGTATGAATCTGTTGGGTTCTGACACTTCATACTGTATGTGGCTTTGGCAAACAACTGATTGGTGGGGGTACTGGGTGAGCATAGGCCATCAATAAAAAAGCCTCAGTAAACGTATTTACAGTATATATTCCAGCAAAAATTGCAAAACTGTCTTCTCAAAGAGCCTGTACCAATCTGCAGTAACACTGTTCATGTGACTGTATTAAAAGAGTTGTCTAGGCTAGGACTTTTCAAGAAACTAGAATTGCATTGACATTTGAGGCTTTTGTATGTTCTATTGTATATCAGGCCTGCACAACATATGGCCCAATGGCTTTCCTATCAAGGCATATGGGATCACTTAACAGCAGACAAACACGCAGCTGTTAGCGTATGCATATACTGCATCACTTGCCTATAGAAGTTAGAGGAGGAGGAGCCAGGGGGGTGCGCAAAGCAGAATTAAAGAGGGGCATGTTGGACCAAGGGAACCTGCTGCTATACAAGTCACAGAGAGATTGTGGGGCAGGTGGAGGCAGTGGCAGAGCCCTGGGAAAGGCAGGGGCCCAGAGAGGCACGCAAGGGAGGTAGAAAGAGGTGGATGTCTGTAAGGTCAGAAGTGGATGCCTTCTGGGTGTCCCTCCTGGCAGTCTAGGGGAGGTGTGTGTGGCCATTAGGTTCCGCACCTCCCTGCAAACACCCCGATTACTCCTGCTTTGGCAGGGTACCGACCGCTATCGGCTCTGCGGGCAGATACCTTGGCTAATGCCAAGGGCCATGCCGGGAGCATTTGTGGTCCCTTAGTAGCTTCGGCGAAAAGGGACATTGAACCTGGAACCTCGCAGGTACCTTTTGGTCCGGAGGCAAAGGGTAAGGTTTGTTGGGGGGCCTCTCTCTTATCGGAGAAGGGCTTGCGAAAGACCACATCTTTGTGCACGTTTTTTTTAGTGTAACACGTTTGCACTTTTTCTTGCACTTTGGGTGATTCCAGAGCACGTTCCTCGGCTCTATAAAGAAGAAGTGGATGCCTGGAGGCGCAAAGAATTATGAGCCAACCCCAAGGAGTGAGAGCGGAACCTGGAATACTCAATTAATCCCAATTAAGGACAAGCTGTCAACAAGAGGAGGGAAGGAGCAGGAGGGAATAGCAGGAGAAGAGAGCAAGTTTTCTAATTGAATATATGTGCAAAAATAATGAATTTGATGTACCCTACAAGTTAAACTACATGAAGGGAGATGGGAATAACCCACTATAAACCTATGTGCGGCCCTAGGAAATGAGGCCTATTTTGGCTCAGTTTTGGTACAGTTAAAAATGTTATTTACAGAGCTTCTCTTGTTCTCAGGCTGGGTCATATAACCGTTCTACCTGTAATTTCTTTATTTCCTGTAATGTCACCTTCACACTGACTTCCTTTCTATGGACTGGCTGGAATTTCCTACCAATTTAAGCCCCACCCCTGAAGGCGGGGCTCACATAGGAGCCCAGTGAAAGCTGCAGCAGTAGGAACGGCATGGTCACATGGTCCCTTAGTAGTTAGCAAGGCTGCATTATAGTACTGAAGTTCTGTGATCAAATCCCACCAAGGGCTGCATGACGTTTGTATGTTCTCCATGTGTTTGCATGTGTCTGACACTCCAAAACATAGTGATAGGTCAATTTGGAATTTAGATTGTGAGCCCCATTGGAGACAGAGACCAATATGAGTGATGATGATCTCTGTACAGTGCTGTAGATTATGTTGGCGATATATAAATAAAGGCATTTTATTATTTAAAAAATGTATAGTGGCAGGGCAGTGCAGTCTGTAATATGGAGAGGAGAAAAGCTGTCTTAGCTCTTTTCTTGTGAGTACTACAAGTCACCATTATATCTGTTTACTGTTAAGGCAAACTTGAGACAAAATCCCAGGTCTTTTAAAGGGGTACTCTGGTGGGAAACTATTTCTTTTTTTAAATCAACTGATGTCAGAAAGTTAAACAAATTTGTTATTTACTTCCATTTAAAAATCTTAATCTTTCCAGTACTTATCAGCTGCTGCATGCTCCAGAGGAAGTTATTTTCTTATTAAATCTGTTTTCTGTCTGACTACAGTGCTTTCTGCTGACACCTCTGTCTATGTCAGGAACTGTACAGGAATATAGGTGCACTACTGTGGTAGATGTATACAATGACATTGGCTATCCCTCAACACTGATGTTAAAATTGAGACATTCGCCAGTGTATCCTTATATGAAGGACACACCAGAGCCCGCACACCAACGCCAAGGTTTCTCAAGATGGTGCGGGACCTACGCTAATCCTACCTGTGCTTGATAAGCAAAACAGGGGGCAGTGGGCAATTACGGCAGCATTCGGTCGACTCACAGCTTCCTCCCAGATACCCTGCAGCGTGACTGAGCACACATGCAATGGGAGGAGGGAGGCAAGCTGCAAGCCCCACCTGAGTTGGCTAATATGGGTGCCTGGCCTCTATATTCCTGTATTGTATTCTAATTGTTACACATCCACACCGTTTATCTGGTGTAGGATTCTATTGTGGCACTTGTAGTCCGCTGGCATCCTCCATTGTATGCATTTTTATGCTGGGGATCGCCCATAGCAACGGACTACAAGGGCAGGATCTGCTCCCCCAGTATAAATGCACAACTGCATCTGGGGTTGAGCACCTCCAGCCATTTGAGACCACGTTTTTTGTTGTTTATTTAAATTTTATACTTGGAGGTGTATAAACTCCAAAATAAATGCGCCTTGAATATCTTCAAGGCAGCATTGAGGTAGCACCTGTGAGGCCAGGCACCCATATGAGCCAACTCAGGTGGGGCTTGCAGCTTGCCTCCCTCCTCCCATTGCATGTGTGCTCAGTCACGCTGGAGGGTATCTGGGAGGACGCTGTGAGTCGACCGAATGCTGCCGTAATTGCCTACTGGCTCCTGTTTTGCTTATCAAGCACAGGTAGGATTAACGTAGGTCCCGCACCATCTTGAGAAACCTTGGCGTTGGTGTGCGGGCTCTGGTGTGTCCTTCATATAAGGATACACTGGCAAATGTCTCAATTTTAACATCAGTGTTGAGGGATAGCCAATATCATTGTATACATCTACCACAGTAGTGCACCCATATTCCTGTATTGTATTATTCTAATTGTTACACATCCACACCGTTTATCTGGTGTAGGATTCCATTGTGGCACTTGTAGTCCGCTGCAGGCATTCTCCATTGTATGCATTTTTATGCTGGGGATCGCCCCTAGCAACGGACTTCAAGGGCAGGATCTGCTCCCCCAGTATAAATGCACAACCGCATTTGGGGTTGAGCACCTCCAGTCATTTGAGACCACGTTTTTTGTTGTATATGTCAGGAACTTCCCAGAGCAGGAGAGGTTTGCTATGGGGGATTTGCTCCTGCTCTGGACAGTTCCTGACATGGACAGAGGTGTCAGCAGAGAGCACAGTGGTCAGACAGAAAAAAAATTCAAAAAGGAAAGAACTTCCTGTGGAGCATACAGCAGATGATAAGTACTGAAAGAATTAAGATTTTTTTATAGAAGTTATTTACAAATCTGTTCTACCCTCTGGCACCAGTTGATTTAATATTTTTTTTTCACTGGAGTACCCCTTAACAAAGCAAGCAGAGAACACAAAAAGGGAAAGGGAGGGATTACAAATGATGGTCGATTCCAGTAAGTGAATAGGGTGGGACAACCCCTTAATCATGTGCCTATAATTTACATTTGCATATGATTGCTGATTCGGGATATATTAATTGTAAAATATATGTCAACAAGGAGTAATGGTGAGAGATTAGTACACACTAGAATGCAAACATTACAAGCAATGTCTTTTAACAATCTGCTTTGAAGATAATTTATTTGGATACTAGCCTTTTTATTGTAACCTCAGCTTTTTATGGGACATTGTGTCAATTGGAAGGTATGGTGAGACAGCTTCCTTGTCAAAAGTTATATATTTGCTTTAGACATTTACAGACAATTAACATGCAGTGTTGTCTTGGGGAATATGAGACTTGTTAATATTGACTCACCAAATTATACATGACTTTGGGGTGATACAGTAGTTATATTGGACATTACATTTTAGTAATTTTATATTACTAAAAGAAGTGTTACAGCTTAGTATAAATATTGATTTACTTGACTTAACATACTAGTCATATCCAGAACTACACAACTACCGTATATACTAGAGTATAAGCCGAGTTTTTCAGCACCATTTTTCGTGTTGAAAACGCCCCCCTCGGCTTATACTCAAGTGAACTCTCTGCCTGTCAATCCCTTCTCAGTGGTCTTCAACCTGCAGACCTCCAGATGTTGCAAAACAACAACTCCCAGCATGCCCGGATAGCCATCGGCTGTCTGGGTATGCTGGGAGTTGTAGTTTTGAAACATCTGGAGGTCTTCAGGTTGAAGACCACTGCGGCCCTTGTCATCATCCAGATCCCCCCTTTAGTTTTCTACTCACCTCCCCTTGGTGGGAAGGAAGGATGAGCTAGTCCGGGCCATCTATGTTGCAGGGACTGTCCGGTGGGGAGGGTTAGTCATTCCGGGCTGCCCATTTTCACCGGGAGGCCCTCTTCTACACTCCGTGCCGGCCCCAGACTAGTGACGTTGCCTTGACGATGACGCACAGGGACGTCCGTGCGTCATCAAGGCAACGTCACTAGGCCAGGCCGGAGCGTAGAAGAGGGCCTCCCGGTGAAAATGGACAGCCCGGAATGGCTAACCCTCCCCACCGGACAGTCCCTGCAACATAGATGGCCCAGACCAGCTCATCCTTCCTTCCCACCGAGGGTAGGTGAGTAGAAAACTAAAGGGGGGGGTCTGGATGATAACGAAGGCCGCAGTGGTCTTCAACCTGCGGACCTCCAGATGTTTCAAAGCTACAGCTCCCAGTATGCCCAGACAGCCGATGGCTGTCTGGGCATGCTGGGAGTTGTAGTTTTGCAACATCTGGAGGTCCGCAGGTTGAAGACCACTTATGAAGGGATTGACAGGCGGTGATGATGAAGGGGAGGGGGATGATGACGAGGGGGGTGATGACAGGGTGATGATGACAGGGTGATGATGACGGGGGTGAAAATTGCAGGGTGATGATGACGTGGGGGGGGGATAATGACTGGGTGATGATGAAGGGGGGGATGATGACGAGGTTGAAGATGAAGGGGGGGGTTGAAGATGAAGGGGGGGATGATGACGAGGGTGATAATGACAGAGTGATGATGACGGGGGTCTGGATGATGACAGGGGGGATGATTTATTTCCCACCCTAGGCTTATATTCGAGTCAATAACTTTTCCTGGGGTTTTTGGGGTGAAATCAGGGGCCTCGGCTTATAATCGGGTCGGCTTATACTCGAGTATATACGGTAAACATTTGATTCTGTCATCACTATCACCATTATTCTGCTGCAGGGAAATGAATGAGCATACAGTATATGTTTTCCCCCAGCAATAACAGCTGATTGTCGGGGTCAGAGAAACCAAATCTGCAGTAGTCATCTGATTGTTATAACAATTTATAATGGATTACATACAATACGTGAAACAAACCCCTACAAATATATGACAGTTTTTTATGTAAACACAGTGTAAACATATTGGGGGCCCATTTTCAAAACTCTTCACGTAAAAATTTTTGCGTTTTTGTGCCAAAATTGTGGTGCGAAAAAGTTTCCATCAGATATTCAAAGTGTTTTACATGAGAATGATCCAAGGTTTACACGAGTCCCACCAGTTTTGCAAAAGTGGGCTTGGTTATGTTAATTTTATGTTTTACAATATATTTTTAAAGGGGTAAAAGTCCATTTTACATCAAACAATTTCACACCAGCCCTTTGCTAGTGTAGAAATCACAAAATTGGTTGTAGTTTTTTTTTTTTTAAAGGTGTTATTTAATCAATTATCGAAAAATCAATAATTATTATTGGAAATTGTTTGTAAAAAGAAATGGTCACTATACCTGCACTAAAATTTAACCCCAGGACATGTTCTATGTATACAGTTATCACTTGTCTGGGCACTAGTAATCATGAAACATTATGTGAGATGCTTACCACAGAATTTTCCGTGACTTAGAATTTGGTACAAACATCGGCAATTCTGGTGCCAAAATTGCAAATTTTGGCGCAAAAAGAAATTAAATATGGCGTCAAAAATATTATAATTTGGCACCAAGCTCTGCAATTTTGATGTTGACAAAAACAAAACAAAAGTGGCATGAAAATAAACACTCACATATTTTCATATTTTCAAGGCAGCGCAAGAGACCTTTGAAAATGTGAGGGGAAAAAAAAGTGTGATTAATATTAATATAACAGAAATTACATAATAGTTTTTGAATATCTCTCCCATTGCATCACTCTATGATTTTGATACATGATCTACCACATTTCCACAGGAAGCAAGGACATTTCTGGGGGAAAAATGCTACGGCCCAGGCCGCACCACAAAAAATGCGTCGGACCCTTGAGGACCTATTAAGGGGTCAGGGAGGGAAAACATTTATTTAGTTTTTTGACTTTTTATTTTTTTTTTAATTTTTTTAATCCTACCTTTCCCTCACAGACAAACTCACCCTAACTATGGGTGGCAGGAGGCCACTTCTTCTGTCCTGAGGGGCTCCGATCTTCACAGAGGGGGTCCCTGGCTTCTTCTTGCAGCTCTGCCCCCTGACTGAACTCAGTAAGCTGGCAGAGCTGCGAGAAGGGGCCATTAACCCCTCCCCTGCCGGCCAATAGCAGTGCTCCTGGGGAAGGGGGGGGGGTGACGATACAGTCATAGATACAGTAGGTGATTGGGGGTGTATTCTACACCCCCAATCACCATGTGTGTGAATTCACCGGCAATCTGCGGTGATCACCGACATGGGGGGATCTCAGGACCCCCCTCGGCGTTGTCACGGGATGCCTGCTGAATGATTTCAGTAGGCAGTCCGGTCGCCGCTTGGCATGCGGCGGGGACCGAAATTCCCACGGGCAGACAGATACGCCCTTGGTCCTTAAGTACCAGGGAGCAAAGGCATACCTGTACGCTCTTGGTCCTTAAGAGGTTTATGATCAATTATTGATGGTGGATGAGGGAAGTTGTGAATGCCCAAGTAAGATTATATGGTAGTTTCACACCAGTGAGATCAGAAAAGTGTCATTTCTGTGGTATCTAAAGGGACTGTTAAAGGTCTGGTATAGTGAGAATTGTCTTCATCCTATTGTGCCCATGCTGCAAAAAACTGAAAAAAAAAACTAAACAAAACAAACATCAACTCACCTTCCTCCGTACCCCCATTACGCCGCTATAGCTCTTTGGTTCTCCAGTTCGGTCTTCTTCCTTCTTCCGTGTGCACGGATCGTCACATTGCGGTCAGTGTATCGCGGCCGCAGAGATGTCCCGCCTCGGCCAGTGATAGGCTGAGTGCATTGTCATGTAAGGAGCCCGAGCCCTACCTTCTCCCTGTTGCCTGGGCTGCTTACATGACACTGCGCTCAGACGATTACCGGAAAAAGGAAGAAGACCGGACCGAAGGACCGAAGAGCTATAGCAGCGCAACTGGGGAACGGAGGAAGGTGAGTTAATGTTTGTTCTGTTTTTCTGCAGCCCGGGCACAATAAGATGAAGACAATTTTTACTATACTACTCCTTTAATCTGTCTGTCCCTGGTGATCTAGTGTAGTGACTCCCCCCCCCCCTCCCTAAAGCGTAAATAGAATTGAATTGATCTGTATGAGGAATCTAATGTTTTCTCCTAAAAGTCCCTAATAAAGTGTAAAAAAAGTTAATAAAGGTTTAAAAAATATAAATTAACCCCTTCAATACTAAAAGTTCAAATCACCCCCATTTCCCATTTTCCATATAAAAAAACTGGTTAACTGGGGCAGCACTGGGAGAGCAGTAAGTTTTTATCCCCCCATGGATTAAAAAAAATATTTCAATCACTGAACAATGATAGCATGCTATCGCTTATGGGAATAAGTAAATGCCATAGACTTGAATTGAAATTCTAGTTAAGGGCTTAAAAAAATATATATTTATACCACTACCCCATGAGTGATGTCTGCTGGCTATTTATGTTCATTAGTGCTGGCTGCTTATTAGCTCTGCTACATTAGGTCACAGCTACCATCGGTGACTGCAGCTTTAGTTACAATTAAAATCTCAAGTAGTCTAAACTCTTGTGTGTCATCGGAAGCTCACGCTCTATGCCTCCCTTATGATTTTACATTGCACTGTATTTACATTGTTTTCTGTGTAATGAGCACGCAGGTCCACTGAACATATGTAGATCCCCTGGGTTGCAATGGACTGAGAAGTAGAGATCCACAGGTTTTCACCCTTTAACTCCTGTACAGGGATATGGAATTTGCTGCAGAGAATCCCCAGGTCACCACCCTGAGATTAGTTTCTGTTAGCAAAAGCAAACAGTGTACAATTCTGAGGAGCAGTACCAAATCAGAAGATGAGAAGTGTAGTCAGAAGGGCAGAGGTCAGGGCAGGGGGAATTTACTCCAAGCTGAGAAGACAGGAGGTCGGGCAGACAGAGCAGAAAATGGTCAGGAGGTCAGAATAGAGATATAGAGAAGCAGGATCTCATGTTATGTGTGTGCACTGTTTGTGAGACATCATAAAGGCTAGGCTCTGCCTTAAAGACCATAGGATTTTTTTTCTTTCTGCAAGGCTGCATTTTTTTCTATTTATTTATTTATCAGCTGTAAGAGGTCTTTTTTTTTTTTTACATGATTTTTGCATAAGTCGCATGATCTTCAATTACACTATTTTTTAAGCATATTTTATTTTTATTATCTTTTTGGAGAATACTGAATGGGACAAAACAGCAATTCCTTGTTTTTAATGGTTTGAATTCACCCTGATTATTGTATGGAATTCATAATGTATTTAGTTTATTCTACAGGCTGATATGATTCCAGCAACACCAAATTTTTGCAAGGCCATGTAAATTTCTCAGCAGAATCCGATGGAAAAATTCAGTTCGGAGTTGCAGCAGAGTGCCATAATGGGATTCTGCTGCACTGTGCACACCGCAGAATTTCTGTGGCAGAAACTTCTGTTGCGGAAGTCCTGAATCTGGCCTTCATTGAAAAACTGACATAAATTATTTCTGTGGAATCCACTCGGAAATGCAGTGCTGTCTTAGGAGACGGCACATTTCCTAGGAGCGGTCCTAGCGCTATGTTCCAGCTGATGCCCACTATTTGCCAAATGTCTGCCAGCAAAATCTATATTGCACATTTCATGGTAAAATAATCGTTTTTATGCTGCGGCATTTCAAGAGCTATAATTTTTTTTTTATATTGATGCAGCTACAGTATATGTGGGCTTGTTCTTTTATTATACATAGATTGTAGTCATTCACATCACTCCATTTCCACAATTGGGCTCACAATCTAATTTCCCTATCTTTATAGGCACCCACTAAATTCATTGGGTCCAATAAGTGTCGGCCTATCAGTACAATAAAAAAGTCAGAGTGCCCAGGGAATATAGGACTTTGCAAGTATATTGTATTCATTTGTACAAATAAAATTACACCATGTGTTATAATCAGGATCTGTATTCAGAGATCTGCTGGTTGTTATCTACTGTAAACAGCTTTGAAATCGGCACAGGAACATAGATACAGGAAAAGCTGCTGTCTTATTTGCCCAAAGCAACCAATTGCAGCTCATCTTTCATATCTTATTGATCTCTCGTAAAATGCAAGCAGAGCTGTGATTGGTTATTATGGGCAAAACCGGACAGTTTGGGTTTTAGGCAGATTGATAAACCTGGGCTATTGAGTCAGCAGGTAGCACCAAAGAGCAAACTCTCTTACTAATAATAATAATAATAATCCTCATCATCGTAATAAATAAATGAATAAATAATAACAATAAATGTTTCATTTAGTGCCAACATACAACATACTTTGTGGAATTTACAATATTTGAAAAATGGGGTTAAGACAAAAAGCAGAAATGCCAATATATATATATATATATATATATATATATATATATATATATATATATATATATATATATACTCGAGTATAAGCCCACCCGAATATAAGCCGAGGCCCCTAATTTCACCCCAAAAACCCAGGAAAAGTTATTGACTCGACCGTAAGCCTAGGGTGGGAAATACATCATCCCCCCATGTCATCATCTAGACCCCCGTCATTAACACCCTCTTCATCATCACCCTGTCATCATCCCCCCTTCATCATCATCTCCTGTCATCATCCGCCCCTTCATCATTACCCTGTCATCATCCCTCCCTTCATCATTACCCTGTCATCATCCCCCTTCATCATCCCCCCTTCATCATTACCCTGTCATCATCCCCCCTTCATCACCCCCCCTTCATCATTACCCTGTCATCATCCCCCCTTCATCATCCCCCCTTCATCATTACCCTGTCATCATCCCCCCTTCATCATTACCCTGTCATCATCCCCCCTTCATCATCCCCCCCTTCATCATTACCCTGTCATCATCCCCCCTTCATCATGAAGACAACTACCCGGGCCTTCGTCATCATCCAGACCCCCCTCCCCCTTTAGTTTTGTACTCACCTCCGCACGGTGGGACGTTCGGGTGAGCTGGTCCGGGCCATGTGTGCTGCAGAACCGTCCGGTGGGGAGGGATAGTCGTTCCGGGCTGTCTATCTTCACCGGGTGGGCCTCTATTCCGCGCGTCGCGCCCGGCCCCTGAATAATGACGTTGCCTTGACGACGATGCACAGGGACGTTCAACGTCAACGTCCCCGTGCGTCGTCGTCAAGGCAACGTCATTATTCCGGGGCTGGGCGTGAAGCGGGGAGAAGAGGCCCACCCGGTGAAGATGGACAGCCCGGAACGACTATCCCTCCCCAACGGACGGTCCTGCAGCACAGATGGCCCGGACCAGCTCACCCAAACGTCCCGCCAAGCAGAGGTGAGTACAAAAGTAAAGGGGGGAGGGGGGCTGGATGATGACGAAGGCCTGGGCAATGGTCTTCAACCTGCGGACCTCCAGATTTTTCAAAACTACAACTTCCAGCTGTCCGGGCATGCTGGGAGTTGTAGTTTTGGAACATCTGGAGGTCCGCAGGTTGAAGACCACTGAGGGCGGAGAGTTCACTCGAGTATAAGCCGAGGGGGGTGTTTTCAGCACGAAAAATCACATATCATATATTTATGTGGCACTTTTTTAAAATAGCAACAGTGAAATACAACATTCAAATTTAAATTTTTTTCACAGACAGAGTGGTGCTTTGCATAGTTTATATTTTATTTCTAAAAGCTGCTCTTCCTTATTGATTTCCTAACCTTATACACTTGTATTACATTCCTATCTACTGTAGGTAACCACTGTTTGCAAATCCTCACAAAAAAGTTTTATATGTGGTTAGAGATGAGCGAAGTATTCGATTCGTCACAAACTTCACGGCTCTGCGTTTGCTGACTTTAGCCTGCATAAATTAGTTCAGCTTTCAGGCGCTCCGGTGGGCTGGAAAAGGTGGATACAGTCCTAGGAGAGAGTCTTCTAGGACTGTATCCACCTTTTCCAGCCCACCTTCCTGTACTTATCAGCTGCTGTATGCTTCAGAGGAAGGTGTGTACTTGTCTTGTCTGACCACAGTGCTCTCTGCTGACACCTCTGTCCATCTCAGAAATTCTCCAGAGTAGAAGCAAATCCCCATAGCAAACCTCTCCTGCTCTGGACAGTTCCTAAAACAGACAGAGGTGTCAGCAGAGAGCACTGTGGTCAGAGCGAAAAGAACAAAACAACTTTCTCTGTAGTATACAGCAGCTAATAAATACTGGAAGGGTTAAGATTTTTGGAAGTCATTTACAAATCTGTTTAACTTTCTGGCACCAGTTGATTTGAAAATGTTTTTCCCCTTTAAGTCCCTCCCTCAGACAAAAGGAAAAACAATAGGATTGCAGGGGAAATTGTGTAGTTGAAAAAAAAAATGAATGTATAAATAGATAAATAATTAAATAAAAAAATAAAAATGAATAAATAATAACTTGCATGGCAAGGGGGTAAAGGTGCAGGAATAAGAAAGAATGTACTGTATATGATGTGGTGTGGATGGAAAGAAAGGCTTGAGGGAGACATTGTACAGTAAATGGAGTTGTATTCCCTGCAACCTGTTTATCTGTGTCAATAGATTCAGTTCAGAGGGCGCCTCCAGTCGAGTAACAGTTGTGGAGGCATAAAACTTGCCGACTTTTTTTTACTTATGTAAATCTACTGTAGTGCAGCTTGGAGGGCAGAAGTGCAAGTGTGTTGTCTCCCTCTTTCAATCTAATGAAGCAAGTGACACATTGTAAATGTTCACATAGAGCACGTAAAGTGAAAACAGCCTTTGACATAGAACTGATGTATGTATACTTGATGATGATACATTCATTTGATGTGTTTAATGAACCTCTTACATTCACTGCTGAGTGAGCACACAATGGCAATTTCAAGTGAACTGTCAGCTCTGTGGCATTAAAGGAACATTAGATACAGAAATTACACCCGTTCCTTCTTTAATATTCTTCTCTTCTTTGATCGAATACTGTATCATAATATAATCAATCTGTGAAATGTAGTAAAAGAATTCTCCCATATAGACTGAACAATCACTGCATTAATAGAATCTATGGAATGCCAGGAAAACATTTCCCAGACCATGACATCGCCACCATCAGCCCATTGAACTCCAATGATATGGCTTTATGTTGTTTATGCCAGAAATAGACCTAACTAGCCATATGGTTCTGCAGGAAACAGGACTTATACTCCAGACAACCTTCTGTCATGTATGTAATGTCCATTGATGTATTTCCATGGCCTGTACTAGGTCTTGTTTGGGATTATGCAGTGTTATCATGGGCACCTATGTGTGTCTCCAGCTGTTGAACCTCAGTCAGCACAAGGTTCGCTACAGGATTTTTGTGAAAATTTGTCTTAGGCTGGATTCACACAACATTTTTGCAATACAGTTCCCATATATGTTTTCAATTAGAAAACCGTGCATAACCATATTGAAAACCGATTCTCCATTGAAAACCGTATGCCAAAAGGTGCATCAGGTTGTGTACGTTTTGCATCCCGTACAGATTTGTCAGTTTTTTTCCGGTACCCAAAACCGTAGCCTACCACGGTTTTTGGTCTGGGTGAAAAACCATATTGAAACATATATGTTTTTTTTTAATTTTTATCATGGGAGTCAACGGGAACCGTACAGAACCATATGCGTACGGTTCAATCCAGTTTACACCATACGTTTTTTTTCTTGAAATTTCAAACAAACAAGTGAAACTTTACTCATAATGAAGTGAAAAGATAAAAACGTATACGTTTTTTTTTTCTTAAAAACGGATAGAACCAGACATAATCCGTTTTTTAAAACCGTATACGGCTTAAAATTTGTACACACATTTTGATACAGTTTAGACCGGTTTTGAGGAATCCATTTTTTATCAAAAACCTGATAAGGGAAATGTATTGCAAAAACGTGATGTGAACCCAGCCTTACTTGCCCACTTTTGTACCGCTCGTTCAGCTGATCCACTATGCTACATTGTTGCTGTGATACAAAATGTGCCACCTGGCGCCTACCTCTTAGATCAACCACACAGTGCCAAGACATACACTCTTGACACTATATGGTTTTGGCCGGGGCCCCATACAGGAGATTGTGGGGGGTCCCAGCACTCAGACCCCCCCATGATCAGACACTTATCCCCTATCCTTCATATCGGTGATAAGTGTCTAGGGCTGCAGATCTCCTTTTAGATTTTATGCCTTCTTTATTAAATAACACATCAATTCTATATATTCATCTGACAGCTGCTAGCCTAGACAAAGTATCTTGGACATCATAAAAAGTGTTTTCTGTAATTTTCTGTCTTCTATTATCATATGAATATCTTCTGCAGACAATTGATGGGAAAGGCTTTGCAGGTTCATTGAGTATGATGGGAAAAAGGGCAAAAAATGTACTTAAAATATATTATCAGTAGGCACATTGTGCATTTTGTATATGTTCAGCTCTGTCCCTTTTATCTGGACATCTTCATTTGCATTTGTCCTAAGTTCTTACAGCTTTACTTGCAAGTAATTCATCCAAAATGTCAGTGATAATGTCTGAATATCAAGACAAATACAATGAGGTTACCTCTGAAAGTGTTCAATTTACCAAAAGTGAGAAGGCAATTTGAGTGAAATCAGTTTCGTAGAATATATTCCAAGAAGTATACAGGAATTATACTGTCTGATAGTGAAGTCAGTTTTGGAAATCAGAATAGAGAACTGAAATATACCTAATATAGGCTTATTTTTTAAACCTGACATTGTATTATAATACTTTATGAAAAGTATTACAAAGAGCAAGAACCGCTGTTCTGACTACTTGTAGTGCTGCAGTTTGCCTTTATTGGTCAAATGCAACAATTTTGGGTTGAAGCTTTGCGTTTCTATTTTTTTTCTATTTTCTTTCAATTTTGTTTACATTTTTATCTTTTTTCTTTTATAAAATAAAAATATACTTTACAAAATGTCAACATCCAAAACATTTAAATTAATCAACTAAAAATAAGTGTAGTGAGTGCATAGCAACACAAGCTTTCAGAAGTCCATTCTGGGTGTGAAAGTAAACGGTGTTTGAGGGGTCCTGTCTGTCTCATTTAGGTCACTTGCTAAGCTTGCTGCCTTCTATGTTTCTGCATCAGCTGTGATAAAAAGGGGGCTTGCTTACTAACAATCTGAGCCATACAGTCAGGAATCTTTAAAAATGTCATGGACAAAGGGAGGGGATGAAGCTTTCTGCCAGTGTTAGAACGAATGTGGGAGGTAGAGCTTCCTATACCACAGGACCAGCAATGAAATTGGGAAATCATAATAATCTTTCAGACAAAAACTACCTGTCTTTTCAGGATAAGCTGTTCTTTCTGTGTACATAATGACTTATATGTCTCCATACACATCTTAAAAAGCAGCAGTATGGAGAGCATTATAGAGCTGTAGAGAACAGCCCTGGGATAAGATCCTTAGTCACTAGTCTGTCTTGTAAACACAGGAAAATTTTTGCTGGTTTTCAGAGTGAACAAAAAAGTTTTGCTGGGGGGAGGGGTGTTGCAGGTTGGGAGAAAAAATGTTGATAAAAGGAAACATTGGTATAAAGCAAGCAGCATTGAACACTAGAGCAGTGAAAATGTGTTCTGTGAAGTGGAGAACCACACTTCTCTAACCAGCAGGCTGATGGATGAGTCTGGGGTTGGCAAATGCCAGGAGCTTATTACCTTAAAGTTTAAAGAAGGAGGGATAATGCTGGGTTGTTTTCAGGGGTTGGCCTATGCTCCTTTGTTCCATTGTGGGTATTCTTAATGCTCCAACATTACTGTGCCCCAGTGCACAAAGCAAGGTTGGGTGAGTTTGGCATGGAAGAACTTGACTGGCAAACACAAATCCTTTACCTCAACCCCACAGAAGACCTTTGGAATAAACTAAAATACAGACTGGGGGGCCAGCGCCTTCCATCCAACACTTATGTTTGACCTTGTGCCTAAGAGGAACAGTCTTCAGGCACTGTTTACCATGGCACTCTATTGTTCTTAATCTCTATGAAGGAGATTTACCAAGGGATTTAGAGGTTTTTTTTTTTGCTTACAAAAATCACACAAAAAGTGTGCACGTAAGCAACTTTTTGTGCAACTTTTGTGGGTAAGCAAAAAATACCAGTCAGCCCTACCTAAGCAATTTTCAGTTTTCACTTTAAAGAGGTCAGGAATTTATCATCAAGTGGGAAAGTCGCAGATAAGCAAAAAGAAAGTCGCAAACCCCCTTCAAAAAGTCGCAAGTGTAAGCAAGGTCAGACCTGGCTTTCAAACTTGCTTTTGACAGCATTTTAAAAAAGTTGCACAAAAGTCGCAGGTGCGACTTTTTGCGCAGCTCAGCTCCCCGGCACCCACTCGCATCTATTGTAAAGCTCTGCTTCGCGCTCACCCACCTGCATCTACCACAGGACTACAACTCTCAGCATGTCCTTACAGTGAAGACATGCTGGGAGTTTTAGTCCCAACAGCTTGCGGGTGGGTGGCCGGGGAACGGAGCCGGCCAACAGGTACATGAAATGACAACACTGTAAATTCATATTTCCTGGGCAGAGCTGTGATTGGTCCAGACCTCCTGGCCAATCACAACTGCCAGAGGGAAACATAAAGTTACAGTGCCGTAACTTAATTTTCCCTGTTGGGAAGTCAGGGAGCAGAGCACAAGCCGCCTGCTTCCCTGGCTTCCTTGTCATCCGCCCGTACCACACTACTACAACTTCCAGCATGCCCTTACAGTAAGGACATGCTGGGAGTTGTAGTGGTGCAGCGCAGGCGGGCGAAAGGTGTGCGGGCGGGTGACAAGCATGTCACCCGACCACACATCTCCCACCCGTGCTCCACCACTACAACTCCCAGCATGTCCTTATTGTAAGGGCATGCTGGGAGTGGTAGTCCTGTGGCGTGGGAGGGAGATGTGCGGCGAGTGTCAATTTTGTCACCCGCCCACACATCTTCTGTCCGCCCGCACTGCACCACTACAACTCCCAGCATGTCCTTATTTTAATGGCATGCTGGGAGTTGTAGTAGTGTGGGGGTGGGCGGAAGATGTGCAGGCGGGTGACAAGCTTCCCTGACTTGCTTGTCACCCGCCTGCACATCTCCCAACAGCCCGCCATCGCATGACCACAACTCTCAGCTTATAGTGAGGATATGCTGGAAGTTGTAGCCGTGCGGCGCGGGCAAGTGACAATAAATGTACTAAGCTATTTTCTGTGATTTTTTTCTTCTCATTTCAGATCTGTGTATCCAGTGGACTACTTCGGATTCGGTGGACTACTAGGATGACCAACATTTTTTTTTGTTTAATGTTAATAAAAATGGTTAACGAGGGCTTGTTGGGGGATGTTTTTTTTTTTTTTATAAAAGTTGTTTTAAACGTGTTGTGTTTTTTTATTTTTATTATTTACTTAACAGGCTTAGTAGTGGAAGCTGTCTTATAGATGGAATCCATTACTAAGCCGGGGATTAGCGTTAGCCCCAAAAACAGCTAGCACTAACCCCCAATTATTACCCTGGTACCCACCGCCACAGGGGTGCCGGGATGAGCCGTACCAATGGGCCGGGAGCGGCAAAAATGGCATTCCTGGGCCTAGTTGGTAACAGGCTGTTACCACCTAGGCCCAGGAGCGCCATTTTTGATGCTCCAGGCCTGTTGGTACCGCCTCTTCCCGTCACCCCTGTGGGGGTGGGTACCGGGTTAATAAATGGGGGTTAGCGCTAGCTGTTTTTGGAGCTAACACTAATCCTCGGCTTAGTAATGTATTCCGTCCAGGGGCAGACTGACAACAGTCAGGGCCCCCGAACTAAAAAAAAAAAAAGCAAGGTCCCCCTGCGAGGCTCTGCTGCTGGACATATTTCTGCCTTTATTCTACCCAAATCTCTCCACCACCCCTACAAACAAAATAAACTACATTTTCTATATGTAAGAAACACTTTAAGTTAGGTAAAATAAATGTCCATGACCAATAATACCAGTATATAAGGAGTAAATGTATACAGTGGTGATCAAAAGTTTTTACACCCCAGGTATAAATTTGTATTAATGTGCATAAAGAAGCCAAGGAAAGATGGAAACATCTCCAAAAGGCATCAAATGACAGATTAGACATTCTTATGATATGTCAACAAAAGTTAGATTTTATTTCCATCATTTACACTTTCAAAATAACAGAAAACAAAAAAATGGTGTCTGCAAATGTTTGGGCACCCTGCAGAGTTAATCTTGTACTGCGCCTTTGGCAAGTATCACAGCTTGTAAACGCTTTTTGTAACCAGCCAAGAATCTTTCAATTATTGTTTGAGGTATCTTTGCCCATTCTTTCTGACAAAAGTCTTCCAGTTCTTTGAGATTTCTGGGCTGTCTGTCATGCACTGCTTTTTTTTAAAGGTCTATCCATAGATTATCAATTATGTTGAGGTCAGGAGATTGTGAAGGCCATGGCAAAACCTTCGGTTGAGGTGTGTTTAGGGTCATTATCCATTTTTAGAAGCCATCCTCTCTTTAACTTCAGGTTTTTCACAGATGGCAACAAGTTAGCATCCAAAATTTGCTGAAATTTTATTGAATCCATTTTTTCTTCTACTTGTGAGATGTTCCCTGTGCCACTGGCTGCAATACAACCTCAAAGCAGGATTGATCCACCCCCGTGCTTAACAGTTGGACAGAGGTTCTATTCATTAAATTCTGTCCCCTTCTTCTCCAAACTTACCTTTGCTCATTCCGGCGAAAAAGTTAAATTTTAACCTCATCCGTCCACAGAACTTGTTTCCAAAATGCATCAGGCTTGTCTATATGTTCATTTGCAAAGTTCAAATGCTGATTTTTGCGGTGAGGACGTAGCAGAGGTTTTCTTCTGCTGACTCTTCCATGAAGACCATATTTGTACAAGTATGTCTTTATAGTGGAATAGTCTACCACAACTCCAGTGTCTGCCAGATCTTTCTGGAGGAATTGTGCAGTCAAACGTGGGTTTTGAATTGTTTTTCTCACAATCCTGCGAGCTGTTCTGTCTGATATTTTCTTGGTCTTCCAGATCTTGCTTTAACTTCACCTGTCCCTGATGACTGCCATTTCTTAATTACTTTCCGAACAGAGGATATTGACATCTGAAAACATTTTGCTATCTTCTTATAGCCTTCTCCAGCTTTGTGAGTGTCAACTATTTTCAGTTTCAGATTTCTAGACAACTGCTTAGAAGAACCCATGGTGCAGTGCTGATTGTTGGGTCAGATGAGTCTGAGCATTTATACCTTTGAGATTGACATCACCTGCTCTTCCCAGATGATGATTGAGAACAATCCATGGCACTGGCAGGTCTCAGCTTTGCAAAGGGGGCAGTGCATGCTATACATTCTGCAGGGGACCCAAACTTTTGCAGACACCATTTTTTTTTGTTTTCTGTTATTTTGAAAGTGTAAATGATGGAAATAAAATCTAACTTTTGTTGACATATTATAAGAATGTCTAATCTGTAATTTGATGCCTTTCCTTGGCTTCTTTATGCACATTAATACAAATTTTTTCCTGGGATGCCCAAACTTTTGATCCCCACTGTACCACCACACAATAACTGGATAATACTACAATACTGTACTGAATAAAACCACTATACACATACCAGTATACTATACAGGATCTGTATACAATATAAGTGATTATATACAGGACCATATGGTGGTAGATAGCAGCTGTACAGAGATCTGCATACAATAAGTGATTGTATACAGGACCATATGGCGGTAGATATCAGCTGTACACAGGATCTGTATACCATAGAAGTGATTACAGTTACATCTAGGGACTCACAATTACATCTTTACAACTTTCCTTTTCTTTGTCCGGATCAGACCACCATGACGATCTCTTCACACCTGCAGGACAAACATGTTAGACTCTGCATTTTTCCAGTGCCATCCCCTCCTTTACACAATCTTCCCATCTATAGGCCCACAAACTGTAATAATGCCCTCCTTGGTGTCCTGCACAGTAAAAGGGCAGATAGATAGGTAGCTAGGTAAATAATTAACTAGGTAGGTAGATCAGGAAGCCAGATATGAAGGTAGGGGCTAGCCAGGTAGGTAGGTAGATTACAAGCTAGGTAGGTAGGAAGCCATGTATGAAGGCCAGGTATGTAAATAGTTAGGTAGCTAGGTATGTAGGTAGGTAGCAAGATATGTAGGTAGGTAGTTAGGCAGCCAGGTGTGTAGGTAGTTAGATAGCCAGGTATGTAAGTAATTAGATAGAAATCCAGGTACAAAGTTAGGTAGCCAGGAAGTTAGTCAAGTAGGTAGCCAGCACCCCTCCACCCAGTGGCATATCCAGAGTCTAGTCTCGGGAGGGGCATTATGAAAACCCCTTATGTAGTTAGTAGGTAGCTCTCCTATTAGTTTAGTAGTTGTCCCCATATTAGCTAGGTAGGAACATAGTAGATAGTCCCTCACATTAGGTGTAGGCAGCAGAGTTCCCTCACATTAGGTGTAGGCAGCAGAGTTCCCCCATAGTAGGTGTAGGCAGCAGAGTTCCCCCACAGTAGGTGTGTGCAGCAGAGTTCCCCACAGTAGGTGTAGGCAGCAGAGTTAGAGTTCCCCCCCAGTAGGGGTAAGCAGCAGAGTGTGAGTTCCCCCCCCCCCAGTAGGTGTAGGAAGCAGAATTAGATTCCCCCCCAGTTGGTGTAGGCAGCAGAGTCAGAGTCCCCCCCCCCCCCGGTAGGTGTAAGCAGCAGAGTTAGAGTCCCCCCCCAGTAGATGCAGGCAGCAGAGTTAGAGCCCCCTCTCCCCACTCTAAATCGGAGCTGATGAACCCAAATTCGTTGCGAATTTGATGAAATATTCGATTCGCAATGAATATGAATATTGCCGCGATTCTATCGAGCAAATCGCTTCATTAAACTCCATTTACTGTGGGCCAGACTCCAGGGCATCTAAAAATGGCGGATCCACATGTCAGTACATGGGGCAAGGAACGCTGGGAAGGTGGGAAGGCAAGGCAGGAAGGGAGTTAGGCAGGATGACCCTGAATCACATGCAGGATGCAGCCTATCAGCAGCCAGTCACCCCTGTGATGTCACAACCCCATAAATTTGGCAGCCATTTTGCGGCTCATCATATCATTCCTTACACTGCATAGAGATAGGATGGACATCACTGTGTGTGTGTTACACAGAAAAGCTCATTCCAGCAGCGTTTCACATTCTAGTCACAACATTCTGTCGGACAGAGAGCAGTGTTTTTCGTCACTGAAAAGGATTTTTACTGCAGCCATTAACCTCCCAGTCACTTTCTTCAGCATAGTATTACAGAGAGGGGCAGCTGTGTGTTGCCTCATACAAGCTCCCTCAACTTCATAAAACTTAGCAGAGGAAGCAGGAAAAAATGTTCTGCTCAATTCAGTGTCTTTGTTCTATAAAAAATCATCTGCTGGGTATACTAGTCTGTAGACGGAATAATACACAGCAGTCCATTCCTAATAGTCTTTGACAGAGTGCAATTTTGTGTGTAGTACACAGCTTTTTTGCGCTGCAGCACTGTTGTGTACTGCTGGTGTTGTGCAAAAATATGTTTTTTTTTTAAGCCTACTGTACCACATTTTTCTGCCCTCATAAGTGCATACCACATATGTGCATCTAAGTAGTTTACTATTTTGTACCTGTTAATCTGTCAAGGGCCTAGATACTGTGAAAGTCCAGTCAAAAGTAATCACCGGCTGGTGTTGTACAAAAATACAGAGTTTTTATGCGTACTGTAGCGCATTTTTCTGCCCTTATAAGTGCATACTACATACGTACATCTGTACACAGCAGTCCATTCCTAATAGTCTTTGACAGAGTGCAATTTTGTGTGTAGTACACAGCTTTTTTGCGCTGCAGCACTGTTGTGTACTGCTGGTGTTGTGCAAAAATACGTTTTTTTTTAAGCCTACTGTACCACATTTTTCTGCCCTCATAAGTGCATACCACATATGTGCATCTAAGTAGTTTACTATTTTGTACCTGCTTATCTGTCGTGGGCCTACATACTGTGAAAGTCCAGGGAAAAGTAATCACAGGCCAGTGTTTTACTAAAATATGTATTTTTAAGCGTACTGTAGCGCATTTTTCTGCCCTCATAGGTGCATACCCAATACCACATACCTACATCTAAGTAGTGTACTATT
Source organism: Hyla sarda (assembly GCF_029499605.1). Classification (NCBI taxonomy): domain Eukaryota; kingdom Metazoa; phylum Chordata; class Amphibia; order Anura; family Hylidae; genus Hyla; species Hyla sarda. The sequence continues at coordinate 144,389,023 of NC_079189.1, read as the reverse complement.
TTGTACCTGTTAATCTGTCAAGGGCCTAAATACTGTGAAAATCCATGCAAAACTACTCACTGGCTGGTGTTGTCCTCAGATTCTGTTTTAAGTGTACTGTTTTTCTGCCCTCATTATTGCATTCCACATACGTACATCTAAGTAGTGTACTATTTTGTACCTGTTAATCTGTTTTAGGCCTACATACTGTGAAAGTCCAGGCAAAAGTAATCACTGGCTGGTCGTGGGCCTATATACTGTGAAAGTCCAGGCAAAAGTAATCACCGGCTGGTGTTTTACTAGAATATGTTTTTTTAAGCGTACTGTACCACATTTTTCTGCCATCATAAGTGCATACCTGATACCACATACCTATATCTAAGTAGTGTACTATTTTGTACCAGTTAATCTGTCATGGGCCTACATACTGTGATAGTCCAGAAAAAAGTAATCACCGGCTGGTGTTGTACAAAAATACATATTTTTAAGTGTGCTGCAGCGCATTTTTTTCCCCCTCATAATTGTATACCACATACCTACATCTAAGTAGTGTACTATTTTGTACCTGTTAATCTGTCAAGGGCCTATATACTGTGAATGGACAGCTAATAGTACACACCTGCTGCTGTTCTAGACAAATACTGTTTTAAGCATAGTGAAGCGGATTGTACTCCCCTGATATGCGCAATAAGTATGTCAGGAAGAGTAGTGCCCAGACGTGCACAGTGGAGTGGCAGAGGCCTAAATTCATCAGGCGCAGGCAGAGGTCACAGAAAATTCAACAGGTGCAGCCGGAGTCGTAGCGAGAGGTCTGAGCTCCACTGGTCAGCTAGCAGTCGTGTCTCGACCAGCAACCCAGCAGACGTGATTGATAGGTTCACTTGGTCATCCACTTCATCCCAAGTGACATCCGACACCCCCAGTCAACAGTCGGTGGGTTCCTCAGTTTGCATGGCCCTCATGCTGCTGCTGTCACCTCAAGGCTCTGTCATTGTGCTGCTCTATGGTCTCCTCATGTTAATGCTACCACCTCCAGGCTCTGTCATTGTGCTGCCATATGGTCTCCTCATGCTGATGCTGCCACCTCTAGGCTCTCTCATTGTGCTGCTCTATGGTCTGCTCATGCTAATGCTACCTCCTCCACGCTCTGTCATTGTGCCACCATATGGTCTCCTCATGCTAATGCTACCACCTCCAGGCTTTGTCTTTGTGCCTCCATATGGTCTCCTTATGCTGATGCTGCCACCTCCAAGCTCTCTAATTGTGATGCTCTATGGTCTCCTCATGCTGATGCTGCCACCTCCAGGATCTCTCATTGTGCTGCGCTATGGTCTCCTCATGCTGATGCTACCGCCTCCACGCTCTGTCATTGTGCCACCATATGGTCTCATCATGCTGATGCTACCACCTCCAGGCTCTCTAATTGTGCTGCTCTATGGTGTCCTCATGCTGATGCTACCACCTCCAGGCTCTCTCATTGTACTACCATGGATACTGCAAAACACAATTAAGGTGCTGGTCCCAAGTTTAAGAAATTCCTCTGCATAAAGGTCACTTTCAGAACTTCTGATGCTGCTGCTGCCATCTCCAGGCTGTCTCATTCAGCTACTATATTGTATCCTCATGCTTCAGCCACCTCCAGGCTGTGCCATTCAGCCACTATATGGTCTCCTCATGCTTCAGCCAACTCTAGGCTGTACCATTCAGCCACTATATGGTCTCTTCATGCTGCCATAAACTCCAGGCAGTCATTCAGCCACTATATGGTCTCCTCATATTGATGCCACCTCCAGGCTCTGTCATTGTGCAGCAATATGACATGTGACTCCTTGTTAAATTTGGTCCTTTGTACCCACACGCCACGGTCCGGGACACTAAAACTTGGGAGTTAAAATTTCAATTTCAAAATCCTCGATTTCAATTTCAAAATCTTAAATTTAAAAATCTTAAATTTCAATGGTCTCCTCATGCTTCTGCCAACTCCAGGCTGTGCCATTCAGACACTATATGGTCTCCTCATGCTTCAGCCAACTACAGGCTGTGTCATTCATACACTATATGGTCTCATGATTCAGCCACCTCCATGCTGTGTCATTCAGCCAATATATGGTTTACTGATGTTGCTGGGCCTGGGCCTAAACAATTTTATGGTAGCACTAGCTACCATAAATCTTCAATTCACATTAAAAAATTCATCTTTTAGGGATTGTGAAGCCCTAGTATCTACTCATGCTGCTGCTTGCTCCAGGCTGTGTCATTCAGAAACTATATGGTCTCCTCATGCTGTCAACACCTCCACGCCGTGTCATTCAGACACCATTTGGTCTCCTCATGCTGCCAACACCTCCAGGCGGTGTCATTCATCCAATATATGGTTTACTGATGCTTCAACCACCTTCAGGCTGTGCCATTCATCCAATATATGGTTTACAGATGCTTTAGCCACCTCCAGGCTGTGCCATTCATCCAATATAAGGTTTACAGATGCTTCAGCCACCTCCAGGCTGTACTATTCATCCAATATATTTTTTTACTGATGCTTCAGCCACCTCCAGTCTGTGCCATTCTTCAAATATATGGTATACTGATGCTTCAGCCACATCCAATATATCGTTTACTGATGCTTCAGCCAGCTCCAGTCTGTGTCATTCAGCAACTACATGGTTTAGTGATGCTGCTGGGCCTAGGACATTACCTATATATGTTTATGGTAGCACTAGATACCATACATCTTCAATGGAAATTTCAAAATTCATCATTTAATTTTAGGGGTGGTGAAGCCCTCTTGTGTACTCATGCTGCTGCCAGCTCTAGTCTGTATCATTCAGCAACTATATTCTTAAGTGATGCTGATGGGCCTAGGGCATTACCTATATATGTTTATGGTAGCACTAGGTACCATACATACCATTTCAATACCATTCAATGGAAATTTCAAAATTAATCTTTTATTCTTAGAGATTGTGAGGTCCTATTGTCTCCTCATCTGCCACCAACTCCAGGCTGTGCCATTCAGACACTACATGGTCTCCTCATGCTGCCACAAACTCCAGTCTGTGCCATTCACACACTACATGTTCTCCTCATGCTGCCACAAATTCCAGGCTGTGCCATTCAGTCACTATATGGTCTCCTCATTCTGCCACAAATTCTAGGCTGTGCCATTCAGCCACTATATGGTCTCCTCATGCTTCAGCCACCTCCAGGCTGTGCCATTCAGCCAGTATAGGGTCTCCTCATGATTCAGCCACCTCCAGGCTGTGTCATTCAGCCAATATATGGTTTACTGATGCTGCTGCGCGTGGGCCTAAAATTTTTTATGGTTGCACTAGCTACCATAAATCTTCAATTTAAATTTCAAAATTAATCTTTTAATCTTAGGGATTGTGAAGCCCTAGTGTTTGCTCATGCTGCTGCCAGCTCCAGGCTGTGTCATTCATCCACTATATGGTCTTCTCATGAAGCCAACACCTCCATGCTGTCTTTCAGCCACTATATGGTCTCCTCATGCTTCAGCCTCATCCAAGCTGTGTCATTCAGCAAGTATATGGTCTCCTCATGCTGCCAACACCTCCACACTGTTTCATTCAGCCACTATATGGTCTCCTCATGCCGCCAACAGCTCCACGCTGTGTCATTTAGCCCCTATATGGTCTCCTCATGCTTCAGCCCCCTCCAAGCTGTGCCATTCAGCCACTATATGGTTTACTGATGCTGCTGGGCCTGGGACATTACCTTAAATTCCAGGCTGTGTCATTCTGCCAGATTATGGTCTCCTCATGCTGCCAACACCTCCACGCTGTGCCATTCAGCCACTATATGGTCTTTTCATGGTGCCAACACCTCCCCGCTGTGTCATTCAGCCACTAAATGGTCTCCTCATGCTTCAGCCACATTCAAGCTGTGTCGTTCAGCCACTATATGGTCTCTTCTCAAGCTGCCAACACCTCCATGCTGTGTAATTCAGCCACTATATGGTCACCTCATACTGATGCACCTCCAGGCTCTGTCATTGTGCCGCACTGCGGCAGTGATTCTAATAGCAATGCCTGTAATCTGCATGTTTTACTGAATAACAGTATTATTTCAATACCACAGCACACTCCATATGCATGTTAGAACAAAGCAAAGTGTTCTACACCCCTATTGAGGCTCTCTGTAGGCCAGAAATAGCCATTTTTAATATAATTTCGCCACAAATAAATTCAACCCGTAACAAATTTTTCAGAAAAATTCGGCGAAATGGGCGAATCATTTTTTTTTTTTTACAAAATTCGCTCATCTCTAGTGTAGGCAGCAGAGTTCCCCCCCATAGTAGGTGTAGACAGCAGAGTTAGGGTTCCCCCCAGTAGGTGTAGACAGCAGAGTTAGAGTTCCCTCCCAGTAGGTGTAAGCAGCAGAGTTAGAGTCACCAAGTCACCCCCCCAGTAGGTGTAAGCAGCAGAGTTAGAGCTCCCCCCTGTAGGTGTAAGCAGCAGAGTTAGAATCCCCCCCAGTAGGTGTAGGCAGCAGAGTTAAAGTCCCCCCAGTAGGTATAAGCAGCAGAGATAGAGTTCCCCCCTCAGTAAGTGTAAGCAGCAGAGTTAGAGTCCCCCCCAGTAGGTGTAGACAACAGAGTTAGAATCCCCTTCACTAGGTGTAGGCAGCAGAGTTAGAGTCCCCTTCTCACCCCAGTAGGTGTAGGCAGCAGAGTTAGGGTCCCCCCCAGTAGGTGTAGGCAGCAGAATTAGAGTCCCTCCCCTAGGTGTAGGCAGCAGAGTTAGAGTCCCCCAGTAGGTGTAGGCAGCAGAGTTAGAGTCCCCCCAAGTAGGTGTAGACAGCAGAGTTAGAGTCCCCCCCAGATAGGTGTAGACAGCAGAGTTAGAGTCCTCCCCAAATAGGTGTAGACAGCAGAGTTAGAGTTCCCCCAGTAGGTGTAGGCAGCAGAGTTAGAGTCCTCCCAAGTAGGTGTAGGCAGCAGAGTTAGAGTTCCCCCCAGTAGGTGCAGGCAGCAGAGTTAGAATCCCCCCCAGTAGCTGTAGACAGCAGAGTTAGAGTTCCCCCAGTAGGTGTAAGCAGCAGAGTCAGAGTCCCCCCAAGTAGATGTAGGCAGCGGAGTTAGAGTCCCTCTCAGTAAGTGTGGGCAGCAGAGTTAGAGTTCCCCCAAGTAGGTGTAGGCAGCAGAGAGTCCCCCTGCCCCAGTAGGTTTAGGCAGCAGAGTTAGGGTTCCCCCCCCCAGCAGGGGCCCGCGTCTCCCTTCCTCCACAGTGCAGGCCCCAATGAGTGACGTAATCGGCACCTGCGCTGCGTGAGGGCGCAGTACAGTACACCATAGACATACAAAATATAAACCAAAATATTGGATGACAAAATAGCAAAAGATATAGCAAATTTTATTATAACAATAATAATATATTTAATGACTGTATGAAAGAGGCATAAATTACAGAAAAAAGTATGTATATAAATATAGTACATGTAATATAATGTAACATAATTTATAATCCTGTAAAATGCTTATCTTAGAAAAAGGAGATATATGCTATGTAAAATGTTGCCATATATAGAAAAACTAATATTATAATATAATAAAAAAAATGCAGACAAGAATATATGTAAATAAATCTAGTAATATATAATAACATCCTGTCTGCGATTTAACCCCTGGGGAATCACGTATCAAGTTCCAAGATCCAGTATACTTCAAGATCGAATATTTTCTGCCTATAATTGCCACCTCTCATAGGGGGATTAAACCTTTCAATTCCTTGCAAGGTCATGGAATAGAAATCACCCAGATATACCTCGGCACAATGTTTGGTGACCATAGAGGTATGGCGAAAATTAAAGTAGGCAACATCCGATAAAAAATATCATCCGTGTGGAAAAAATGTAGCTTACAACTAAAGGCTCTTACAAATGTGGTCACAGAGTATGTATGTCCTACATTTATATACATACTTATGTATCTTTTCGGTAATGTATGCCTCTCTTTCATACAATCATTATATAGATTTTTATTGTTATAAAAAAATTAGCTATATCTTTAGCTATTTTGTCATCCAATATTTTGGTTTATATTTTGTATGTCTATTGTATTTCTTTTGTGGGGGTGGACACATTGGCCCTCATTTACTATTGCAAACCCGACATGTTTTGTCGGGTTGTGCGCTAGTTTCGGGTGCATTGCGCCTGAAATTCTGTCTGCGCCAGAATATGCGCCTGAAATTCTGTCTGCAATTTGGGCCTGAAATTGCGCCTGAATTGAAAAAACCCCAACTAACTCTCCATTTTGCTAAGAAAAAATGAAAAATGGGCGTGGCCGTTGGGAAAAGATGGCGTGGTCACATAAAAAGGGGCGTGCCCCCGACATTTTCACAAAATCCCAACATATTTACTAAAGTTTTCACAGAAAATGTGGTGGATTTCACCTGAGGAAAACCCTACAGGTCAGAGCAGGTGTAAAAAAAGCAAAGTGTAAGGAAAGTGGAAACTGTAGGGAAAGCTTAGTAAATACCGTGGAAAATAAATTGTAGGGAATTAAAACCCACAAAGAAACCTACACAACACTCTTAGTAAATAAGGGCCATTATCCTGCACCAGGTGTTTCCCGTGCAGGTTGTTGGGTCTCCTTCCTATAAAGGTATGGCTTTAACTAACAGCCCATCAGTATGAGTGAGGTTGGCAAGACCGGCTGAAATGCGTTACTGTCATGTTGTTGTGGAAATAAAGAATCAGCTTTTACTTGCACAAGTTTCGGGCGCTGGACCTCCGCTGTTATAACGATCATAGTAATAATGAATATAGCAATAATGATCATAACAACACCAATGACTATTAAATATAACAAATTTACAGCGGTTAGAATTGTGCCCAAAACCGCGACCGTGGACAAGCATATAGAGGGTCAAAACACCTGGCAGTAATCAAGAGACTAATTATCACGTACCTCGTCCAAAAACCAGACCTTAGTTGACATTGACCTAAAGATTACCAAATACCAGGACCCACATAATGACAAACCTCCTGCTTTGAGGAGGCAGGGCATACGAATGCTCATGTCTCATCCGCGCGATTGGCTGTAACTGATGTATCCGTACCTGTATGATTGTTGATACTAACATTTTAGTTTGGAGTAATAACCTCTTACAATGGTCTGCCTATAAAGGGCCAAAAACCCAACCTTTGATTCCCTCCCACCACCTGAGCCAGTGATGTTATTGCTCTGAAGCCGTGTCAGAACAATATGCAGTGCATCCCCCTGCAGACGTGGCAGGCATAATGGGTATACCACCGACTATGTATCATGATATTATTGCTCTGAAAATGTATCAGTAACAATAATTCTACAGCCAGTGACAAATTACAGTGTAAACACCTGCTGACGTGGCAGGCATGCCAGGTATACTAGCGAATATGGGTCATGAATATTATTGATATTCTTATTCCGAAAACATATAAGTAACAACTTCCCAGTGCATCCCCCTGTAAACGTGGCAGGCATGATGGGCATGCTATCTCCGACATGATTTTATTGCTCTGAAAACGTGTCAGTCACAATAACTACTTAGTGTGTCCCCCTGAAGAGTTGGCAGGCATTACAAGTGTTCAACCGCCTATGTGTGATGTTATTCTTCTGGAAATGTATCAGTAATAATAACTACGCAGTGCCTACCCCTGCACACGTGGCAGGCATTATGGGTATGCAATCTCCTAAAAGTCATGATGTAACAGGTCTGAAGACAGTTGTGAGGTAGAGGCTAATGTTTGATATTATTACTCTGTGCACATGTGCATATAAATGTTAAGAGCATATGTGCAATGTAACACTAGAAGCGTATGTGCAGTATAAATACTGTGTTTTCCTGAAAATAAGACACGGTCTTATATTTATTTTTCCTCAAAAAGACACACTATGGCCTATTTTCAGGGATGTCTTATTTTTATTAAGTATGGTACAATAAAACAGAGACCCACAGAATGTTGCTGGTTGGTGTTGGGTGAGAGAGACCCACAGTGAGTAAAACGGCAGCCACAGCTTTATTCTTCCCCCTGAGGATCCACAAAGCAGAACTTTCTGTTCCTCAATTCACTGAGGGGACTTTTGCTTTCACTTTCTGTCTCCCTCTATGCCATGGCTGGCAGCACGAACATATGGACCAGAACCTGAAAGGGGGAGCTGACCTTTTTGATGGGACTGCCCGCACCTCTCCGGTCACCTCCGAGATAGCAGCTGTCACGATGGGGCATATGAGAAGGGCTGCCCTTCTTCTTTACCGCTTTGCGCCAATACACTTAGCCATGCCTACCACTGTCTTATTTTCAGGGTATGGCTTATATTCTGCCAGTGCTTAGAAATTCTGCTACAGCTTATTTTATGGGTATGTCTTATTTTCGGGGAAACAGGGTACTAAGAGCGAATGCTATGCACTAACGTACAGCATAAAACTATGAGCAAATGAACAGTATGATGCTAACATATGGCCAATCATTATGCTAAGAGTGTATGCACAGTATGACGCTACCAATGTATGACCAATATGTATGCTATACGTGCGTGAACAGTATTACGCCACTAGCGTATGACCAACATATTCTGAGTGTATGAACTGCGTAATTCTACTATCATGTGACCAATATAATGCTATGAATGCATGACCAGCATAAATCTGCAAGCATGTTACTAAGCTAATTGATATGAGCGTATGAACAGAATAAATACTATGAGTGTATGAGAGTGAATGCTACTTACTTATGACCGGTATAATGCTATGAGCATATTAACCGCATGAATCCTTTAAGGATTTGAACAGTATAAATAAATATGTACCGTATAATAGCTTTGAATGCATGCACAGCATAATTGCTATGCCCCCTGCACAGCACCACACTATGAGCGTATAAAACAGTATAACACTGTGCACTTAAGTACAGAACAACACCATTAGCATGTAAAACTTAAGTGCTATGGGCCTATGTGCAGAATAACTGCTTTGAGCGTATGTGCGACACTAATGCTATGAGCATACGTATCGTGTAAAGCTATGAGGGTATGCACAGTATCAATGCTAAGAGCGTATGTACAGAAAATGTTAAAAGCTTATGTGCCGAAAAAAGATTTAAGTATTTGTGCCGGATAAATGTTTTGAGTGTTTGTGCCGGATAAATGTTTTGAGCGTATGTGCCGGATAATGTTTAAGTGTATATACTGTATTTCAATATGTTTAAATGGGCACTGTCAGATTCAAAAACGTTTCATATGTTGTACATCTTGGCAAAACATTAACCTTTCTAATATACTTCATTAGAAAATTGTATTTCCTTTTTATAGAAATCATGGCTTATAAAAAAAAAAAAAAAAAAAAAACACCCCATACCATACAGAACATACAGTAATCCTGTCTGGCTGCAGGATCATCTTCATCCCCACTGGCATGGACAAAGTCCAGTAAGTGAGGGTGGGCTAGAACTCTTCTGTGCTCACTCCTGTCCTATCAGACTGCAGTCTGTGATCAGTGATTGGATGAAAAGACCCAGCACTCAGGGAGGAAGATGAATCATGCAGAATGAGGACACGCCCCCTCCAAGTATGCACCCTGTTCCAAATCATTATGCAATTGATATTTTTCTAATTTACCTAAATAATTGATGTAAATAACAGTCAGCGTAATTCTTATGTTATCAACTATTAAGAGTATAATTCAAATTTTATTTAACAAACCATTTTTTTAACATAAAATAATTACAATGCACTTTTCCAAATTATTACGCACAGCAAATTTCAAAACACTTTAAAAGTTGTAAAGAACTGAAAATTGTCATTTGTTATATTTGCAGCATATTTACTGAAATCAAAAGTTATTTCAATCAAACTTTTCACAACATTTTAACTTTTTAAACATTTTAACAGAACACATTACATTTTAACATAGGACCTCTTATTTGATAGCAGCTTCACAAGTCTTGCATCCATTGAACTTGTGAGTTTTTGGATAGTTTCTGTTTGAATTTGTTTACAAGATGTCAGAATAGCCTCCCATAGCTGCTATTTGGATCTAAACTGCCTCCCACCCTCAGGCTAAGTTTCCACTTGTTTTTTTTTCTGCCAGTTTTTGGAAAACTGCCACAGCAGTTTTTGAGCCAAAGTCAGAAGTGGATCCATAAGGGAGGAAAAGTGTAAGTCCTTCCTTTATATGTCCTATTTCTTATTCTGGTTTTGGCTCAAAAACTTCAGTGGCAGTATTCCAAAAACTGCCAGAAAATAAGCCAAGTGGAAATTTAGCCTCATAGATCTTTTGCTTGGGGATCCTCCAAAGGTTTTCAATAGGATTGAGGTCAGGGGAGGATGGAGGCCACACCATGACTTTTTCTCCTTTTAACCCCATAGCAGCCATTGATGCAGAGGTCGGGCTGATCGGGACCATCATGAGCGGAGGTCCTCTTACCTGGCTATGTCGCGTCCGAACCGCGATTGCTCCAAGCCTGAGATACAGGCTTGAGCAATCGACCGCCTATAACACTGATCAATGCAAAGCTATGGCCTTGCAGTGATCAGTGTAAAAGATCAGTGTGTGCAGTGGTATAGCCCTTTATGGGAGCTATAACACTGCAAAAATAGAGTGAAAAAAAAAAGTTAACAAAGGTCATTTAACCCCTTCCCTAATAAAAGTTTGAATCACCCCCCTTTTCCCATTAAAAAAAAACCCAGTGTAAATAAAAATAAATATATGTGGTATCGCCGCATGCGGAAATGTCTGAATTATAAAAATATATAGTTAATTAAACCGTACAGTCAATGACGTAAAAAAGTCCAAAATAGCGTATTTTTGGTCACTTTTTAAATCATGAAAAGATTAATAAAAAACGATTAAAAAGTCAGATCAATACAAAAATGGTACCGATAAAAACTTCAGATCACGGCGCAAAAAATGATCCTCATACCGGCCCATACGCAGAAAAATAAAAAGTTATAGGGGTCAGAAGATGAGAATTTGGTTTGAACTTTTTAACTTAATATCTTCACCATCTCCGGAGGCACAAACGTTCCCCAGGGATGCTAAGGATAGTGATTTTAACATATATAACTTATTGCCAAGCGTTATATGCTGATTGGTTCCCTTTAAGTAACCGAGGCCTAACACCAAGTGGGAAAATACTAAAAACAAATGCCACAAGTGAAGAAATTGCCACATGCAGTGCCTGCCACGTCACAGAGACCCAGCATTCCTGGGGTTGAAAACCACACCAACTTGTATTTTTTTAATCACAACTTAGCATGATTTTCAAAGTTATTACAGACTTTGTGGTTTTGTGGGTAAAAGCCAGGGGCGGACATATCACTTGTTCAGCCGGTTCGGCTGCACAGGGGCCCAGCGTGTTAGGGGGCCCCCCTAGTAGCCCAGGTTACAGCCTGGGCCTCACAGTCTGGGCCCCTGCAGGGCCCCCTGCCAGTACTTCATACTATATGCTGCAGCAACAGGTCCCGGACCTGCCGCTGACAGCAGTAATTTACCGGCCGGGCGAGAGGACAGGCCAGGGGCTGATGGGAACAGACGTGCCCCGCGCAGGCACGCACGTCTGTTCCAAGCCACTGACGTCACGTGTCATGACCTCTGACCCCGGCAGAAGCGACAGGAGCAGCAAACCCTCCCGCCTCACAGCCGCATCGCTGAGCAGATAAGGTGAGGAGAGCGATGGTCGGGTGCAGGGCGGTGGGTGAGGGGATTGTAATGATGATGAAGAGGACAGGAGGGGTGTTGAAGAGGTTGGTGGTGTAATGATAAGGAGGATTGGGGGTCTGGGAGAGCTTTGTGTTGATAAGGAGGACCAAAAGGGGGGTCAGGGGTGTAGTGATTAGGGGGTTTAATGTTGATGAGAAGGACTGGGGGGTGTCAGCTGTGTAATACTGATGAGGTGCTTAAGGTATATGAGGTGATGAGGAGACTGAGGATGGAGTGCATGGGGTGTATGGGGTGAAGAGGATGGAGTGCATGGGGTGATGAGGAGACTGAGGATGGAGTGCATGGGGTGATGAGGAGACTGAGGATGGAGTGCATGGGGTGATGAGGAGACTGAGGATGGGGTGCGTGGAGTGTATGGGGTGATGAGGATGGGGTGCGTGGAGTGTATGGAGTGATGAGGATGGAGTGCATGGGTTGTATGGGGTGAAGAGGATGGAGTGCATGGGGTGATGAGGAGACTGAGGATGGAGTGCATGGGGTGATGAGGAGACTGAGGATGGAGTGCGTGGGGTGTATGGGGTGATGAGGAGACTGAGGATGGGGTGCGTGGGGTGTATGGGGTGATGAGGAGACTGAGGATGGGGTGCGTGGGGTGTATGGGGGTGATGAGGAGACTGAGGATGGAGTGCATGGGGTAATGAGGAGACTGAGGATGGAGTGCGTGGGGTGTATGGGGTGATGAGGAGACTGAGGATGGGGTGCGTGGGGTGTATGGGGGTAATGAGGAGACTGAGGATGGAGTGCATGGGGTGATGAGGAGACTGAGGATGGAGTGCATGGGGTGATGAGGAGACTTAGGATGGAGTGCGTGGGGTGTATGGGGTGATGAGGAGACTGAGGATGGAGTGCGTGGGGTGTATGGGGTGATGAGGAGACTGAGGATGGGGTGCGTGGGGTGTATGGGGTGATGAGGAGACTGAGGATGGAGTGCATGGGGTGTATGGGGTGATGAGGAGACTGAGGATGGAGTGCATGGGGTGATGAGGATGGAGTGCATGGGGTGTATGGGGTGATGAGGAGACTGAGGATGGAGTGCATGGGGTGATGAGGAGACTGAGGATGGAGTGCATGGGGAGAGGAGGAGACTGAGGATGGAGTGCATGGGGTGATGAGGAGACTGAGGATGGAGTGCATGGGGTGATAAGGAGACTGAGGATGGAGTGCATGGGGTGATAAGGAGACTGAGGATGGAGTGCATGGGGTGTATGGGGTTGTTACGCCGAGCGCTCCGGGTCCCCGCTCCTCCCCGGAGCGCTCGCTACACTTCCCTCACTGCAGCGCCCCGGTCGGTTCCACGGACCCGGGGCGCTGCGTTACCACCTCCGGCCGGGATGCGATTCGCGATGCGGGTAGCGCCCGCTCGCGATGCGCACCCCGGCTCCCGTACCTTACTCGCTCCCCGTCAGTTCTGTCCCGGCGCGCGCGGCCCCGCTCCCTAGGGCGCGCGCGCGCCGGGTCTTTGCGATTTAAAGGGCCACTGCACCGCTGATTGGTGCAGTGGTTCCAATTAGTGTTTACACCTGTGCACTTCCCTATATCACCTCACTTCCCCTTCACTCCCTCGCCGGATCTTGTTGCCCTAGTGCCAGTGAAAGCGTTCCTTGTGTGTTCCTTGCCTGTGATTCCAGACCTTCTGCCGTTGCCCCTGACTACGATCCTTGCTGCCTGCCCCGACCTTCTGCTACGTCCGACCTTGCTTCTGTCTACTCCCTTGTACCGCGCCTATCTTCAGCAGCCAGAGAGGTTGAGCCGTTGCTAGGGGATACGACCTGGTCACTACCGCCGCAGCAAGACCATCCCGCTTTGCGGCGGGCTCTGGTGAAAACCAGTAGTGACTTAGAACCGATCCTCTAGCACGGTCCACGCCAATCCCTCTCTGGCACAGAGGATCCACTACCTGCCAGCCGGCATCGTGACAGTAGATCCGGCCATGGATCCCGCTGAAGTTCCTCTGCCAGTTGTCGCTGACCTCACCACGGTGGTCGCCCAGCAGTCACAACAGATTGCGCAACAAGGCCAACAGCTGTCTCAACTGACTGTTATGCTACAACAGTTACTACCACAGCTCCAGCAATCATCTCCTCCGCCAGCTCCTGTACCTCCTCCGCAGCGAGTGGCCGCTTCTGGAATACGACTATCCTTGCCGGATAAATTTGATGGGGACTCTAAGTTTTGCCGTGGCTTTCTTTCCCAATGTTCATTACACTTGGAGATGATGTCGGACCAGTTCCCCACTGAAAGGTCTAAGGTGGCTTTCGTAGTCAGCCTGCTGTCTGGAAAAGCCCTGGCTTGGGCCACACCGCTCTGGGACCGCAATGACCCCGTCACTGCCTCTGTACACTCCTTCTTCTCGGAAATTCGAAGTGTCTTTGAGGAACCTGCCCGAGCCTCTTCTGCTGAGACTGCCCTGTTGAACCTGGTCCAGGGTAATTCTTCCGTTGGCGAGTATGCCGTACAGTTCCGTACCCTTGCTTCAGAATTATCCTGGAATAATGAGGCACTCTGCGCGACCTTTAAAAAAGGCCTATCCAGCAACATTAAAGATGTTCTGGCCGCACGAGAAATCCCTGCTAACCTACATGAACTCATCCATCTTGCCACTCGCATTGACATGCGTTTTTCCGAACGGCGTCAGGAGCTCCGCCAGGATATGGACTCTGTTCGCACGAGGCGTTTCTTCTCCCCGGCTCCTCTCTCCTCTGGTCCCCTGCAATCTGTTCCTGTGCCTCCCGCCGTGGAGGCTATGCAGGTCGACCGGTCTCGCCTGACACCCCAAGAGAGGACACGACGCCGCATGGAGAATCTCTGCCTGTACTGTGCTAGTACCGAACACTTCCTGAAGGATTGTCCTATCCGTCCTCCCCGCCTGGAAAGACGTCCGCTGACTCCGCACAAAGGTGAGACAGTCCTTGATGTCTACTCTGCTTCTCCACGTCTTACTGTGCCTGTGCGGATGTCTGCCTCTGCCTTCTCCTTCTCTGCTGTGGCCTTCTTGGACTCTGGATCTGCAGGAAATTTCATCTTAGCCTCTCTCGTCAACAGGTTCAACATCCCGGTGACCAGTCTCGCCAGACCCCTCTACATCAATTGTGTAAACAATGAAAGATTGGACTGTACTATACGTTTCCGCACGGAGCCCCTTCTAATGTGCATCGGATCTCATCACGAGAGGATTGAACTGTTGGTCCTCCCCAATTGCACTTCTGAAATCCTTCTTGGACTTCCCTGGCTTCAACTCCATTCCCCAATCCTGGATTGGTCCACTGGGGAGATCAAGAGTTGGGGGCCCTCTTGTTCCAAGGACTGCTTAAAACCGGTTCCCAGTAAACCTTGCCGTGTCCCTGTGCTTCCTCATGTAACCGGTCTCCCTAAGGCCTATATGGACTTTGCGGACGTTTTTTGCAAAAAACAAGCTGAGACTCTACCTCCTCACAGGCCTTATGATTGTCCCATTGACCTCCTCCCGGGCACTACTCCACCCCGGGGCAGAATCTATCCTCTGTCCGTCCCAGAGACTCTTGCCATGTCTGAATACGTCCAAGAAAATTTAAAAAAGGGCTTTATCCGTAAATCCTCCTCTCCTGCCGGAGCCGGATTTTTCTTTGTGTCCAAAAAAGATGGCTCTCTACGTCCTTGCATTGACTACCGCGGTCTTAATAAAATCACGGTTAAGAACCGCTACCCCCTACCCCTCATCTCTGAACTCTTTGATCGTCTCCAAGGTGCCCATATTTTTACCAAACTGGACTTAAGAGGTGCTTATAATCTCATCCGCATCAGAGAGGGGGATGAATGGAAAACGGCATTTAACACCAGAGATGGACACTTTGAGTATCTGGTCATGCCCTTTGGTCTATGCAACGCCCCTGCCGTCTTCCAAGACTTTGTTAATGAAATTTTTCGTGATCTACTATACTCCTGTGTTGTTGTATATCTGGACGATATCCTGATTTTTTCTGCCAATCTTGAAGAACACCGCCAGCATGTCCGTATGGTTCTTCAGAGACTTCGTGATAATCAACTCTATGCCAAAATAGAGAAATGTCTGTTTGAATGCCAATCTCTTCCTTTTCTAGGATACTTGGTCTCTGGCCAGGGACTACAAATGGACCCAGATAAACTCTCTGCCGTCTTAGATTGGCCACGCCCCTCCGGACTCCGTGCCATCCAACGTTTTTTGGGGTTCGCCAATTATTACAGGCAATTTATTCCACATTTTTCTACCATTGTGGCTCCTATTGTGGCTTTAACAAAAAAAAATGCCGATCCCAAGTCTTGGCCTCCTCAAGCGGAAGACGCCTTTAAACGACTCAAGTCTGCCTTTTCTTCGGCTCCCGTGCTCTCCAGACCTGACCCATCTAAACCCTTCCTATTGGAGGTTGATGCCTCCTCAGTGGGAGCTGGAGCTGTCCTTCTACAAAAAAACTCTTCCGGGCATGCTGTTACTTGTGGTTTTTTTTCCAGGACCTTCTCTCCGGCGGAGAGGAACTACTCCATCGGGGATCGAGAGCTTCTAGCCATTAAATTAGCACTTGAGGAATGGAGGCATCTGCTGGAGGGATCAAGATTTCCAGTTATTATTTACACCGATCACAAGAACCTCTCCTACCTCCAGTCTGCCCAACGGCTGAATCCTCGTCAGGCCAGGTGGTCTCTGTTCTTTGCCCGATTTAATTTTGAAATTCACTTTCGGCCTGCTGATAAAAACATTAGGGCCGATGCTCTCTCTCGTTCCTCAGATGCCTCTGAAATTGAACTCTCTCCTCAACACATCATTCCTCCTGACTGCCTGATTTCCACTTCTCCAGCCTCCATCAGGCAAACTCCTCCAGGAAAGACCTTTGTTTCTCCACGCCAACGCCTTGGGATCCTCAAATGGGGTCACTCCTCCCATCTCGCAGGTCATGCGGGCATCAAGAAATCTGTGCAACTCATCTCTCGCTTCTATTGGTGGCCGACTCTAGAGACTGATGTGGTGGACTTTGTGCGAGCCTGCACTATCTGTGCCCGGGATAAGACTCCTCGCCAGAAGCCCGCTGGTTTTCTTCATCCTCTACCTGTCCCCGAACAACCTTGGTCTCTGATTGGTATGGATTTTATTACTGACTTACCCCCATCCCATGGCAACACTGTTATTTGGGTGGTCGTTGATCGATTCTCCAAAATGGCACATTTCATCCCTCTTCCTGGTCTTCCTTCAGCGCCTCAGTTGGCTAAACAATTTTTTGTACACATTTTTCGTCTTCACGGGTTGCCTACACAGATCGTCTCGGATAGAGGCGTCCAATTTGTGTCTAAATTCTGGAGGGCTCTCTGTAAACAACTCAAGATTAAATTAAATTTTTCTTCTGCATACCATCCTCAATCCAATGGACAAGTAGAGAGAATTAACCAGATCTTGGGTGACTATTTACGACATTTTGTTTCCTCCCGCCAGGATGACTGGGCAGATCTTCTACCTTGGGCCGAATTCTCGTATAATTTCAGAATCTCTGAATCTTCCTCCAAATCTCCGTTTTTCGTGGTGTACGGCCGTCACCCTCTTCCCCCCCTCCCTACCCCCTTGCCCTCTGGTCTGCCCGCTGTGGATGAAATTTCTCGTGATCTTTCCACCATATGGAAAGAGACCCAAAATTCTCTCTTACAGGCTTCTTCTCGCATGAAGAGATTCGCAGATAAGAAAAGAAGAGCTCCTCCCATTTTTTCCCCTGGAGACAAGGTATGGCTCTCCGCTAAATATGTCCGTTTCCGTGTCCCGAGCTATAAGTTGGGACCACGCTATCTTGGTCCTTTTAAAGTTTTGTGTCAAATTAATCCTGTCTCTTACAAACTTCTTCTTCCTCCTTCTCTTCGTATCCCTAATGCCTTTCACGTCTCTCTTCTTAAACCTCTCATCCTCAACCGTTTTTCTCCTAAATCTGTTCCTCCCACTCCTGTTTCCGGCTCCTCGGACATCTTCTCTGTCAAAGAGATTTTGGCCTCTAAAAAGGTCAGGGGAAGAACTTTTTTTTTAGTGGATTGGGAGGGTTGTGGTCCAGAAGAGAGGTCCTGGGAACCTGAGGACAATATCCTGGACAAAAGTCTGATCCTCAGGTTCTCAGGCCCCAAGAAGAGGGGGAGACCCAAGGGGGGGGGTACTGTTACGCCGAGCGCTCCGGGTCCCCGCTCCTCCCCGGAGCGCTCGCTACACTTCCCTCACTGCAGCGCCCCGGTCGGTTCCACGGACCCGGGGCGCTGCGTTACCACCTCCGGCCGGGATGCGATTCGCGATGCGGGTAGCGCCCGCTCGCGATGCGCACCCCGGCTCCCGTACCTTACTCGCTCCCCGTCAGTTCTGTCCCGGCGCGCGCGGCCCCGCTCCCTAGGGCGCGCGCGCGCCGGGTCTTTGCGATTTAAAGGGCCACTGCACCGCTGATTGGTGCAGTGGTTCCAATTAGTGTTTACACCTGTGCACTTCCCTATATCACCTCACTTCCCCTTCACTCCCTCGCCGGATCTTGTTGCCCTAGTGCCAGTGAAAGCGTTCCTTGTGTGTTCCTTGCCTGTGATTCCAGACCTTCTGCCGTTGCCCCTGACTACGATCCTTGCTGCCTGCCCCGACCTTCTGCTACGTCCGACCTTGCTTCTGTCTACTCCCTTGTACCGCGCCTATCTTCAGCAGCCAGAGAGGTTGAGCCGTTGCTAGGGGATACGACCTGGTCACTACCGCCGCAGCAAGACCATCCCGCTTTGCGGCGGGCTCTGGTGAAAACCAGTAGTGACTTAGAACCGATCCTCTAGCACGGTCCACGCCAATCCCTCTCTGGCACAGAGGATCCACTACCTGCCAGCCGGCATCGTGACAGGGGTGATGAGAAGACCGAGGATGGAGTGCATGGGGTGTATGGGGTGATGAGGAGACTGAGGATGGAGTGCATGGGGTGATGAGGAGACTGAGGATGGAGTGCATGGGGTGATAAGGAGACTGAGGATGGAGTGCATGGGGTGTATGGGGTGATGAGAAGACCGAGGATGGAGTGCATGGGGTGTATGGGGTGATGAGGAGACTGAGGATGGAGTGCATGGGGTGTATGGGGGTGATGAGAAGACCGAGGATGGGTTGTGTGAGGTCTATGGGGTGATGAGACTGAGGATGGGGTGCATGGGGTGATGAGAAGACCGAGGATGGGTTGTGTGAGGTGTATGGGGTGATGAGGAGACTGAGGATGGGGTGATGAGAAGACCGAGGATGGGTTGTGTGAGGTGTATGGGGTGATGAGACTGAGCATGGTGTGCGTGGGGTGTATGGGGGAGATGAGGAGACTGAGGATGGGGTGCGTGGGGTGTATGGGGGAGATGAGGAGACCGAGGATGGGTTGTGTGAGGTGTATGGGGTGATGAGACTGAGGATGGGTTGCGTGGGGTGTATGGGGTGATGAGGAGACTGAGGATGGAGTGCGTGGGGTGTATGGGGTGATTCAGTGGTGTATAGTGATTGGCAGTATTATATTAATAGAGTACAGTGGTTGACAGTATTCAGGGGGTAGAGTGGTTGGCAGTATTATATTCAGGGTACAGTATTTGGCAAGGTTATAATGATTATTGTCATCATACAGAGGATGAGGATCTACTGACAAATTAAGGAACCAATGATGTCCAGGTGTCAGACTCTGCAGAGAAGATGGAAGAAGTCCTGGTGTCTGGACCAGATGAAGAAGAAAAGTAAAGACAACAGAGAAGACGTCACTCAGGTCAGTGATATCATTGTGTATTTTCCTAACTGTCCCATCAGAGCTGTAGTCACTGATATCATTGTGTAGTCTCCTGACTGTCCCATCAGCTGTAGTCACTTCAGACATGATGGGAGTTGCAGCTTTCCAACATCTGGGGAGCCACTTGAACCAAGGTGATTGGTGGGGGTCCCATGAGTCAGACCCCCACCATAAAAATGGGCTGTTTATTTTAAAATGCCTGAGCCTATTTTTGGTCCCAGTCTGGCCCTGCCTGTAAGTCACTTCTATCACTAAGGATAAGAAGCCAAGGAACCAGGGGGTGCCAAGGGGTGTCGTGCTAAGTCCAGGGGTGTGAATGTAAAGGGGAGCACTGCCCTCTGCCTCCCAGCTAGATACGGGTCAGGCTGACCCGGGGGAGTACTCACTGGGCCGCACACTGAGAGGGACAGGGGCCACCCGGAGCCCACCTCAGGAGCCGTTCCATCCACCTGTGGTGGACAAGGCAAGTGGCGACACTACATGCGCGGGGTAAGTGGAGGCCCTCCGGTGGGGTCTAGGTACATGAGGGGGCACAGTGCTGGGGGGGGGGGGGCCCAGGCACATTCTTTGCACAGGGGCCCTCTGCTGTCTGTGTCCGCCCCTGGTAAAAGCACTGTTTAGGTGCAAACTGGGGCGTTTGTAACAATCAATCAATCTTCACCGATTTCTGTTAAAATTCAATGCCACATTGCGGCTGTTACATAAAATTATATCCTGAACGTAAATACTTCTAGACACAATGATGAATTCTTATTTCACCTGGATTTCAGTTTTAATGCTGCATGATGATAAATGCAATTTCATTAATTTTTGCATGTGATTTAGTAGTTTTTAATTATCTTGCTAACTATTTAATGATAGCGATATAATTACCCCATCTATACTAAAATATGTGCATTTACAATATGTTCGGAAGCAAACAAATGATTTCCTTCTTAAAATATTTAGCATTTAATTATTTGTTCTTGGGATTTTTACATAAAATATTCAGTCAGGGCTTAGAATTACAAATATTTTCCGTGGCAGTAAACAATTGCTGATAATATAACTTTACGCTGATAAGGTGTTGGTTCTGTCTGCATTTACCATTATATATGTAATACAAAAAAATTTGTCAAGAAGAGTTACATTATATGGGGTCCTACTTTACAGACTTCTTTGGAAACATTGATTCTCTCGTTTGCACACAGATTACAGTTGCTCTAGTTAGACATGTATATTTAGAGGGAGCCCTGTAAAATAAAATTGTCATGTATTGTGTGACTAGCACCCTGTTGTAGCAGTAGACAACTAATGTAGTAAGCGGTAAAATATATGCCACAAGGGTATGAAAAAATGTGGTGTAAGCTTAGCTTTAAGTGGTTATTTTTGAGTTCCTAGCGCCATTGATTTATAGTGGTAATTAAACTTTTATATAAAATGTTTATGTTTATACAGTACAGTACTTTTTTCCATAATAACAATTTTATTAAGTTTTTCAACATACAACATTCAAAGAAGTTAGATAGAGGTGCTAAGCACTCACTAAACAATGACAGTCACATCAACAAGTCGCATATCAGCTCAAAACAGTATATGCCATATTGGTAAGAGAGAAAACCTGCAGTTTGTATTTGCATTGGAAAACGAAAAGATAACCATTTTAATATACTGTGTTGTGGTCATCCATTCTTGGAGCTAAGAAAAACCACAGTAGCAGGTATGAATGTCTGGGTACCAAATAGACCAGGGCAAACAAAAATACCAATAGGGATAAGGAACATGCTCATCAATACTAAAGGACTAAAAGGCATGGGGTGAAAAGAGGAGTAAAGATAGAGGAAGGGACAAGGAGAAGGGAAAGTGTACAGAGGCGAGAGAAGGACCTAAGGTAGAGATTAAGAGACTTACCAAGTGACCCGGACCACCCCGGAGCCCCCACAACATCCAGCGATGCCATTTTCAGTAGTAGTAAAAGGGAACTGTCAGGATGTCCAATGTCAGGGGAGGAAGGATCATTGAGAAGGGAATTGTGTCTGTAAAGTGGAGATTTAGTTGGTGAAGTAAAGATCTTCATACTCAGTGGAGGACACAAAAGCTTCCTAAGGAGATCAAATCATACTATATTTTGTCAGTTGCCTAGTGGAGTCGGCTAACAGCTCCTCCATCCTGTGGAGTCGGGATGCTTCTTGCAACCACGATAAGATAGTGGGGGAATGCGGCGATTTCCAAAGTCTTGGAATTACAGTTCTGGCCGCTAAGAGCAAAAACGAGATTAGGCGTAATGAGGTCCTGAGAATCGATGGGGGTAGGATGGAGAGCAGGAGTGATTCAGTGTTACTGAATGTGTTACTGAATGTTACTGAGTTACTGATGTTATGCATCTGATTATATCACCCGCGACCAAAAGGACGATGAGGAAGGACAGGTAAGCCAGATGTGAAGCATTGTAGCCCTTTCAGAGGCACATGTCCAACCCAAGTCCGGGGCTCCTGGGTACATGGTGGCTAGTAAGGCTGGGACTCTGTACCATCTTGATAGTATTTTGTAAGTTATCTCCTGGGCCTTAAAGGAAGGGGTTGTGGACAGGTGAGGGCCGCAGTCCACTTCCGAGAGTGAATGGCCGATGTCCCTCTCCCATCCAGCCCTAAAAGGCAGTCGTTTGGTCGTGTGTCTCTCTAGAATCAAGGGATAGAGCAAACTGATGGTATGAGATATCAGTGTCGACGATATCCAGAGTTTTTCAAAATTAGTAAGTGAGCGATGGAGACGTAGGGTGCCTTCAAAAGATGCATAAAAATGTTTCAATTGAGTATATTGAAAAAGCTGGGTGGGAGAGGGACGGGCACCATTAAGATTGTCCGATAGGGGTTTCAAGTCTGAGTTCTTCAGGAAGGGCATAAGTGTGGTGTATTCTTGGCAGTGGTAGGAGAGGAACTTGCTGCGGGGTTGTGCTGGGGGGAAGGCAGGGTTGTCAAATAAGGACATAAGAGGACCATCCTGTTCATGAAGAGATGTAGGGGACATATACATGATTTTAGTACGGCAAAAAGAGGATAGGACCGGTGTAAAGTTATTCGTATGCATGGGGCAAGTAGTAGTGTGTGGACACCATAATATTGCCCTCGGGTCACACCCTATAGTACAAGTTTCAAGCTATATCCATTGTTTGTCTGTGGTGTGGTGAACGCAGTCCAGAATGTGGGTGAAGGCAGTCACTAGGTAGTAGGAGTGGTAATCTGGAAGAGCTAAGCCTCCCTAATTTTTCAGCCTGCTTAGAACATGTCTCGCTAATCTGGAGTGTTTATGGACCCATATGAAATCGGCTTGTAGAGCTGTGAGTTCTATAAAACAATGGGTAAGCTGAAGAATAGGTAAAGCAAGCAAGGTAGTATGTTCATTTTAAGAATATTAATTCTACCTATCCAGAAGTCTTTTTTCTCCCATCTAGCAAGGTCAGTCCGTATTGCATATAGGAGCAGTGGAAAGTTAATTTTGTAAGCATCTGAGAGGATTGAAGGTACTTGTATCCCTAAGTATTTGAGTGAGTTTGCTTGCCATTTAAATGGGTAGGTGTTTTTTTAGAAGTTGCACCATATGTGGGGGGAGAGTGATATTAAGTGCTTCACATTTAGTCATGTTCAATTTATAGTTGCTGAGCGTGGAGAAGCGTCTAATTGTGGATAGACAGACCCTTTATGTTGGAGTGTATGCGTATGGCCACTAAAAGGTGTTCCATGCAGATTACATTAAGGTTCCGTTGCAGATGTCAAACGGAGCGCACAGTTAGCCATTTAATCTCATCTGAGCCTGTGGACAGGAGTAAAGCGCTCGCATTCAAGATAACATAGATGTACCCAAGCCTTATAGATGTACCCATTTGGGACAGGGAAACAGTCATGAAGTCCCAGTAAAGCCGGTCAAAAGCTTTCTCCGTGTCTAATGATAAGAGGGATAATGGTGTAGCATGCTTATAAGCATGATGAATGATGGAGAATGTGCGAGGGTGTTGTCCCTGGCCTCACGGCCTCGAATTAAGCTTACTTGATCCGGGTGGACTAGGGATCCCATGTTGGAGCCAATCTATTGGCAATTAACAAATAGTTTAGTATCCGAACTGAGGAGGGATATAGACCGGTAACTGGGACACAGCAATGGGTCTTTGCTTTCCTTAGGAAGGACGGTAATAAACACTCTCAGGAAGGACAAAGGTGGGGGGGGGAAGTAGGCAGAGATGTCATTAAAGTCATCAAGCAAGGGAGGAGCAACTTCCGACTGAAGGGTTTTATAGCATTTAGAGGTGCATCCGTCAGGACCTGGGCTTTTGCCTGCAGGCATTGATGCAATGGCTTCCAGCAATTCTTCCTGTAAGAAGGGCTCCTCCATTGCTTGAATTGCATTGGCCGATAGTTGGGGGAGGGCCGTGTCAGATATGTATTGGGAGAGTGTAGGAGTCAGGGTCGAGGGAACATTTGGTGTCGGTAAGTTATACAGTTAGACATAGTATTGCCGGAAGGCGACCAATATATCGGGTGTTAGGTAGGAGGGAAGTCCAGTCTGAGACTTAATGCCCGGGACGAAGAGGGAAGATTTTTTTTTACTTTTAAGTGCCTTGGCTAGGAGCTTTCCTGATTTATTGCCCCATTCATAGAAACCTTTTCCTGTCAACTGTTTGTAGTGTCGATGCTTAGTGTTCATATGCCCTAATAGGTCAGTGCGTACCTTACTAATGTCTATGTATACCATGTCCTGTTGAGTACATGTGTGTAAAGATTCAAGGGTCTGTAGTTGAGTCTTATGGGCAATAAATTTTGCCGACGCTTCCCTCTTCAGCCCAGCCCCATGTTTAACCAAAATTCCCCTGAGGACACATTTCAAAGCCTCCCATTTGATTAAAGAGGAGGAAGTGTCAGAGGCATGGTCCGAGGTAAAGTGGGATATAGAGTCCTTGAGCCGGAAGGCAAAGCACGTCCAGGAACGTGTGGAACATCTAAAATCCCATGGATTGCAAGATGAAAAACAACATGGGTTTACTTCAGGGAGATCATGTCAAACGAAACTTATTGATTTTTTTGACTGGGTAACTAAAACAATAGATGGCGGAGGGGCAGTAGACATCGCATATCTAGATTTTAGTAACGCTTTTGACACTGTCCCACATAGAAGACTTATCAATAAACTACAGTCATTGAGCTTGGACTCCAATATTGTTGAGTGGATTAGGCAGTGGCTGAGTAACAGACAACAGAGGGTTGTAGTCAATGGAGAATATTCAGAGCAAGGTCTTGTCACCAGTGGGATACCTCAGGGATCTGTACTGGGACCAATATTGTTTAACATCTTCATTAGTGATATTACAGAAGGTCTCGATGGTAAGGTATGTCTTTTTGCTGATGACATAAAGATATGTAACAGGGTTGATGTTCCTGGAGGGATACACCAAATGGAAAAGGATTTAGGCAAACTAGAAGAATGGTCAGAACTCTGGCAACTGAAATTTAATGTGGATAAGTGCAAGATAATGCACCTGGGGTGTAAAAACCCTCAGGCAGAATATAAATTATTTGACACAGTCCTGACCTCCGTATCTGAGGAGAGGGATTTAGGAGTAATTATTTCAGAAGACTTAAAGGTAGGAAGACAATGTAATAGAGCAGCAGGAAACGCTAGCAGAATGCTTGGATGTATAGGGAGAGGTATAAGCAGTAGAAAGAGAGAAGTGCTCATGCCGCTGTACAGAACACTGGTGAGACCTCATTTGGAGTATTGTGCGCAGTACTGGAGGCCGTATCTCCAGAAGGATATAGATACTCTAGAGAGAATTCAACGAAGAGCTACTAAACTAGTACATGGACTGCAGGATAAAACTTACCAGGAAAGGTTAAAGGACCTTAACATGTATAGCTTGGAAGAAAGAAGAGACAGAGGGGATATGATAGAGACTTTTAAATACATAAAGGGAATCAACATGGTAAAGGAGGAGAGCATATTTAAAAGAAGAAAAACTACCACAAGAGGACATAGTTTTAAATTAGAGGGGCAAAGGTTTAAAAGTAATATCAGGAAGTATTACTTTACTGAGAGAGTAGTGGATGCATGGAATAGCCTTCCTGCAGAAGTGGTCGCTGCAAATACAGTGAAGGAGTTTAAACATGCATGGGATAAGCATAAGGCTATCCTTCATATAAGATAGGGCCAGGGACTATTCATAGTATTCAGATTATTGGGCAGACTAGATGGGCCAAATGGTTCTTTTCTGCCGACACCTTCTATGAGAAGAGATTCATTCAGGTGCCACGTAGGATGGGGCTTAGGAAAGGAGAGAAGCGAAAGCAAACGGAATATGAGGGAATGATCTGATAGGGACATAGTGCTGATGTGTGTGCGGGTGATCGAGGGTGGGAGGGTGGAGGGAACTCCAAATATCACTACGTTGTAGTGTATGAAGTTTACTCCTCAGGGCTCAGAGCCTGTGATGAGAGATGACAGAGTTAACCGGAGAGGTATCAACCTGGGGAAAAAGCAGGAGGTTGAAATCACCTCCTAGTAATATTGGACCAGTAGTGAAGGCGGCTAGGACATCCAGAGTCCTGAGGAGGAAAGGAATTTGGTCCCGGTTGAATGCATAAATAGTAGTTCACAGTTTACCAACACATAGTGAGAGAGAGCATCTAATTCCGAAGAGAAAATATTATGAAAAGTAATGGAGGTCCCCTTAGATCGGGATTCCGGGTTAACACTATTCAACCAGGTCGGATAATATTGGTTATTCAGTTTTGGGACATGGCCTTCCTTAAAGTGTGTTTCCTGTAAAAAAAAAAAAAAGGGACATGTACCTTCTGTTTATGAAAGGAGTAGAGAGTTTGAGCTCTCTTCTTCGGTGTGTTGAATCCCTGTACATTGAGGGAAGCTAGTTTAAGGTCAGTCGACATGTCTGGTCAAAGTCAGTGGGCATCACTTACCCCAGATATCAGGGGGCTCCAGGTTGGCCAGGCCGCGGGGCAGTATTAGATAGGGAAAAGAGGTCCTGTAAAGAACAAAGAGAAGGGGAAAAAAGATTAGTAGGAAACATAGCAAGAGTAGGAGGGAGTACCCATAAGAAAATAAGGATACTCAAGCTAGAAGACGGGCCATAAGGGCCAGTAGTAAGATTAGAACCAGCCTAAACATGTAGCTATCGGGGGTTACGCAGAAGGAGTGCTAGGGTAAGGCAATGGGGAAAAGAAAGATGGGTCTAAACCGTGACCGCTAGAACACCTAAAGGGAGGCACTATGGTAAATATCGGGGTACCCATATCAGGGTTGGGTGGGGCTATGAACGACTAGCAAGAAGGCTCGCTAGGCCATCTAAGGGTGGTTACAGGTGTAAACAGATGTGAAAGAGGCTATGAGCACAAACATGTCAGACAAATAGTCAGGAGACAATGTAGGTAAAGTAAATAGAGAGAAAGCAGGAGACTATGTGAAATAGAATGTATGTAACCAAGGGCTAGGGATATGAAGATGCATGAGGCAGGCCCTCGGATTATGAAGAGGAGCCTAGTGGAGATAGACAGAACCTAAAAAGGGAGAACATGCAATGAGCATAGAATACATCAAACTGGTCAGTAAAATAACACAATACAGTTAGAACAAAGCAACAGGGACAGGACTGGTTGCTCCTCACAGGATACTGTTGCCAGGTAGGGTCGTCTTGCAAGGGACACATGTCCAATAAATGATGCAGTCATCAGGTCTTGCGTCGTGTCGAAGGCAATTTTGGAGGCAGGTGGTGTATATCCTGGTGAGTAGTCACCGGACGTCGAAAAGAAGACTGCATTGGTGGAGGAGCAGAAGTAAGTTGAAAAAGTCTATCCCAATCGGGTAGAGGCACTTGAGGAAGCCGGAAAGTTGTCAGGAAATTCTGAAGATACGCTGGGTGGCGAAGTACTGCCGTAGTAGTCCCGTATTTAGCAATTAATGAGAATGGGAATCCCCATCTGTAGACAATGCGAGCGTTTTGCAGCAGTTGAAGTAGTGGTTTGAGTGCAGCCCTCAATTTGAGCGTACGTAGAGACAAGTCAGGAAACAGGTGGATTGGATTACGATTGTAGGAGAGAGACTTAAGAGTTCTGGCCTTTTTCATGATTTCTTCCTTCAAGGTAAAATAGTGAACTCTGCAGATAATGTCTCTGGGTTTTGCTGGGTCTGGGTGTTTCACTCTGAGGGCTCTGTGAGCCCTGTCCAATTCCAGTGTAGTGTTCTGAGGTTTTTGGAGTATGTCGTTATAGATTTTCTGTAGGGTATTTGCAATTTCTTGAGGTGGGACTGATTTCGGTAAACCTTTGACCCTTATGTTATTTCGTCTGTTTCTATTGTCTACGTCATCAAGGTGATCTATTTCAGTCGCTTGGTGGAGGGGGAGATTCTTTGTGGCTTCCTGTAGAGAATGGATATGAGTGGTGACAGTGGTACGAAATTCCTCTAAGGAGTGCACATTGTCCTTCAGTTGATTGATGTCTGCTTTGACTGGTTTAAGGTCTTGTTGCCAGGCAAGGCGTAAGTCAGTCGCCATCACCTGGATATCAGATTGAGTTGGCAACAGAGCCAGTATTGCTTGAAGCTTAGGGTAGTTCTTGCCGCCATAGATGCTAAAGATGGGTCTGGGTGAGTAGGACAGACGACCACTGAGTGGTCTGGAATGCGATTGTGTCAACGCTTCTGCCGCCGTTCAGTCAGGGTATCATCTGAGGAGGAGTGATCAGTACTCGGGACTGAGCCCGCAGCTGTGTCTGCCCAATTTATAGCATTAATAGCAGGTGGGCCAGGTACAGGTTGTTGAAAGGACTGCAGCAGTGGAGAATGGTCTAGAGAACTATATGAGGCAGGTGGGACCACAGCAGAGTGGCTATGGGGTCCAGGCAGCATTGCACTATTTGGTGCAGTGGGGTGGACGTCTGTGATCCCAGAGGCACCATACGTCTGATGAGGGGGTGCTGGGTGCATGAGCTGTGGTGAGGCTGTTGTGCCAGGCATATATGCCTCCTCAAGGTTTGTGCTGGTAGGATACAGGGGGTTAATGTAGAGGGTGCTGGTCCCATGCAGGGGAAGGGGAGAGGGAGCACATTGTGGTTGGGGTATGGGAGAAGGGGAGACTAGCTCACCTCTGGCATCGGTGGGTGTGGTGGAGGGGCCTCTACTCCCTGAGAGCGCTGGAGAGGTCTGGGAGGAGGTCGCACTCCACTGCTCTGTTGGACGCTGGGTGGAGTGCGAGTCCCGGCTTCCAGCTCGAGGAGGGAGCAGGACTGAAGATGGCACCGGCTGCGAGTGTGACTGTCGGCTACCGTCGATGGAGGAGACAGTGTCACCGCTGCCTTGGGGTCTGTAAGCTGAGGGCCAGCAGGCTTCGTGCGGAGAGGGCGGAAGCCATGTCCTGCAGAGTCTGCACAGTGGTGTCTGGCCGAGGCGGCAGATGAGTCGGAAATAAGCCGTGATGGTTCCGGAGCAGTCGCTGGGGACGTGGGGGTTCATTTTATGTGTTTTCCTCCTGGATCTGCCTCCCACAGCAGGAAAAGGAGCCCCAAATATAGCGGTTCAGACGGGAGCCCTCAGGCCATGCAACTCATCCCGAGCGCAACAAGCCACGCCCCTACTGCAGTAGTTTTTAGTCCATATAGGATGCATCCTGTTTTGGCCTTTTGGCCTTAACCCCTTCAAGACACAGCCAGTTTCCATTTTTGCATGTTTGTTTTTCCTCCTGGCCCTTTAAAAGATATAATTTTTCCATCCACAGACCCTTATGAGGGCTTCTTTTTGAGCAACCAATTTTACTTTGATTTTACCATAATATGTACAGCAACAATCATTTATTGTATGCAATGATTGCATGAATTTTTTTTATGTGACCTCGACAGCGTATATGCTATGTACAAACACATTCAAAGACTGCAAAATTTGGCAGTTTAGCCTCCAGCCCTGCCATTTCACTTCATGATACTTTTATTTAGTTACTAATTTACTAAGGGTTGTTGCTGAAACAAAAAACAAAACATTAGCAAGCATGCATGAATGTAATGTATGCTTTGTTGACGATTAAAGGGAATCTGTTAGCCCTATATCATGCTCAGAGACAAAGTGACAGGAAGGCAGTGCCGAGCTGCAGCATATATAACTCCCCCTTCCACCTGTTGATTTGCAAATTTCCCATTTATCATCTGTATCAGTATTTGACAACAGTTCATCCAAGTCTATGTCCTTAAAGGGGTACTCCGGTGCTTAGACATCTTTTGGATAGGGGATAAGATGCCTGATCGCGGGGGTCCCGCCGCTGGGGACCCCCGTGATCTTGCACGCAGCACCCCAGTTAAAATCAGTCCCCGGAGTGTGTTCGCTCCGGGTCTGATTACCAGCGACCACAGGGGCGGCGGTGTGTGACATCACGCCTCCGCCCCCGTGTGACGTCACGCTCTGCCCCTCAATGCAAGCCTATGGGAGGGGGCGTGACAGCTGTGGGGACTGATTTTAACTGGGGTGCTGCATGCAAGATCACGGTGGTCCCCAGTGGGGGGACCCCCGCAATCAGGGGGGACCCCCGCAATCAGGCATCTTATCCCCTATCCTTTGGATAGGGGATAAGATGTCTCAGCACTGGAATACCCCTTTAAGGGCAGCTCTTAGCCAAGAGAAATTAGCCTTTTTTTTAATTATATTTTTGCCCTCCCAACCTGTCTTTGTTTTCTACACTTTAAGCCAAAAATAACTATATTGGCCCTTATTTACTATTGTAAACCTGACATGTTTTGTCAGGTTGTGCGCCAGATTCTCTCTGCGCTGGAATTTGTGCTAGAATTCCATCTCATTGCGCCAGAATTCTGTCTGCACCAGAATTCTGTCTGCGCCAGAAATGAAAAACCCGACAAACTCTCCATTTTACTGTCAAAACCTGAAAAAGCGGTTTGTCTGTCAGGAAAAGGGGGCATGGTCACAGAAAAGGGCATGTTCCCCACATTTTCACAAAAAAAAAACTACATATTTACTAAGGTTTCCACAGAAAATGTGGTGAGTTTGAGCTGAGGAAAACCCTACAGATCAGAGCATGTGTTAAAAATGCAAAATGTAGGGAAAAGTACAAAATGTAGGGAAAGCTTAGTAAATACGGTGAAAAAAAATGTGTAGGGAATTGAAACCCACAAAGAAACCTACACTCAATTCTTAGTAAATCAGTGCCATTGTGGTCGCTATTACCAAGGTTTCCACGCACAGTTACATTTCCAACCAGCTCAGCTCTGCATTGTTAGAAATGACCAGATCCAACAGAGCATCTGTCATGAACAGGGGGAAGTGAGCCTTAAGCTGTCCTTAAAAACCACTCTTCCTGCCTACTTGCCCATCCACTCTAAACGATGGATCGACAACTAGTGCATGGACGTCGAAGTCAACAAAACAAACCAACTGTACATGTCGGGAAACAAGTCAGGAACATAACAGGAATACAATAAAAAAAAATATATATATAAATAAAAAAAAGGCAGGATATAGCATACTAACAGGTCAGGAAATCAAGATGACTGTTCTCACTGAACTCAGAACAAGAAACACACTAGACACCCCACTCCAATCATGGAGGCACATCAATACCAAAGCCAAATAGACTGTAACACTGCTGGTTGAAAACCACCGGCGTCCTGTGTGTCCTATTTCTTACTTACATCAGGCTGCCTGCTTTGCACCATGTCCTGCATCTGCCAAGGCTGCAGTTTCTCCTTTGTCCTCATGCAAGCACTTGCTGAGACCTATAGGGCCAGTGTGCACTCCCTACTAGATTCCCAGCCAATTCCTGGCAGGCACCACCTATAAAAGAGCACCCCTCCCTTCCTGTGGTGCCTGAGCAACAGCGAAGGTCCCTGTCTGCTGTCCGCTATGTTCCAGTGTTCCTGTGTTCCTGTCTGCAGTGTTCCAGTTTGCTGCCCCTGAGCTTTCCTGCTCTGCTGTTGTTACAGCACCTGCCTGCTAAAGTCCCCTAATTCAGCTCTGCTGAGTCTGACGCCTTCTATTGCATCTGCCTGCCCCACTCTGCAAGTTTGGCCAGCAGCCACTTGTTGCACAGTGGGTCCACACCCGTGGGGCATGACAGTTTGCTCAGGCCATGGATTCCGCTGGCAAGCCCTAGTCTGCACTGCAAGGACTGTATCAGCAGCTGCAACTTCAAAGTGATCGCCAAGAGCAACTACTGCAGTTTATGAACTCTATTTCTGCTCGCCTGGATGCTTTGTCTGCACCTGCTCCAGTCGTAACACAGGTCCCAGCATCTGCTGCGGTTCCTGATTCACTGTGTTCACACCTTCCTGTTTCCATCGTCCAGCTGCCTTGGCCTACACCCTATGATGGTGATCCTAAGTCCTGCAGAGGATTCCTGACCAGTGCCTGATCCATTTTGAGCTACATGGTGACAAATTCCCATCTGAAAGAGAAAAAGTTGCCTTCATCATCTCCTTGCTATACGGAGAAGCCCTTGCCTGGGCCAACCCTATATGGGAGCAATGCGGTTCAGAGACTGTTAATTTGCTAAATTTTATGACTGCTTTTCGCACAGCTTTTGAGGAACCAGGCAGCGCAGCATCCACAGCTTCTGCTCTCTTTTGCCTTTGATAAGGTAACATGTCTGTGGGACAATACGCGATCCAGTTCCATACCCTGGCTGCAGAACTGTCCTGGAATGATGAAGCCAAGCGAGCTGTCTTCTAGGAGGGCCTTAGTGACCGTATAAAGAATGAGCTTGCTGGAAGGGATCTCCCTGTCTCTTTTGGCCCTCTAGTGACTTTGACTACACACATTGACGTGCGTTTCCAAGAACGTTTCTCTCAGATCGTCCAAGCTAAGTGGACTTCTGAATTCACTCCTGTCTTCCAGCACCCTGTTCAGTCTCCTGCTACTTTTCTTCCTGAAGAACCCATGCCGATCGAACTCCTGAAGCTCACTGATCTGGACATCAGCGTCATCTGACTGAGAACTTGTGTCTCTACTGTGGTGGAAAATGTCACATTGTGCGCAATCGTCCCTCCAAAGGTGAAAAACCTCAGTCCCTGGGGTCTATTGGAAGAGTGACTCTTGGCAATAAACTTTACTCTCTCAAGCTCTGTATTCCTGTGACCCTGTCTAAAGGAAAAAGCTGCATACCTGTATCTGCATTCCTGGATTCTGGCGCTGCTGGAAACTTTGTAAGTCAAGCTCTGGTGAGCCTGTACCAGCTAACTACTATGCATCTGAAGAAGCCACTTGTAGCAATATCTGTTGATGGTAATCCCCTTCCTGTACCAATTCGCTACATTACCACCCCTCTGAGGCTACAAGTGGGCACTCAACATTCTGAGGAGTTATGCTTCTATGTCTCACCAGACTCTTCTGATCCTGTACTTCTGGGACTGCTCTGGTTGCAACAACACTCTCCTGTCCTAGATTGGTGTACAGGGAATATTCTCTGCTGGGGACCTCAGTGCCATACCTGATGCCAGCCTGAGGTTCGTCCAGCATCCTCTGCAAAATCCATTCCTGTAGGCGCTAAGCCTGTTCCTGAGGCTGCTCAAGCAAAGCAGAATTCTAAACTGGCACCTGTTTTCCAGACACCTGTCCCGACCCCTGTGGCGTTACTGCCTGAAGAGAAACTATGGAACCTGAAGTACAGTACCCATGCTCCTGCCCTGCAGAAGAAATTCTTCTCTCCTTCTGTCTCCAAGAAAAGAGAGCACAAGAAGAGGGTACGTAAGGAGGGGAGTACTGTAACGCTGCTGGTTGAAAACCACCAGCGTACTGTGTGTCCTATTTCTTACTTACATCAGACGGCCTGCTCTGTACCATGTCCGGCTTCTGCCATGGCTGCAGTTTCTCTTTTGTCCTCTAGGGGCTGTGCGCGAGCACTGGCTGAGACTTTTAGGACCAGTGTGCACTCCCTAATAGATTCCCAGCCAATTCCTGCTAGGCACCACCTATAAAAGAGCACTCCTCCTTTCCTGTGGTTCCTAAGCAACATTGTAGTTTACTACAGCGAAGGTCCCTGTCTGCTGTCTGCTGTGTTCCAGTGTTCCTGTCTGCTGTGTTCCAGTGTTCCAGTTTGCTGCACCTGAGCTTTCCTGCTCTGCTGTTTTTACAGCACCTGCCTGCTAAAGTCAACTAATTCAGCCCTGCTGCATCTGACGCCTTCTATTGCAACTGCCTGCCCTACTCTGCAAGTTTGGCCAACAGACACTTGTGGCACAGTGGGTCCACACCCGTGGGGCATGACATGGACTCCTAACTAGTGGGCACTCTCCACCGATTAATCAGGATACTAGCCTAGGAGGAAACAAAAATCCTAAATAATCCTAGATAAACAGATTAGCACAAGGCTCAAAACAGGATTCTACCCTACGAGATCTAGGATCAAACAAGGCCAAAACAGGACTGACAAACGCACAGTGTGAATACGAACTTAGGAAACACAAAGCAGAACGAACAATACAGAAATACTAAAACCCGACAAAATACTCAAACAAGGCAAGCTAAAATCTTTATATGAAACAGGACAGTCAAACTAAGGAAATGTGCTCAGACAAACAAAAGCTAAGGTACATCATAAACAAGACATGGTCAGAGTACAGGTCTAATAACCAGCACCATGCAACAGCTGAAGTGGCCTTATATCCACTCCCAGTGCTGAAATCAAGAAGGTTAACTCTTCCCATCCCAGGGAGAATTATCACAAGAAACTGGTCAGACATAAACTGCATGTCTGAACAGGTCCCAGAGCAGAAAATACAAAACACAAGTATACGGAATTACAGCAACACAAACTGGGCCATAAAATGATCCTGCAATAAATTTAGGAATTGTCTTCCCTTTGTAGTTTTAGCCAAACCCTGACCTCAATCAATGTCTAGATAGTTAAAATCTCCCATTATTACCACTGTACTGTCCGGGCAGCCCCATCTATTCGTGTATGCAGCTGACTTTCTATCTCCTCTGTGGTGTTGGGGAGTCTATAGATTACACCAAAAATAATCTTTTCAGTGTTTCCCTCCTTTTGTAATTCTACCCACAGGGATTCCACATCCTCAGAATCATCACACGCTATGGCATCGTTCCCACTGATTTTCATACTGCTTCTAACATACAGACATACTCCACCTCCTTTCCTGTTTACCCTATCCTTACAAAACAGTGTAAACCCTGCAGATTGACAGCCCAGTCATATGAAGAGTCTAGCCATGTCTCAGTGACCCCAACTATATCAATGTGTTCCTCCAGTATCAAGGCCTCAAGCTCCCCCATTTTACTTGCTAGACTTCTGTCATTTGTGAACAAACACTTTACATTTCTATCTAGTTTTACACATTCAATTTCACTAATGGGATTTTTTTTTTGAGCAGGTTGAACAAGATCCTATACTGGTGGGGGAAAAGCATCTGTGAGCAGTGAAGAAGACTTGAGGCTTGACTGACCTGATTTGTGTGTAAGGGTAAGTTCAAAACCTTTTTTCTCTGTCCCATAAACATGCACGCTGAACTTACATACTGATAAAACACCTTGAGATCAGTGTGCGGCCGTATTGAGAATTTCAGCCTGTTCCAAGTTACACTGTGGAGCAGGACTTTGTATGGACCCCATCTATTCCATGTGCCCCAACTAAAGGTACCCAACAGCCACTAGAGCAAATATTAGCATGGGCCACAGGTATGCTTGTGGGTGTGTGAGACATATATACACATTACATTTATCTTAAATTGTTCTATACTATACCTTACTGTTTGCTATGATATGCATGGTTATTTTTCTTTATGCCATACAAAGGTCGTTTCAAGTAAGCTTTGTGTCAGTCTTATTGTTTTCTTAAAGATGTTCCCAATGGGACCCCACATCCATACACCAGATGGATGATCTGTTGTGTGGAGGCACTGCCGCAGATATGTACTGCAGCTTCAAGGTAGCGGAGGCTCAGGATCGGCCTGCCGAGCACAGAGAGGTAACAAGGGTAGGAGACTACAGGAATACAGGTTGTCTCCTCTAAATCCCCGTTTAAAAAAAAAATGTTGATACAACTACGGCAAAATCTCCAGGACCAGATGGATTACACCCAAGAGTTCTTAGAGAACTAAGTTCACTCATTTCTGTACCCTTGTTCATGATATTTAGAGATTCTCTGGTGTCTGTCATTGTGCCAAGGGACTGGCGCAAGGCGAATGTGGTACCAATCTTCAAAAAGGGCTCTAGGTATTCACTAGGTAATTATAGACTGGTAAGCTTAACGTGCATTGGGGATAAATTGTTTGAAGGACTCATAAGGGACTACATACAGGTATACATATGGGGGAATAGTATTATAAGTGATAGCCAGCATGGGTTTACTAGGGATAGAAGTTGTCAGACCAATCAAATTTGCTTTTATAAGGATGTGAGTAGAAGCCTTGACAGAGGGATGGCTGTGGGTGAAGTGTTTTGGGATTTTGCAAAAGCGTTTGATACTGTCCCTCATAGACTTCTGATAGGTAAGTTAAGGTCTTTGTGTTTGGAAACTTTACTTTGTAACTGGATTGAAAACTGACTTAAAGGAGTACTCCAGCGCAAAATATCTTATCCCCTATCCAAAGGATAGGGGATAACTTATAGATCTCGGGGGGTCCGAGCTCTAGGGCCCCCCGGGATCTTCTGGACGGGGCCGCGGCAGTCTGCCGGAAGTGAAGTTTTGTCCCCAGCAGAAAGCCGCGGCAGACACTCCCCCTCCATGTATCTCTATGGGATTCATGGAGGGGGCGTGTTGGCCGCCGCATCATGCGGGGACAGAACGCCCCCTATCCTGTATATAGCCGTGGCCCCGTACCGAAGATCGTGGGGGGCCCCAGCGCTTGGACCCCCCGCGATCTTTACCTTCGGATAGGGGATAAGTAATTTTGCACTATAGATCTCCTTTAAGGATCATACCCAGAGAGTGGTGGTCAATGATTCATACTCTGATTGGTCCCCGGTTATTAGTGGTGTACCCTAAGGTTCAGTACTGGGCCTGCTCTTGTTTAATTTATTTATTAATTATATAGAGGATGTCATTAATAGTTCTGTTTCTATCTTTGCAGACACCAAGTTTTGTAGTACAGTACAGTCTATAGAGAATGTGAGAATGTGCATAAGCTACAAGATGACTTGGATAGACTAAATGTCTGGGCATCCACTTG
Organism: Hyla sarda; assembly: GCF_029499605.1. Lineage (NCBI taxonomy): Eukaryota > Metazoa > Chordata > Amphibia > Anura > Hylidae > Hyla > Hyla sarda. The sequence goes on along the minus strand of NC_079189.1, from coordinate 144,352,417 downwards.
GCAAAAGAGGTTCAATCTGGATAAATGTAAAGTTATGCATCTGGGTACTAATAACCTGCATGCATCATATGTCTTGGGGGGGCATTGAAACTGGGAGAGTCACTGGTAGAGAAGGATCTTGGTGTACTTGTAGATCATAGCCTACAGAATAGCATGCAATGTCAGGCAGCTGTTTCTAAGGCGAGCAGGATATTGTCATGTTTCAAAAGAGGCATGGACTTGAGGGACAGGGACATAATATTACCCCTTTATAAAGCATTGGTACGGCCTCATCTGAAATATGCTGTTCAGTTTTGGTTACCAGTCCATAAAAGGGACACTGTGGAGATGGAAATAGTGCAGAGACACGCGACTAAACTAATATGGGGCATTGAACATCTTAGCTATGAGGAAAGGTTAAAAGAATTATATGTGTTTAGTCTTGAGAAGAGACGTTTAAGGGGGGATATGATCAATGTATATAAATGGCCCATACAAAAAATATGGAGAAAAACTGTTCCAGGTTAAACCACCTCAAAGGACAAGGGGGCAGTCCCTTCGTCGGAAGAAGAAAAGGTTTGGTCTCAAGGGGCGACAAGCCTTCTTTACCATAAGAACTGTGAACTTATGGAACAGTCTACCTTAGGAACTGGTCAGATCAGGAAGCTTTAAAAGAGGGTTGGATACATTTCTGGAACAAAATAACATTAATGCTTATGCAGAAATATAAAATCCCATCCCTCCCCCTTCATACTACCACACCCCCTTCCCTTCAATTCCTTGGTTGAACTTGATTGACGTATGTCTTTTTTTCAACCATACTATGTAACTATGTAATACCTAAGTACACCTCTTACACATTTGTGATACCTCACTGTATTCTGTAATAGCAGTGCTACATGACAATTTCTTATATTTGTTGCAGGGACATGGATACACCGTTTTTAGAAATTTCCCACAAACACAACTAGACCGAGTCTTGGCTAACTGAATTGACATTGTTGAGAGAACAACCTAACTTTACAGGCATGTCCAGGGTCAAGGCTAGTTTTACCAAATATAGACATACCTACATATTTTGAGATAAATGTGTTCACCCCTTAGCTATGAGACTCTGGGCTGATACTTCATATTAATTATTCAATTTTTAACATCCATTTGACATTGGCAACACATTTTAGAACTTTATTTGCTTATTTTTGAATCCCTGTCATAGAGCAACAACTATTTTTCAAACATCAAAAAAAGAGTGTCTGACAGTTTTCATAAAGAATTTTATTGTTATAAATGTAATAAAGTTCTAATCTGACATTTATAATTTGTCATAGATTAGGATGAAGTTGGGAAATGAACCAAATGCACAAAGCTCTATTTGTTTTTTTACATGGAGATGCAAAATCTGACATGAAGACTTCTAAAAGGTAATGTAGCATCCAAAAATAAGACATCACTTCTCAGCACTTAAATTATTATATTGTTATTATTATTTTCATTATTATATTAGACATCAGAGTCTGGATTTCAGCAATGACAATAAAATAAAATAAAACATACACTCAGAAAATAAACAGACTAGAACAACATGTTTTAGTATAATCTTTTTAATTAATTTAAGAAAGCATGTGGATAATACATTTGCTTTTAGAAGTATGAAGTTCATAGAGTTTAGTAGGAATTTATGCAATTCCGGGTAATCAAATCGGGCCATTGCAGAAGCATTGAAGACCTACAGTGGGGATCAAAAGTTTGGGCATCCCAGGTAAAAAATTGTATTAATGTGCATAAAGAAGCCAAGGAAAGATGGAAAAATCTCCAAAAGGCATCAAATTACAGATTAGACATTCTTATAATATGCCAATAAAAGTTATATTTTATTTTCAAAATAACAGAAAACTAAAAAAATGGTGTCTGCAAAAGTTTGGGCACCCGGCAGAGTTAATATCTAGTACTGCCCCCTTTGGCAAGTATCACAGCTTGTAAACGCTTTTTTTAGCCAGCCAAGAGTCTTTCAATTCTTGTTTGAGGTATCTTTGCCCATTCTTCCTTACAAAAGTCTTCCAGTTCATTGAGATTTCTGGGCTGTCTGTCACGCACTGCTCTTTTAAGGTCTATCCATAGATTTTCAATTATGTTGAGGTCAGGAGATTGTGAAGGCCATGACAAAACCTTCAGTTTATGCCTTTTGATGTAATCCCCTGTGGATTTCGAGGTGTGTTTAGGATCATTATCCATTTGTAGAAGCCATCCTCTCTTTAACTTCAGCTTTTTCACAGATGGCATCAAGTTAGCATCCAAAATTTGCTGAAATTTTATTGAATGCATTTTTCCTTCTACTCATGAGATGGTCCATGTGCCACTGGCTGCAATACAACCCCAAAGCATGATTGATCCACCCCCATGCTTAACCTGTTCAGGACCCATGATTTAACGTTACGTCATGAGTCCGCTCCCGATCTATAACGTGGGGCAACGGCTGGGACCTGTGGCTAATAGCGTGCGGCATTGATCGCGGTGCCGCGCGCTATTAACCCTTTAGACGCCACTTCTAAAGTGATAGTGAAAGCATGCCGGCGAAATCGCGGCATCCCAAACAGCTTACAAGACAGCTGGAGGATCCCTACCTGCCTCCATGCTGTCCGATTGCTGAATGACTGCTCAGTGTCTGAGATCCAGGCATGAGCAGTAAAGCGGCAGAATCATCGATCACTGGTTTCCTATGAGAAACCAGTGATCAATGTAAAAGATAAGTGTGAGCAGTGTTATAGGTCCCTATGGGAACTATAACACTGCAAAAAAAAGTGAAAAAAAAAGTGAATAAAGATCATTTAACCCATCCCCTATTAAAAGTTTGAATCACCCCCCTTTTCCTATAAAAAAAACAACACAGTGTAAATAAAAATAAAAATAAACATATATGGTATCGCCACGTGCGGAAATGTCCGAATTATAAAAATATACGCGCAAAAAAATTCCAAAGTCCAAAGTAGTGCATTATTGGTCACTTTTTATATCATGAAAAAATTAATAAAAAGCGATCAATAAGTCCTGTGAATGCAAAAAATGGTGCCACTAAAAACTTCAGATCACGGCGCAAAAAAATGAGCCCTCATACCGCCCCATACGCGGAAAAATAAAAAAGTTATAGGGGTCAGAAGATGACAATTTTAAACATATTAATTTTCCTGCATGTAGTTATGATTTTTTTCCAGAAGTACGACAAAATCAAACCTATATAAGTAAGATATCATTTTAATCGTATGGATGTACACAATAAAGATAACAGTTAATTTTTACCAAAAAATTTACTACGTAGAAACGGAAGCTCCCAAAAGTTATAAAATGGCGTTTTTTTCAATTTTGTCTCACAATGATTTTTTGCCGTTTTGCCGTAGATTTTTGGGCAAAATGACTGATGTCATTACAAAGTAGAATTGGTGGCGCAAACAATAAGCCATCATATGGATTGTTAGGTGCAAAATTGAAAGAGTTATGATTTTTTAAAGGCAAGGAGGAAAAAATGAAAGTGCAAAAACAGAAAAACCTGGGTACTTAAGGGGTTAACAGCTGGATAGAGGTTCTTTTCATTAAATTCTGTTCCCCTTCTTCTCCAAACGTACCTGTGCTCATTCCAGCTAAAAAGTTCAATTTTAACCTCATCGGTCCACAGAACTATTTGTTCATTTGCAAAGTTCAAATGCAGATTTTTGTGGTGAGGACGTAGATGAGGTTTTCTTCTGATGACTCTTCCATGAAGACCATATTTGTACAAGTATCTCTTTATAGTGGAATAGTGTACCACAACTCCAGTGTCTGCCAGATCTTTCTGGAGGGATTGTGCAGTCAAATGTGGATTTTGAATTGTTTTTCTCACAATCCTGCGAGCTGTTCTGTCTGATATTTTTCTTGGTCTTCCAGATCTTGCTTTAACTTCCACTGTTCCTGATGACTGCCATTTCTTAATTACATTCTGAACAGAGGGTATTGACATTTGAAAACGTCATCTGAAATCTTCTTATAGTCTTCATCCAGCTTTGTGAGAGTCAACTATTTTAAGTTTCAGATTTCTAGACAACTGCTTAGAAGAACCCATGGGGTTCATTTTTCAATGTTTGCTTATGTATTCCTTTTTTTAGTTATTTTTTTCTTACAATTTTTTTTGCTTATGTGCGACTTATTTATCAACTGCTTTCAGCCTGTTGATAAATTTCTTTCACGTAAGCAATTTTTCTTTTTTTTTGCTTTGTTAGTGGCTTTTTCTGCTCCAGGTCTGAGCTGGAGTAAATTTTGTAGGTTTTTCCATGTAATGCGACTTTTTTGTGACTTTCACACTTGATAAATCTCTGACCACTGCAAGTCAAAAATCACTTTTTGCTTTGGTAAACAAGATTTTTACTTTTTGCTTAGGGCAAAAAGTCACAGAAAAAAAGAGAGTAGTCGCACGTGCGACTTTTTAGCTACAATTTTAAACAAACAAAAAAAACTACTAAATGCTTTGATAAATGTCCCCCATGGTGCTTATTGTTGGGGCAAGGTCAGATGAATCTGGGCATTTAAAACCTTTGAGATTGACATCACCTGGTCTTCCCAGATGATGATTGAGAACAATCCATGACACTGGCAGGTCTCAGCTTTGCAAAGGGGGCAGTGCATGCTATACATTCTGCAGGGTGCCCAAACTTTTGCAGATGCTTTTTTTTTGTTTTCTGTTATTTTGAAAGTGTAAATGATGGAAATAAAATCTAACTTTTGTTGACATATTATAAGAATGTCTATTCTGTGATTTGATGCCTTTTGGAGATTTTTCCATCTTTCCTTGGCTTCTTTATGAACATTAATACAAATTTTTACCTGGGGTGCCCAAACTTTTGATCCCCACTGTAACTATACGCTGTGGAGGATTCTGTGGCTGTTAGGAAGGTATTGTGGCACTTATATAGGGGGTGTTGTTGGTTGCTCTGTTGTAGAGACATTGTTGTAGTTGCAAAACAATAGTTGCAGTGTAGGCTCCTATTTTTAACCTCAGGACATTAGAGTCTATGTGTTATGTAGTTCACTTTATATGCTAATGCATTCTCTAGTGAATAGCCAGTGCTACCAAGAGAACATCACATGTCTGCACATTCTTACCTTAGACATTTAGGTGCATGTGGCAGGTACTTTGGGAATCTTTCTCTACTATGATCTTTTTGTAAATTATTAAACCTTTTTGTAAAGAGAAAAACATCTCTACTACAACTTAACATAAAAGTAGGGAAGTTCCTAAATACAATAAATACAATATTTAGTTTAGAGATTATTACACAAAAATGAAATACATTCTTATACACCCTACATTTGACAAATGTTTCTAATGTTAGATAGTTCTGTTTGGATGTCTTCTGTCTGATTCTACTGTGTTTTATCTTTTCCAACAAATAGGCAGGACTCAGAGATCGATGGGAGCAGTCCACAGTCAAAGATCAGCAATCGTCCTATGTCTAGAGAAGCTTACACAAAGATTGTTTGGTGTCATAAGTAGTTCTTTTGTATCAGTTTGTTTATCTCTAGTTGTTCATTAACTGTAAGCTGTCAGCTATTGTCTGCTTTTGTTGCTCTTGTCTTCATATAGGCTACAAGTCAAAATATGGTAATAAGGAGCTGTGATCAGTGGCCTCATATTGCAAAGGAGGAGTAACACAATTCACACACCTTAGCCAAGGGATCTGCAGGTCTGACAACTCCTCCCTGTGCTATCCAGTTCTCCCCCTCCCCCTCCGGCCTTCCCTGTTCCTAAGTCAGAAACAAATTCTCAGCCTGTATACTAATCCTGTGTCTCTCCTCCCCACCCATACATGCAATCTGCTCTTGTGTATTTCATGTTTGTAAGGGGTGAGGATAAACCTGCGAGAAGCTTACCAGTCTAGTCTCTTACTGACAATCCCTCAGCATCTTGGATTACATTGTAAGGCTGTGTTTCTTGTCTCAGGAGAGTTTACCTGGCTCGCTTACCTGTCTGCGCAGTGTGTGTGATCAGTAAACCTGCCTGTGGTGCCTCAAGTGTTCTTTGCCTAGGAAAACTTTACTTACTGCATGTTATAGGATCATCCTATTAAGAAACTTCATATCCCAGGCTGGAGTGCACAGGTATGATGAGACATTTTTGTCATTTTGTAGAGTTTGTGGTTATGTCATATAATCTTGTGTGTTGCTGTTGCTCGTTGTTGCGTAAAAAGCATTGTTGTGATGTAATGCTCAGTCATGCCAGAAAATATTACCATACAATATACAATTCTAAGCAAAGAAGAAAGTAGAAAACAAGTAGAACTTAGCAGGGCCATTTTTATAGCTCATACTGCTCTCGGCACTCAGACAGAATACACCTTAGTGAATTCACATGTGTCAGAATTTTTTTAGGCAGATCTGTCACAATGCAGGAAACTGTATGTGTTCCATGTGGATATTGTGTCCCCCTATACACAGAATGTGGTTAAATCAACCACAAATCTATAACATAATGAATGATCATACTGTGGCTGCAAATCTACAGGTACATTTTGCAGCAGTTCTTGCCCATGGGGTTTCAAACAAGGGGGAAAAATATTTTTTTTTCTCCAGGTCACAGCATAGAGGGAGCAGCTACATCAAACGTATTTATCATTTTTTACTTACTGGAGTGCTGCCCCCCCCCCCCCCTCAACAATGCTGCCCTAGGCACAGGCCCATGGGTGCCTAATGGCAAATATGAATATGAAACAGTGAGCACAAGTTGTGTGATTTCTATGTGTAAATATATCATAGTATTTTATTACGATTTTGCTGCTATATTGCTACCTGTGAAACAGATAAAGGTTAACATTATTGTTTTAATTAAAGGAGTAGTCTTGATATGATGCTCCGTTGTGCATATATGGAGAGTCCCCCACTATGAACCTCACTTTGTGGTCAACTGAGAAAAAAAAAATATTATATGGCCCTCATTCATTTAAATGGTCACTGTGGAATTCTACATTTTGCTGGCTGCTGATGAAAACATGAGTAACCATCCACAGTTTTACCATGTCACAACAGCTGGTCGCAGGTTGTTAATGAAGCCAGGGAAGAAACCACTGTAAGAAACCTCTGACAGCAACTATCTTCTTAAGTAAACATTAGATGGCCGGCAAAAACCAGCAGGTTTGGCCTACAGTTATTCAATGTGTAAGGCAAGCTTCCAGATAGAACATCTTATATGACCTGTTTTACTGATGTAGATAATTAAATATACTTAGACCTGTATGTAGCTATCACATCTACGGTCTATAGTATATGGGTATGCATTGGTAAACAATGAACATCTAAACAAGGTACTCAATGAGACAGTGTGATTTAGAAACTTAGAGTCTGTTTTGAGAAACTTTAGCTTCATTTGACTAAATGTATCGCACCCCTTTAAAGTTTTGTTTCAGGCTCCAGTAATTAATTAAATACATGGATATGTTAGTATATCTTCTACCATTGGCAGCCATACTAGTTCTCATAAAATAATTATTTGCCACTCAGACATCAAGACGGTTGTTTTTTTTTTCTTCTCATGTCAAACTAGCTATCAAAGTAAGAGACTGTCCCCATCTATATCACCAAGCAAAGACATGCTCGATTGAACTTGTGAAACTGCCATGGATGTGTAAGACTTAGAACATTCATGCTATTTTTTACCTATCTTATTAGAAAAAGTAATCATAAAAAATTCTAAGAAGTGAATTTCAGCACCAAAATAATTTAGGCAGGAAGAGGCTAACTTCTTGTTCTAGTTGAGATCGAGTAGAAATGAATGTTGCTGGAAAAATCAATAGTATTGTACCACACCAAACAGAAGTAGACAGAATACAAATTGGCACCGATATAGCTAAAAATTTCCCTGCTTGCTGCATAGGGATTATTGGGGCATGCTGTAATTAAACCGGGATCATGGAAGGTGCTTACGCCGAATAACAACATATCGGTAAATGTAAACGCATGAAGATAGGTAATGGAGCACTCATCCGGTAAAACATCTTAGGCTGCCAGGTTGACAATGACGCATGATCATCTCTTGGCGGGGAGGCGGTGAATGGTCCGGGGGGAGCTCAGACGCCAGCTCTGAGCTCCCCCCAGGCCATCCACCGCCTCCCCGCCAAGAGATGATCATGCATCATTGACAACTTGCCAGCCTGGTATGTTTTATCGGGTGAGTGCTCCATTACCTATCTTCATGCGTTTACAGTTGCTGGAAAAATGATTTGAAGTGACCCTGTCATTATGTTGTCAAGCTTGGAGAGATGCATAGAAAACACTGGATGGTACAATTGTTAAGGTTACTTTAAGACTCTTAAGGCATTGTAGAGTAATCTGTCAAATGCAGCTACCTCTCTACCAGGCCAAACCCTGATAACTTATGGAAGCTGCCATGACAACTTTAATATTTTATGAGGGTAAACAGAACATTGGTGCACTATATAAAACAGATAGAGCACTTATGCCTTATACTGTAAAGTATATATAGTTTCAAAGTTATCACAGCTCATTTATCAAATGTTTTGGGCACTTCAATGGGTTTTTCTATATCCATTTTCACAGGCTGTTGCATTCGGCTTGTACTTACCTGCAATCATGATGCATTGTGTACTCGAGAACATCTGAAAGGCTGTCATACACAATTCAAAGTGCCTTTTCATGTGTGTCTTGTAATTTTATAAAGAATTATCTGAGATCTTATCCTTCCTAATTACATTTGCTTGAACATAATGAGATACATTTACTTCTTTCTTGATGAAGCAGTTATTTCAACATGAGAGTTCTATGGTGTACATAGCTTTTTTTTTATTTTTATCTATTTGTAGGACCTAGGGACAAGTATCATTCATTTTGTACCTTTAGCTGCAATAAATTACTGAAGTGGCAACTGTTTTCATGTATTCATCTGCATTCAGCTAATACTGTCTGCACTTAAAAGTCATCAACCAAAACCAGAGTTTATAAAATATTATGCACCTATTTTTCTTGTCTGTTAAAGAGATTTTTGGTAGTTTAATTAAAAAACAAAACAAAAACGATAACATAAAACCCTTTATTCTGCCCTAAATTCACTAGTACCCTTACCACTCTGTTGCTTTAATACTGTTACCACTCAGCTGGCTTCAGTGGTCATAAACCTTGCATGCAGGAAGAAACTTTTCAGGCCATAAATTGCCTGCTGGGTCGTGTGCACAACGTTTTTGAAGATATTACAGCACTTTCAGCAGGAGACCCCACAGTGGTGGTGAATTTAGGGGGGAGTAAAGGTTTTTTTTTTTTTTTTTTTTATCCTTATAACAGACTACTGGAAAACCTATTAAAGTCCTTTATTTGTGCAAAATGTGCAACTTCCGGGGTGTTTACGATGGTGTAGGTGTCACTTACAGGCCAAGGGGCCGCCGAAAGATGCACCTGATCCTTCTCTGGTGGGGTTTACTGTATACTGCATGATATCCTTTTTGTGGTGGTCCAAAGTATAGGAAAGTATAGGAAACTATGATTTTGTATGCGATGAAAAAAAAAGCACAAAATCACATTCTTATGGCCGTTGTCAAGTGTGTGGCCTGTTCACAAAATGTGACGTGAGCCTATCTTTGCAATTGTTGTTGTTATTGTAGAAGGCCCTAATAGAAAATGCCTTGTGTAAACTAAACACCTTCAATCTTTATTGCTGACGTGTTTGACTAATATGAATCATTACCTGTATATTAGAATAATAATAATTTGACAGAAACTGACTCAGTTGTCCTTTGTAAGATATTAATCTCTATTTGTACCAGGCTATTTATCTTCTGGTGCTAGAACTCAGCCCCATACTGTACTCCTCAAAACTCTCCTGACATAATCCAGCATGCCATATTTTCAGTGACCTTTCTCAAAAGAAATGTGTCGTTGTAAGAATCGGAATGCTTCTGCTTAATTTAACACAGTTAAGATTTGTGCTTGTAAGTGGGCAAAATAATAATATCTATTATCGAGCCTTTCAGTCACCATAATTCTACTCTGTTAGAGAGAAACAATAACTAACATTAAAACTTGGGATAGACTTCCAAAGAGTGGCGAGTCTCCATGGCGCTGACCTGGAACGGACACGTCAGGTAAGTAGAAAGGGGATTTTATTGGGATAATGCAACGCGTTTCACTGCGCTTGCGCGGTGAAACGCGTTGCATTATCCAAATAAAATCACCTTTCTACTTACCTGACGTGTCCGTTCCTGGTCAGCGCCGTAGAGACCCGCCACTCTTTGGAAGTCTATCCCCAGTTGCTGTCTACTTGGTTGGGAGGCTGCAGACTGGACCCTATCGCTCACTCAAGCTTACCATTGTTGTGTGTGAGTCCACACAACCACCTGGGGTAAGAGGCTTGCAAAATCATTCCTTTTGCCATATCCACCTGGGTGGTTTACGCTGTGGAGCGCTCTCTTTTGTTTTTATAGTTAACATTAAAACTTGTCCTGGTATTATCAAAAGTGACATCTCATCTCGCACTAACATACTGTAGTATTACTTTTCTCTTTTCATGAAATGCAGCAGCTAACCTTTATTTTACTATCTTTTAAAGAGATGTCATTTAACAAACCCCTACACAATCGGAAAACCGGGCAAATTTAATGCTCTACAAAATGAAAGTATTAAAAATGTATTCAAAATAGGAAACTGGTTATAGGAAATGAAGATAAATCACTGGATACTGTATAAAATAGGACAACCAACACCCAAGGGCAGCACAGCACCATCAGCTCTCCCAGCTCTGAATTAGGTAAATTATAATTCCTATACTATACAATGTATGCTCTGTATGACCTTGTAAAAGTCTACCACTGACTGTCCCATAGCTATCTCATGTATATATCCAACTAAAACAATTGTTTAGTTTAAGAAATTAGTTTACAGGGGGTCTCCTGTAAAATCTCTCTTGATCATCCTGGAGGGAGGTGTAAGGTTCATATCACTCTGGAGAACCTGCCCTATGTTACACAAAAAAACATTGATTTGATTGGGTTCTATGTATTGATTAATTTGTCCTATGGTGGCGGTACAAGACAGTTGAACCCCTAAGGGAAGAAACAGAGGGAGCCTTGGCCATAGATAGCATGTATTCTGCACAGATTTCACTAAAAGAGTGAGCAAGATCATTCTTGGAAAGTGGCAGAAGCTCTGTGTGGACTGTGTGGCAGATTTCCGTTAACAGCAATGGGATTCTGCTGCACCAGAATTTCTGAGCGCAATTTCTTAGCAGAATTGTGCTATAAAATGCCTCAGTTTCCTCAGTTTGAACCTCCCCCCTTAACCCCTTAAAAGGGTTCTCTGCCCCTAGACATCTTATCCCCTATCCAAAGGATAGGGGATAAGATGTCAGATCGCCAGGGTCCCGCTGCTGGGGACCCCAGGAATCGCTGCTGCAGCACCCCGCTATCATTACTGCGCAGAGCGAGATCGCTCTGCACGTAGTGACGGGCAATACAGGGGCCGGAGCATCGTTACGTCATGGCTCCGCCCCTCGTGATGTCACGGCCCGCCCCCGTCAATACAAGTCTATGGGAGGGGGCGTGGCGGTCGCCCCCTACCATAGACTTGCATTAAGGGGACGGGCCGTGATGTCATGAGGGGCGGAGCCATGACGTCACGCTGCTCCTGCCCTTGTATCGCCCGTCATTACGCACAGAGCGAACTCGCTCTGTGCAGTAATGATGGCGGGGGGCCGCAGCGGCGATCCCCAGGGTCCCCAGCAGCGGGACCGCGGCGATCTAACATCTTATCCCCTATCCTTTGGATAGGGGATAAGATGCCAGGGGCGGAGTACCCCTTTAAGGACCAAGCCCATTTTGACCTTAAGGACCAGAGCATTTTTTGTCACTATAAGCATTAATAACTCTGGGATGCTTTTACTTATGAATTTGATTCCGAGATTTTTCGTGACATATTCTACTTTAACACAGTGGTAATTTATTGTCCATACTTGCATCATTTCTTGGTGAAAAATTCAAAAATTTCATGAAGAATTTGAAAATGTTGCATTTTTCTAACTTTGAAGCTCTCTGCTTGTAAGGAAAATTGACATTCCAAATAAATTATATATTGATTCACATATACAATATGTCTACTTTATGTTTGCATCATAAAGTTGAAATTTTTTTAACTTTTGGAAGACATCAGAGGGCTTCAAAGTTCAGCAGCAATGTCGGGAAGTCAGATGTGTAAATATTATATATATATTTTTTTTCTAAAATGCAGTTTTCCCCCCCAAATTTACAATTTTTACAAGCGTTAATAGGAGAAAACGACCCCCACAATTTGTAACCCCATTTCTTCTGAGTATGGAAATACCCAATGTGTGGATGTAAAGTGCTCTGCTGGCGCACTACAGGGCTCAG